>NC_041387.1:515649893-515679558 GCF_002162155.2 Triticum dicoccoides
TTTCGACCGTAGCGCTCCAACACAAGTCCGTTTCGTCCGTTTTGTGGTACGCCACACCCCTCCCGATCAACAGGACCCCCGTTTCGACCATAGGAGGTCCGTTTCCTCCGTTTTGCGGTACACCACACCCCTCCCGATCAACAGGACCCCCGTTTTGACCGTAGGAGGTCCGTTTCCTCTGTTCTGCGGTACGCCAGGCCTCATTTCCATTGCCTATTCCGTCCAAGCCGGTTGGCTCCCATGCGTTCCATTGCCTCCCAATGAACACGACGCATTCCATTTCCTCCCCATGAACACGACACATTCCGTTGCCTCCCCATGAACACGACACATTCCGTTGCCTCCCCATGAACACGACGCATTCCGTTGCCTCCCCATGAACACTAGCCCTCGCCGTACGTATGCGCGACTAGGCGTTCGAGACCCCGCCCGTATGTACACATACATGGCCGTATTTTCTTTCTTGCACCCTGGCCGTTGTACGTACGTGTACACGCTACGTGCGCGCCTCTACTACGACATGTACGCGCCTCTACTACGACATGTGCGTGCCTCTACATCGACCAGTATATATGTACGTACACGTTCGCGACAAGAATGACAATGCTGCGTACGCTTTGACCAGGTGGGTCCCGACTGTCAGGCAGTTCCTTGCGTGCAAAAATGTAGCTGGTGGGTCCTAGCAGTCAGAGGGGCGAATCGTTTTTTTTTACCCGGACGCACTTCCTTTGTGTGCGAAGATGTAGCTGGTGGGTCCCAACAGTCAGGGGGGCGAATCATTTTTTTTGCCCGGACGCACTTCCTTGCGTGCGAAGATGTAGCTGGTGGGTCCCAGCAGTCAGGGGGGCGAAGCGTTTTTTTTTGCCCGAACGCACTTCCTTGCGTGCGAAGATGTAGCTAGTGGGTCCCAGCAGTCAGGGGGAAACTTTTTTCGTGAAATACATGGCCCATCCGGTGGGTCCCTGCTGTCAGGTGGAGGAATCATTATTTTCCGCGTAATAAAGAGGCACTTCCATGTTGCGGCCGTGGACCCAGCTGTTAGCCTCTCCACGTACAGTCCACGTCCGATGGAAGTCGTTCCTTGACCACGTTGACCACGCCGCACCGAGAGCACCATGGCGGTGGACGACGGCAACGCCTAGGAAGGGGATGACTCAGAGCCGGGGAAGACGCAGCAGTGGATGCCCATGCGAAGAGGAGTACGAGGGTTCACTGGTTCGGCTGCGATGTGAGGCTGTTATCGCCGTAGATTAACAGGGGGTGTGGGTGAGTAGAGGGATGGCCTGGCCAGCGGTGGGAGTAGTACGGGCGGTGAGGCCTCCATGGCATCACAGCCGGCCACGGGAGGCAGGAGCACGCGGCACGACCGGCGCTGGTTTGGGCGGCTGGAGTAAGAAGACCAGAGGTTGAAGAAGCACCACAACCGTTGGATGAACATCGTACGGTAACAGGAGCTAGAATCGTTCATATTGACTAAGTTGACAAAGCCCTCCGTCCCCGTCTACTTGATAGGCCCACAAGTCAGCCTCCTAGTATGTTGGCTTCCAGGTGGCAGGGGGAGTATTCATTTTTTTGTGCGTAATAAGGAGGCACTTCCTTGCGTGCGAAGATAGCTGGTGGGTCCGACAAGTCAGTGGGGGGTACGTTTTTTTCGCGAAATACAGAGGCCCTTCCGGTGGGTCCCAGATGTCAGGTGGAGGAATCATTATTTTGCGCGTAATAAGGAGGCATTTCCTTTTGTGCGACCGTGGACCCAGCTGTCAGCCTCTCCATGCACAGTCTACTTCCGATGGTGTCGTTTGTTGACCACATTGACCACGCCGCACCAAGCGCATCCAAGGTGGTGGACGACGGCGAGGCCCCGGACAACAACGAGCCGGAGATGGGAAGACGCGGGAGTAGAGTCGCAGACGGAGAGGTGTACGAGGGTTAACTGGTTCTAGTGCGGTGTGGTTCGGCAGTCGGTGGAGAAGAACATGAGGTGTGGAGGGTTGGAGGGATGGCCTAGCCAACGATGGAGTAGCGCTTCATAGCGAAGCGTGCTAAGCAGAGCTGCTAGCAGCAGGAGGCGGGAGATGGTCCCGGCGGCGCTGGAGGAAGAAGACGAGAGATTGAAGATGGATGCCGGCCGTTGGATGTAAATTGAACGGCTAACATGTCAGAATCATTTGTTGACTAAATTTACAACGACTTGCGTTGGCTTCGACCTATTGGCCCACATTTCAGCCTCCAAAAATGTGGCACGTATTCAACCCATTTTTTCAGAATTTACAGTCTTTTTTTTGTGCGGTAGAATTTACAGTCAATTTGATATATATTTTTGAATTACAGCCATTAGCTGGGCTGGGTGAACAATTAATGTAGCTTTCATGCGGCCCATTTATTTTATTTCCTAAAAAATTATAGGCCATTTGCACTTTATCTAGATACACGATTTTGCTGGGCTGATTCTAATTATAATGTTGGGTTGGGCCAGCAATGTTATCAAAAAATAAAAAGGGCTGAGCATTTTGTTATAAATATATATAAATAATAAGTGATATTATTACATTCGTCCTTAAATCTTACCAAGCTTTTGTACACAATCACTAGGATTTTCATGCCAAAACAATCTAGGATTTAATTTGTTAAGAAATTATTTTTATAAGTTAATAAGATGTGGGATATTGTTTTCTTACATATGTAAGTATCTGTTAAATATATGATGACAATAAAAATAATATATAATAACATATAAATTAATTTAAATATATATAATATAGTTAAAAGGGAAACATAAGTTGTACCTGGCGTTCCTATTCTTATATAGAAAAATAGAACAGACCTCTGCGTTTTATTAAAAAAATACATAAATTGGGCTGCCAAAAATAAAACCTCGGATGGGAGGTCCATAGGCCGGTCGATACATGACGGCCCCAAGAAAATACAAATAGGCCCTCCCATCCGAGGTCGTGGGCTGCGCATGTTAAAAATGAAAGCCTAGATGGGGCAGCCCAAAACCACGTCCAACACTTGGCAAAACTCCGTCCCTCGTTTTCTCTGTGTTTCGCACACTCAACATTGTGTGGGCATTTTGACTGTGCATCATATGAAGATGTGCTATGCATGAATGTTGATCAGCATGATGTTAACTAGCTGGTAGTTCCATTTTCGACCACGAATAAAACTTCCAACATGATGTTAATCCTGTTTGAAAAGGCCGTGTTAATATAAATGCTCTGCCTCTGAAAGTTGGAGTTTCTTATCTGAAACTGAACTTGCAGTTTCTTATCTGAAACTGAAACTTGCAGTTTCTTCTCGTTTGCACTTTCATACTCCTATGAAACTACATTTTTTTAAGTGTTAAAAATAGATCTCTAGAATTCATAAAATTCTTCATATGCTCAATACTGCAAATCTGAAATTCAAAAGACATTCATATCTGAAAGTACTCTCAAAATACACAACACAAAACACAATTCACAACCAGCAAATACTGACAATCCTAAGCTCCTCCTGACAATTCACAACCTGCCCGACTATTGGGCTGGGGGGCAGTCCCCTCCTATTCCTCGGTGGCAGACAGCCGCCCCATGAGACGATGTGAACGGCGAGGGAGACGATGGCGGGGAAGCGTCGTCGGGCCAACTGCTTTTCTCATCTTGCAGTTGGGTTCGGTCGACGAAGACTCCACCGGCTCGCTCTGGCAGGAAACTCTCACAAACGGCACCCTGTAGATGCTCGATCCTTCAATCTCTGGTGGATGCTCCATCTGGGATCGATACTCCCACCACCGCTCCCTCACGATCGGATTCGGTGAATCTGTTTGCTCCATGGCCTAGAGGACCAGCTCTATGTACTCCGGCGCGACTCCCTCCGGGAGTATCGCCGCCTTTTCGCTCTGTTGCAGATATTTGGCCATGGATGTCGCCGTCGCCGCTAGTTGGTCCTTGTTTTCAAACCAAGACTGTATCTCCAACATCCTAGCTAGCTTCACAGGGTCGCCGTCTGAGATCCTCATGTATCGGTTGTACTCCTCCATCGATCTACTTCTCCACAGCACCTTCACTCGCCGGTGGTGGTTTTTGAATGGAAGAGGAGAGGAGCGGCGCTGGTTTTGGATTAGAACGGGAGAGGAGCGACGCTGGTTTTGGACTGGAACAGGAGAGGAGGGGCGGTGGTTTTGAAATGGAAGAGGAGAGGAGCGGCGCTGGATTTAGATTGGAACAGGAGAGGAGCGGCGGTGGTTTAAGAGGAGAAGAGCGGAAGAGTGGCGCCGGTCTTGGAAGTATTTTTTTGTTGTTTTGCGTATATTGGGTCAAAGTTTGACCATGTACTGTATGTGACAAGCAAAATGTGAATGCATGTCACCAAAAATTGTATCGTTTGGTTCGTATCTGAATGTACTTTCAAATTATATTATTTTTGCAACGTATAACATATATTTTATGTGCGAAAATCATGGTCAATTATGACCCAAAATAAAAGGGAGACTAGTTAATGTGGGGTCCCTTACTTAATTGAAGGGTAAATTGATTTTGATTTTGATCCAGTCGCAGCACGCCGGCCCTCTCGCCCAATCCTAAATCGCTGCCGCACGCTCCTCACCCTCTTCTCCATTGCAAAACCACCTCCTCTCCTCTCCATCATCTCCATTCCAAAACCACCGTCTCACCTCTCCCTCTTCTGATCTTCTCCATTGCAAAACCACCTCCTCTCCTCTCCATCATCTCCATTCCAAAACCACCGTCTCGCCTCTCCCTCTTCTGATCTTCTCTCCATTGCAAAACCACCTCCTCTCCTCTCCATCATCTCCATTCCAAAACCACCTCCTCTCCTCTCCCTCTTCTCTATTGCAAGACCACCGTCTCTCCTCCCATCTTCCAAAGCTAGCACCAGACCACTCAGAACAACATCTATGGAGAGGATGCAGCAGCGAATCAGGCAGATCACCGGCGGCGACCAGGCAAAGTTAGCCAGGTTGAAGGAGATCCTTAGTTGGTTTGACAATGAGTGGGAGATTTCGAGGACGGTGCGGGCCATGTGGCAATGTATGCGAAAGAGCGAGACGGCGGCGATGAGGGCGGTGATGTACATGTACTCCTCGGCAGCAGTTACGCCGCAGTCCTCCGAGTTCATCAAGTATCTCCTATGGGCGATGGAGCAGACAGATTCGCCCGAGGCGACAGTCAGGCCGAGGTGGTGGGTGTACAGGTCGAAGGTCGAGCACCTAGAGGATAACAAATCGATCGAGTATGGTGTGCCGTTCGTGAGGGTGCAAAGCCAGCCGGAGCCATAGGAGTATTCGTTCTCCCACCGCAAGAGGAGGCCGGATGGCACGACGTTGCTTCCCCGACATTCTCCACGGTTCCCTCGACGCTCGCCTCATTTCAACGGCGGCGGTAGGGTTTAAGGTAAGCTTCACACTAACCTAATCTTCCACCTGCTCATGCTTACAATCAGTGTGACAGCTAATGAAAATCATGCTTACAATCAGTCTCCGAGTACTACGCCAATCACCCTAAAATAGCTCTGGACCTTTGGGTCAAAGTTGTGACACAGTGTACAAATAAATAAAAATAGATTGGACCTTCTTTCAGAAAAGAGTACTCCCTAGAAAACTGGCAATATAAGCTACTAGTATTTGGTTAGAGCATTTGCTGCCGAGAAAGATCCGTCCACAGAGAGCGCCACACATCCCACTGGTTGTGGTGGATGCCAATGCATGCATGCATCATAGTTGGTGTCGGTAATTTTTACTTGGCACACCTTGCACTCTGCATATATGCCGGTTCCATACGTACATTTGTGCAGTTCCACCAAAATGCAGCTGAATAACCCTGTTTGCACAGATAATGAAAAAGCGTGATTACATTATAGTGGCAATAGTTGATGAAACACACAAAATAAATAGAAGAAAATATTGCGATAGTATCATAGTATGCCATGTTGCAAGGACGAGATGGGCCCTGCGACGCCTCATACGGTACGCCTCATACTGGACATCGTCCCAAGTCTCCCAGATACACCTTCTACCAGTGATGAACATCAGTGTACAACATAGTACAAGGAGGCGCCTTGAGACATTCAAATCTCTATTTTTGTACATATCAACTAAAATTAAGCACCCTAGTTTGCAGAAACGCTTAAACATTAACAATGGGACTAGTTGATGAAACATACTTTAACAAAGAGAAGCACTTTCTTTATCTACATTGGAAATTAAATGATAGAGATGACACTCGCTCTATTTTAACTGTATTATTACTTCACTTTATCAGTGACACTAGGGTCGAGCAGGTGGCAAACGAGGTGTACCGTGCGTCGCAAGGATGGAGGCCGGGGTGCTTAGACTGGGATGCTAAAGCTGGCTCTTTCAGTCACCAACATGGATGATTCAATTCATGGGACCTTTTGGTGCAGTTCACCTAAAATGAAGCAATGTCCCGTGAGCTAGCAACTTCTTCTTCAATTATTATTTTAAGAAAAGGGCTCCAGCCCCGGTTCCATTTCCATCACAAAACGAAACCCACAGAGCTTCTTCTTCATTAGTTGCAATAAAATTGAGCAACATCAAGGTTGGTTGTGAAGCTCCTGGAATGCTCAACTATAATTTGGATAGCATTTGTGCAGTTCAACTAAGATCGAGCGTGAAATGTATATCTTTGTTTGCACAAAAAAAGGTGGAAAGGAGGGTGACTAACAAGTGATGAAACATGCATCAAATGAAAAGAAGCATGTTCCTTATCTGAATGGCAATCCTACAAGGACAGTAGCAATTTCTAAAGCAGTGGCATTGCTAGATATTAGTGTGGGCATTAGGATTAACTATGAAAACCGTTAAATACGACATTACTTTGGGCACGGGAGAGTAGGCCGACCAGGGCAGTTGCATTTCTAACGAAAAGAACCAACTTATCTTAATGGGAAATTTTAGCAAGACATGTAAAGAAGTGTCATTGATTCATATTACTGGAGGCATTACATTGAAAACAACATTGGTTTAACGTGTCCTTACTTTTAACAGTGCGACTGCTACATTTTACCAGTGGCATTACATAAGAGTGGCTCGGGGCAACAAACATCAGAACAGGATATCTGGGTTGGTCCCATTTTTGTTTGGTATAGCCACCTTATACTGTGTGATGCTAGCAAATCTAGTGCTGGACTTACTCTGTTGACTTGTTCCCCAGTCCCCACTTTCTTTCCTTTTTCAACCAATAGATCGGGTTTATATTGAGTTTGTATTGCGTTTCCCTTTATTTCCCTATTAGACCTAGAGACCAGTTGGATAGCCAGTCTCTGCTACTTTTCGCCCCCATTATTTCCTCTTTCGACCAAGTCCTAGATTCAGGTAACAAATCCTCCCCCACCCCCACCCCCTTTCTTCCTTGTTTAAACCGAGTAGTACTAGATTCGAGTGCATGAACTAGTTTTACCTCTTAAACGTGAAACAATTAGGTGGTTTTCGAACAGCCGATCCATCCTATCTACGAGGGGGCCTGAGAAATAGTAAAAGTTACAAATGCAGCGACGTCAGGAGCTCGGGAAGTAGAGCAAGGCCATTTTCAAAGGAAGTTATACCTGATGGTCGCCAGGATGTCGCTAGGTGGGCGGCGGGAGGCCGGATCTGCCCACACTACGGCAGCGAGGAAGAAGGGGTCGGAGGCCCTCCCTCGCCAGCGGTGCTTGGGAGAGAACGGCAAGGCAGGCTGATCGGGACGCGCCCAGCAGTGGGTAAGAGCCGTCGCCGAGGAAGACCGCGTGAACATTGCACCTTCTCACCTTCCCCAGCGGAGAGGATCCGGCTGGATCTGTGACCAGCGGTGAGCACAGAGAGAGAGAGAGTGTGGCCACCCCTGTCGTGTTTAGATCTGGAGAGGCCGAGACGGTGTGAAGAGAGCAACACTAGCAAGCAAGCGCGGAGGCTCCTGCCTATATAGTGGAGTAGTACTTAGTTTTCTTTTGTCTACCGGAGCCGGCTTGACCTCGTCAATGACTGTCGAGAAGTCTTCATGCACGTGGCCCGGAGGCGCAGTTGTTGTCATTTTGATCTGAAGCGCCGGATTATAACATATAACACGAAAAAATGCCACATGACAAGAAATCATAACCTCACTACCCAAAGGAGACAATATGAATCCCGACGGACAAACTAGACAAGGAACAAAGCTCAAATTAAAGATAAACTCGTAGAAAAGGGGTCCATCGATAGATGTCCTAATTGACATAGCCGGCTTGACCTAGATGGCAGCTGAGTAGTCACTGTTCGTGCATGTGCCCCCAATGACTATCCCAACTCAGTGGTTGCTGTTTAACCCTCGTAGTGATCCGAAGCACATGACACATAATTTTGCGAGATGACAAGATACCTTTTTTTAGATTTCTCACCACAACTACAGCCATGTACACCACAACCTGCACGATATGTAGACGATAGCCAATCCAAGCATGTCTGCTGGAGTCTGGTCACATGCATGGATGAACTGATCTTCCGTGTCTTGCAGGGATCGTCCAGGCACCAACGTAGTACAGCACTTCTCTAGTACTATCGCTCGTCTCCCTCTTCTATTAAGTCAACCGACTTGCGGGGCCAGGGAGTGTGCCGATGGTCGGTTCTCAATTGCCGTCCCACAAGTGTGTGCGAACGTAATATGACGCACGTTCCATTCGGAGAGCAGCGTGCCAGACCGACCGACCGACCGACCGACTGGGGTGTGATGCGAACGCGGCGTGCGTGCTATATACTCCGTACATGTGTACCGCTGTTTTCTAGACGCTTTGATCCATGGCGCGGGCGCAATCCATGGATACAAAATTAGTATACTGTATACTATTTAAAAGTCGAGGGCGGGGCTTTTCCTGCCCGGTAGGCGGCGGGACAGTTCCGCCTAGTCGGTTCGACAGAGACGCGAGAAGACGAGGGAGTAGGGTGCTGCAAATGTAGGGCTGTGTGATTTGACAGCGAGTTACTGCTGGACAGGTGGGGCCCCGTGATTTTACTTGCCATTATCATTTTAACTACGGCGCTACGACCGGCGTGAGTCTCCCGATTCCTGACCACGTCCATACAGGTGCCTCTCCCAATGCTCCACCATGTAGTAGTAGAGGCTGGCTCTTGCATGAGAGCCCACTTCTCCACTTTTTCCTTGCCTCTCTTTCCTCCACATATGCAAAAAATGCCATGTAAAGTGCACTATTGTAGTTACTTGCTCCTACAAGTGCTTAAGCTTCCCACACAGGCATAAAGTCTGATGTGGCAAGTTAATCAAGAAGAGAGAGTCTAGTTTGGTGACCCAAGGAAGAAACAATGCTAAGCGCGTGTACCTAGGTGAAAAGACAATTTTGAGTCTATAGCTAATTAAATGAAGCAAACTTAGCAACACCATTTCATTGGAAGAGGTCACTCCTTGGCAAATGCAATAAATACTAGTACTCCCTGTGTCCCATTATATAAGAACGTTTTTGACACTACACTAGCTAGTGTCAAAAACGTTCTTATATTATGGGACGGAGGGAGTACGAAGAAAGAGATAGAGAGGAGTAAAAAAATACACTTATAGCCAACCTTATAGCCAACCTTGTTGTAGTATGAGTGACTAAGTGATGACTATGTATGACATGCCAACATCAGATAGCCTAACACACCGTGTTAAATCTCCAAGGGCACGACCACGCGAGCGACGCGACGGTCGTGGTAGGCGCGACCATGATACGGGCTACTGGCGGCCCTTGGATCTGAGGTCAAACGGTCGCATGCTAAGTTGCTGAAAATTTGCAGAATAACCCTCCAAGATAGGATATTCACCCATTGGTCTAGAATCACGCCATGCAACCGTTCGATCTCCGATCCAAGGGATCTCGGAAGCCCGTATCATGGGAGAATGGAAAGCCACTACCCTGCCGTTCACACGCTGGCAGTTCGCTCCTACTCGTCCCTGCACGTCCTTTAATACTACGGCGGTTCACTCCTAGTCGTCCTGTCCATTCACATTACGGCAGTTCCACTAATCCTAACCCTCCTCCCAAATCCATGGCGTCCCAAATCTCCCTGATCGGCGGTGAGTACAAGGTTAGAACCATCACCGGCGATGAGTTCGACGTCGTCTACACCCGTTCTTCCGCGACGGTGAAAGGATGCCTTTCTCGCTTCAGACGCATGTTCGAAGACTCACATGATGAGTGGGTCGCCGGGCTAGATGTTGAGTACACCACAGTCGTGGGACGAGAGAAGGATCTAAAGGACGAAGAGAGGAAGAAGCCCGCCGTGATCCTGGTTTGCGTGCATGACTTATGCTTGGTCTACCACATATGCCATGCCGATGTTGAGTGCCAGGATTTTAAGGACTTCCTCGAGAGCAACCTAGTCAAATTCGTTACTGTGGACTTTGGTAACGACAAAGAAGTCCTGCGTCGGATAGGCCTCATTGTAGGCAGCACCTTCGACCTCCAAAAGAATCGGCTGGTGTCCTCTCGTCAGCCTTCAATGCTGACCCTGGCAGGAGCCATGGTTCATCCTTCATACGGTAAACTAGAGAAACCTCCATACACGTTTCATCGTCATGCATGGCAGCGGAATGTACTAGATATAGACCACATCCACTACGCTGCAATGGATGGCTACCTTTGTTTCAATATCTACAAGGGTTGGATGAAGAGCAATAGCCAAGTTGGCGGTTCAAGCAAAGAAGTATCGGCCAAGAGGAAGAGGGAGAAGGACGAAGTCGAGGACGTGGACGAGGACTCCGAGTAAGGTGGCAGTGTCGTTGCTCATGGTGGTTCTAATGCAGTGTCTACCGAAATAGTTGCAAAGTTTAATTTCAGGTGTGCTTAATTTAATTTGAGGGGTGTGTTGTGCTGAGCCCCCAGCAGAACTATGTTATGTTTCTTCTTGTTACTTTAACTCTTCAGTAAGTACATACTAGTATTTCTTACATTTCATCTTTTAGTTGGTATAGTACTACCACTCGTTTATTCACATTATATACGTACAATATATATGGCCAACATCATATAGCCAGCAGTTTAGTTGTCAAAGAATTTCAGGGTGCTTAGTTTTGTCAAAGAATTCCAGGGTGCTTAGTTTTATTTGAGGGGTGGGTTGTGCTGGACACCATTATTGTGACTAGCCTTCTTAATAGTACTATATGCATAATTTGGCGACGAGCACTCTCTATATGTACCACCATTTTTTTAATTTCAAGTTTTGCTCCATGGCGCAATCCATCGATACTACTGTTGTACAAAACTATACATTTTTAAAAGGCTAGAGGGCGGGGTAGTCTAGCTTGGTCGGTTTCACGATAGGCGAGGGCCTATGTGATTTGACGGCTCATTACTGCTGGAAGGCGGGGCCTTATGATTTGACTGCTCGTATAAATGCGCCGACGACCTGATCGAGGAGGAGCGAAGAACCGTGCGGTATACTCAAGTTTTCCACTGGAGTTGTACTGTGACGGAGAAGCACGAAACACGGCAGCCCAGTGCCATATGGCGATAAAAATGATCTAATTTGCTACTCATCTCATTGTTAGCATTGTTCTATTCATTCCCTCAAAAACAAAAACCATTGTTCTATTCATGCCTCGCAGAGAACGTGACACGTGCGGCGAACCACCCGAAGCAAAAGATGAAACACAGCAGCAAAAGAAGAAGGAAGATTATCATCCCAAATGATCTAATTCGTCGCGGAGTCGTAACTGCTTCTTCATCGCCTCCACGACCTCCATCTCCTTGCGCGTCTCCTCCGCCATCTTCTTCATTCTGTCCATGACACGGGATTTCTCGACGCGAGTATTCATCATCTGTTCCATGGCCGCATTACGTACCTTGACAGCAGCCGGGTGCTCGATGCGGAGCTTCGCCAACTCCTCCTTCTGTTCCATGATGAGGGCCTGCAGCATCTTCATCGAGGAACTACTATTCTCATGCAGCTTCTTCCAGCCGACATTCTTCTCCTTCAACGGGTCGATCTCGTGGCAAAGGTTCGCCTTGTCCTCCTGAAGTCGCAGGATTTTGCCGGTCACCTTCTTCTCCGAGGCAATGCTCTTCTTCAGCAGCATCGCCAAGCCAGTGGTCAACTCCCCCTGCTGATTGAGCTCAACGGGCATGTCGTCGAGGCTCTCCTTCAGCAACTCCGTCAAGCCTTGGATGAACTCCTTCTGCTTATTGAGGTGCTTATTGAGCTGATCGGGCATGCCGTCGAGGGATAACGACTCCAGCTCTGCCGTCTCGGCATGTTTGCCTCCGCGGCTAGGGCGCTCCTGGGAGCCATCGCCTGCCCGTGAGAGATCTTTCAAGGTCTCTATGTGGCGGCGAGCCCTCTTTTTTTCCGCAGCCTTGGTTGCCGCTCCCTTGTTACGAGTAGTTCTCGACCTAGAGCTCTGCTCACCGGCCATGGCAACGACGGACAAAGAAGAAGCACTTATGAGGAGGAAAGGTAGAGTAATTTTCGGTTAGGTAGTTCCCCTTTTTATAACCTAAGTACTAGCACTAGTAGTACTAATACCTGCATAGTGGGAACACGTTCAGGTTTGGTACGTAGTACTAGTAGGTGTGAGCAGGCTTTCGAATGTGATGGTAACAAGGTAAAGATTAATTGATGGTTTTGGTTTCGAGGCCCAAAACGGCTCCGGATGAGTTTAGTGGAACATAAATTTCAAGTAGACTACACTGCTCAAATGCGTAAGTATTATGTTACTGTCAAAAATTGGCACAAAATACGAAGGAGACCAATGGAAGTACTACTAGCAACCCACGATTTAACCACTCGCATGCGTGCAGTGGAGTAATAATGTCTTTCTTCCGCCCTCACGTCCACTCAATTTGCATGCCCTGTATTAATTGACCATCAATGAAGTGAACGACTGATCACGCGTCAAATTATCACATGGGGTGGATCTTGGTACAAAATTGCGTCCGCCCGTGTACCCGCGTGTGCGTGCGAGGGAATGAGTGTGTGCATGGCATGCGTGCACATCTTCTCTTCATGCATGTACCGCCAGTATGGCTCAGGGAGGACGAGTACATTCTTCTGGAACCAGCAGCACGTCACTGTGATCAATCCACGCAAGGAGGTCACGACAACGCCTCCACATGTGCCACGTGGCTTCATGAACTGTAAGAGAGACACTGTGTAGCGTGCCATTGGTATTCTAATTTACGTGTTTTGCACATACTCGAAGTACTAGTAATTTACACGTGCATTGCACGCATCAGATTTTGCAACCAAATTATGAATAAATACAACACTATAGCATGTAAGCTCTTAGTCATATATGTGTGATGTAGCCCTTCGTTTAATTCTTATAGTTCATCTCATTTAAATCAAATTAGTTTTTATAAAAAATCTAAGAACGTGTGAATAGGAAAAACATGGGATTATAGTGGAATGTTGTCTTGAATCCTACAGGATTATACGAGTGCTTGATTGTGCATAGAAAAAACGCAGAATTCTTTCAAAGAGGTTTGAGTGGATGGGATGTTTCCTATGAAATCTAGTGCAAATGAATCATATGGAAAAATTCCTATGGTTTACAATCCTACGAATCAAACAACCAAGATAGGAAAATTCCTAATGATTAGAATCCTCCAAAATTCCTTTGAGAATCCTTTGAATCAAAGAACCCCTTAATCTATTTTATGATTCATGGAATTGTGCGTTGTAAAGCATAAAGTAAAAAACAAAAGTTTGGGCAGTTATGATACGGAAGATTCTAGAACAAAAGAGAACCACTGTTGTTTTGAGGTTTGTGCATTATGCTTAAGTTCAACCATAGAGTCTGCTAGATTGTACATGTGGCAAAATCTGGTGGGGGGATAGAAGATGGTGCAAGGGGCCGAGTGGAGGGAGACTATGAAGGAATGCACAAGTGCGAATCGATATTTAGAGAGGGGGCGAATACGTGCGCTGTTGCACGCAGTGGCGGAGCCATGAAAAATAAATGAGCTAGGGGGCCAAGCATTGCTAATCCTTTACGAGGAGGGTCAGTTCATGAAATTAAACCTTTTTTAGCAGCAATTGTCTAATGATCACATTCATATTAGCCTCGATATATAGTGATGTTAGGGGGGGCAGGGCCCTTACTGCCCCCTATCTTCGCCATTGTGCACGCATCTGAGAGATGAAGCGGAAGGCATGGATGATGAGAGGGGGACGTTGGATATATAATTAATGTGGGTGTATTAGCTATTTATGTTAATCCTATATAGAGAGGTATAGATTGATCGATGTGGACGTGGGAGAGGTATAGAGTGATCGATGTGGACATGGGAAAGAGGGTGAGACCTCACTGGATATATCGATTGATCGGTTTCTGTGGAAAACTATGAAAGACCTAGCTATATACGCACATACATAGAGGAACATTGATCATTGCGCATGCACGCGTGAGAGATAAAGAATGCCCGGTATGAGGGAGAGGGGGATGTGTGTGGGTGTGTGCCTTCATGGGAGACCGACCTGAAGAAAAAGAGTGCATGCGTGCGATAGATAATGCCGACTGGTAGTGTGTGTGCATGCATGCACGAGAGAAAGTTAGTGGTACAATTATAAAGAGAAGACTACTGTGTGGGTGTAAAAGAATAGGTGAGGTCATAATCAATGTAAAGTTGAATTCAAATATTTGAATAAGAGATCCTGATGTTTGAAACCCATGCATGCATGAATATAACGGAGATCTGCACGGTGTGCTTTGGAAATGAGCATGTTGTAATGTATACACATTGAACAAGGTTAGACTGATTTGAATTTGAGATACCGATGGCAGACATCATTTGCCCATGTCGCATCTGTGCATGTAATTGGAGATGATGGGCGGCTTTCACATCACATATCTATATCTATACCCCTATATATATATTATATTATATATATTTTTATATTGTGTGCGGGTAACTTTAACTTTGAAAGATGGTCGTTGGATGAGGCGAATCCGATGGTCCAAAGATGGCAAATTTGAGCACTATTGGCCGTTCGATATCATCTAGATTCCACCAGATTTCGCCACATGTATAATCTAGAAGACTCCATGGTTGAACTTAAGCATAATGCACAAACATCAAAACACAAGCACTTCTTATTTGTTATAGAATCTTCCGTATCAGAATAGCCCAAATGTTTTTCTACATGATTTGCCATTATTTGTTTTTACTTTATGTCTTACAACGCACAATTCCATGAATCTTAAAATAGATTAGCTTTCTTGTAAAAACTAGATGATTTTGAATGAAATGAACTATAAGAATTAATCGAACATCTACATCATGCATATATGACTCAAAGCTTGCATGCTATAATGTGGTATTTATTCATAATTTGGTTGCCAAATCTCATGCGTGCAATGCACGCGTACCTTACTCTAGTCTAAATGGTGTTTGTGTGTGTGTTGTGTGTGTGGAGGTGCAAATTGTCTTTTTTTGGGTACACGTTAAGCTTGTTCTTCCGAAATTTCAAGCTGCGCCTTGTTATGCCGAAAATTGAAGCTAGAGTCTCTGTCTATCGTGCTGCGAAACTCCCGCCTCTTCACCCGCGCCTTGTTAGCCCGAAATATTTAAGATATATCTTTGTCTTGTTGTGCTCCGACAACTCCCTCCATCTCAACCCGCGCCTTACTTATTCCGAAATTACAACGCGCGCGAAAACTCCCACCTCCTATGAAATCCCGACACGCGAAATGCCTGTGGTACCCCTAAATCGAGAGAACCGCCTCAAATCGGTGGGGGGGGTACTTTCATAACTTACCCCACATTTCGGACAAGCGCGTCTCTAAGCCATGGTTCCCCACTGCCATCCCATCTGCCCACCCATTCGTACCCCGAGGCTGCGAAAACCCGCGACGAAACCCCACACCCTGCTCCGTCCGCCACCCAGCCGGAGCTTCTTCCCCGACGACGTCGTCCACAGCAACATCTCGACGTCCCTCATCTACCGTACCGGATGAGGATTCGTCATCGATCTCATCGTCTCGCCGGTTCAGCCACCCCGTCATCCACCTCCAAGGAGCTGCCCCGATGTTCCCCTCGTCTTTCGCGCCACCTCCATTCCCACACCGTCATCTTCACCTGCACCACTGGAAGAGCATCATCATCACCGTTTCCTCGGATGAAGCTGCGGCCTAATCGGCGCCACCAAAGAGGTTGTACACTAATCGCCGCATTTTCTTCTTGATTCGATCTCACAGTGCTGCCGGTGCTCGGTCCCGAGCCGACACGTCGCGGCTCCATCCACGGCGGCGTCGCCGGCCACTTCCTCCATGGTGTCGCTCCCTCGTCAGCGACGTCCACATTAGTAGGAGCTGCTGCTAGTTTAGCTATCACTCGCGCTGCTGCTCTGCTCTTGCTCTCGGTCCCCTGCCTGGTCTGCTCTTGCTATTGCTCTTGCTCGCGCTGCTGCTCTCGCTCTTGCTCTTGCTTGCGATGCTGCTCCAATTTGGCTACACTTCAGTCGACTGAATCGACTTTTGGGTCAGTCGATTTCCAAGGGGTGGGCTCGCCGGAGTGAAGGAAGAACCAGCTGCAACGGGGAGGGGGGCTCACCGGAGAGGTACCCCACTATCTATCTTAGGGTTCAGGATGGGGGCGATGGTCGCCGGTGGTGACGTGGCGTTGGCGGGGCGGTGGCATGGGGATCGCCAGAGAAAAAGCTCGGCACGGGGGGGCCAAGAGGGATGGTCGGGGCGGCAGCGGACCGGCAGTGGGGAGTGTTTTCGGGGCGGGCGGGGCGGCGCACCACCGGCCAAGGGCGACAGGGGGCTGCTGTTTGGCCGGTGGTGGCTGGCGGCTCAGGGGGGGTGGAGGTTGAAGATGAACCGTAGGCCCTTGATTTCGTATCCAACGGCTGCAAAATCGACTGACCAAAGATGAAAAAGTCAGTCGACCGATGTGTAGCCTCACCTTGCTAGTGCGTTCAGTTTCGACAGCAAAATTCAGTTTCGACAGCAAAATTCAGTTTGGACAGTTAGGTTCAGTTTCGACAGTTAAGTTCAGTTTCGACAATTAAGTTCAGAGATGAGCGGCTGATGTATTTTACATCTAGCACTTTGTGGTTATGTATTTTACGTCATGTATTGGAGAAACTATTAGAATTCCACTCAGGTTAACGTTGTTCGTTGTCTCTCTTGTCCTGCTTCAGCCTCGGCGTCGTACAACTCACCGGAGCTGCTCCAACAACGAAACCTTCCATCACGGCGGAGCAGTACCTCGGGCTCCATATCCAGACGCCTAAGATCTTCTTCCCCTCCTCCGACAGCAAAGTCAGCCAGAGCATCCTCACCGGCCAACCCAATCACGCTGAGATCGACATGGCTTCGCCAAAGAGGTTGTACACTTGTTGCTTCTCTTTTTTACTCTACATGTTATATATATTGTCCATTGAGCACTCGTAGTAACGGGAAATACGATTATTTTATCCTACTATATGACAAGCAGTGAGGTACCAGGCAAGTTAGCTATCTGTGATGGACTCTCTTGAACGCCATCATTATTTATCTCTGCGCATTTGAGCTATGCATTTGTCGATGGGCCTGGGAGTTGAGCTAGTATGGCAGTGGCCTGGGTCCAAAGTAATAGAAGTAGCACAAAAACATTTTTTTAGTGTAGGATTTTCCTTGCTCAAGCCTGCCTACTAGAATCGCCAGTGCTTGAAAGGAAAAGTGAATGAAAAACACAGGAATTGGAAAGTTTCCTATGGTACTACTTTTCATGAATTTGGTGCAAAGGAATGGAGCAAAGGAAAACTGTAGGATTTGTTCCTTTAGTGTCTCCTTGAAAGAAAAATGGTAGGAATTCTAATTTCCACTTCTCCTCCTTTTCATATTCCTATTCATCAAGCACAAGACTAAGAGATAGTAGCATAATAGCATTATAACCGTACATTTTCTTGTGGTTTGACTTAATCTCACCATGCTTTTTTGCATCCTGTGATCTTCCAATTGTTGTGAATCAAACACCCAGATTGGCAGAAATCCTGTGTTTTTCAATTCTCTGTTTTGCACCTGCATTCCTATCCTATTCCTGTCTATTTCCTATCCTTGCATTGTTAGAATCCTCAAATTCAAACAAGCCCTTACTCAATTACTTCTGTTACAGATATGTGTCAAAGAAAACCTTGTGTGGTTTGTCCTGTTCTTGCGACACTGTGTTCCACCCCAGCTCAGCTGCTCCAACAACGGAAGGGTTCACCACAGCAGGGATCCGCTCTCCAGACTGTCTTTCGCCGCCTCAGATCTTCTTCCCCGCCGCCGGCAGCCACAACAACTGCATTACCATCATCAACTGAGCAGATGACCTTGAGGACTACACGGGTCCGCAAGAGAGGTCGCACTCTTATGTGTCTGCTTACGTTATGCGTCGCTTAATATGATGACATGCTACATTATCGTCATGTTCACCTATTAGACTCCGAGTCAGGTCCAAACTAATGCTGAAACTTGAGTTTTTAAATGGTTGTGGGGTACATATTGGGGCAGCAATCAGTACTATCTGGTTAATCTCTGGTGTCTACTATGAGTTTCATGTTGGGTGCAAACAAACATTAAAGGAGCCATTATGTGTATTTTTTAACTAAAGCTATTATCTGCCTGTTATCATTGGTATTGGGTCTATCCATAGTTTGCTACCATCACTCTGGATTTGTGCATGCACTCCTTACATAATCTCACTATGTTTTATTCCTATGCATGCCGGTTATTGTACACAATGGAACTAATCATGTAGAGCAAAAGAGACGAGCCTTGCGCGACAATAAAATTTCATGCAGACGTCGTTCCATGGTGGGCGCAAAGGCAGCCCCCCCCCTCCACCCATTTCGGATCATAATCAAGAGGAAGATAACTGTTCTGAGGGGGATTCAGAAGGAGAAGACCACTCCTATTTACCCCATGAGGTCTTCGCTCTAACTTGGCATGCTGATGTTGGTAATATCATGCATATGGTGCCTTGCATTGCTTACTGTATACATTAAAGATGTCATCTTCTTAGTTTAGACATGCTTTGTGTCAATGCCATCGGTTTTGTTTCTTTATTGTATATGTGAATCATGCAATGCCATCTTGTCTAGCCAGGCATCATATATGTAAATTTTGCAATGCCACCCTGGTTAGCCAGTCATCTTATATGTGAATTATATCATGCCATCATTTTTTTATTATGTGTTAAATTTGTATACAATTTTAGTACATTCAATTACTCTTCCTGTGCATTAGCCATTCGGCACGGTCATGGAAAAATCTGGAGTGGAAACAAGGTCTTCAGAGCAGACAATGCTATCTGACGAAGCGCATGTCTTGCTGGTTACCGATAGCTCCTCAGAGGAGGATTCAGAGACAGATGACCAGTCATATTTCCCCCCTGAGGTGCATGCCCTAACTTGGCAGGGTTATGTTACTCATATCGTGCGTATGGTATCTTGTATTGCTATGTCATTTGCTTAGTTTAGACATGCTTTGTGTGAATGCCACCTGTTTAGTGTCTAATTACCATATATGTGAATTATGCAATGCCATCTTATTGCAAGACATTATATATGTGAATTATGCAATCTTATCTTGTTGCAAGGCATTATGTATGTGAATTATGCAATGCCATTTTGTTTAGGAAAGCGTCATATATGTGAATTATATCATGCCATCCTTTTTTTGTATTTCTCATTGCTTTTGTCGACAACGTTTGTATATTCAACTGCTCTTCCTATGCATCAGCCATTTGAATTGGTGATGGAGAAATCTGGAGTGAAAACAAGGTCTTCAGAGAAAACAATGCTACCTGCTGAAGCAGATATCTTGCTGGTTACAGATAGCTCTTCAGAGGAGGATTCAGAGGCAGATGACCAGTCCTATTATCCCCCTGAGGTGTATGCTCAAACTTGGCAGGGTTATATTACTCATATAATGCATATGTTGTATTGCAATGCTTATTTTTTACATCATATACACAATATTGAATGCCATCTCCTTAGTTGACACATCATATATGCAATTGCCCTCTGCTCACTTCCTTAGTATATAAATCATATATTTGAATTATGTCATGCCATGATGTTTACATAGATAGCATGTATCTGAATTATGGCATGCCAACCCATTTTCTAAAGACATAATATAGTTATATCATCTCATCATGTTTACATAGTCATCATATTTTAAATTATGTTATTCTATCCGTGAATTATATCATGCCACCATGTTTCCATCGATGGCATGTTTGTGATTTATGGCATGCCAACCACTTTAATAGACACATCGTGTAGTTATATCATGTCATCCTGTTTACATAGTCATCATATTTTGAAGTATGACATTCTATCCTGTTTAGTTAGCCATCATACATGTGAAATTGTGTCATGCTATCCTGTTTAATTAGCCATCATATATGTGAAATTATGTCCTGCTATTCTGTTTGCTTAGACAACATAAATGTGAATTATTTCATGCCCTGTTTTCTTCCCTACTATCCATTGCACCTGTCTATCTTACAATGTCTGTACATTCAATTACTTTTCTTGTTTATCAGCCATTTCAATTGGAGGGAGTGATGGCAGTATCTGTGGGAGTAAAAACACGGTCTTCAGAAAAGATCGTGCTACCTGTCGATGCAGATAGAACCACGGTTGTACTTGCCCAAGAATCAGCCCCACCACACATAACCCACACTCATGCATATTGTACCCCTACCCAGTTGGACAGAGAACCAGCTACACCCCTTCTAACCCCAACCCCAGTAGATAGACACCCAGTTCCCATTGACACAGCACCGTCTCCACCACAGAGCACCCAAACACGAGCAGTTAGTAAGGCAACTGCAGTGCCCAAATTACGAGGACCACCACTCCAAACCTGAAGTCAATGCTTAAAGCAGAAGAAGAATTGTTCTCAGGTCAGGTTCCGTAGCTATGGTTCATACTACTTTGCTCTTGCATCACTGTATTTACTGATACCAACCAATTTCAAATTTGAAGGATGCAATTGAAACTCCAATGGCACAACAGGTATGATTCTTCAACGTGTTTGGTTGTTTGCTGTTGTAACTTGCTCTATGTTGATTTCAGTTTCAATTGAATAAACAGTTATGTTCTCATGCCATGCACATTACAAGTGTTGTTATTGCTGTGTAGTTTCCTGCACTTATATTCTATCTATGCTGCTTTGTCTTAAATAGATATGATTCAAACTGTATCTATCTTGATTTGGCAACATAAACTAGAATGATATAGACCATACAGTGACCATACTACATAGATATATGTTTGTTTCATGTTGTTATCATGTCCACCTTACTACTGAACTGGTTTACCAAAATGAGTTTCATATACTACATTGTAAACCTGAGATGTGTTTGTTTGTTTCCCTATTAGAACGCGGATAAAATATTGGAGAAGAGTACCCTGTTATGCAATGGTAAAGGAAGTAATGCAGATAAGGTTCAAGATAGTGAGACATCCCTGTTGGTATCCAAGAAAGCTGATAAAAACTATACTGAGGACACTGAGACAACCCCAAAGTCCTGTCTTGATGTAGTGTTCGAGTTACTGGCTACCACTGCTGGCACCAGCTCTTCGAACTCGTTGCCTGAATCAGTTCGGCTTCTTGAGTCTCAACTTCAAGTTGAAAGACATCGATCAGATGTTATGCGACAGGAAGCCGGAGGACTGAGGAAGTCCCTGCAGAATTCAGATGCATACTTTCTGGTGCAATAGCAGACGCTGGAGGACTTAAGCGCCAAACAAGAGAAAGTCAATAAGCTTGCTAAGCATCTTGCCAGCATTATGGGTACCCAGGATATTGTTTCTTGAGCTCTTCTAAAGTGGTTTCAGTTTTGGACTTGTTTTGCTGCGGCGTTTATATGCTGCTGTGTTCCCTATATTTGCACTGGTGGCAAACTTTGATACCCAGTGGATGTAATATGTGTAATAGCCGTGATAGCCTAGTGTAAGTTGCTTGCTTATTTATTTCCTTGTTGTCTTGTTTATTTGTTTGCTTGTAGTCAGTGCAGTTCTTTTTCTGCGGTTTGCTAGTGGCTGCAATAACCTATTTTTTAAAACTAGGCCACAATAACCATGGGCTAATATTTGCTGTAGTGACACTGCACCTACGGGCCGTAGAAACAGTGGGCCTTCTACGGGCCGTATAAACAGTGGGCCTTCCACGGGCCGTAGAAACAATGGGCCTTCTACGGGCCACAGAAACAATGGGCCTTCTACGGGTCGTATCATCAATGGGCCTTATACGGGCAGTATGATCGATTGGCCAAACATGGGCCAATAACAAGCCGCATTATGGCCATAAATGGGCTAGAGTTGGAATCGTCCGTTCATGGGCCGACCATAACGGGCCATCGTTAATAGGCCGTATTTCATGATGCTATGAAAACGGCCCAACGTGTTAACGGACCACAAACGGGCCGACTGTAACCATGGGCTGAATTTGGCCCATAAGCAGAAAATGATAGTAACGGGCCATAAGTAAACGAATGCTCGAAATGAGCCCAAGAATAAATGGGCTCTGAGAAGGCCGAAAGATAACATGGGCTAGAAACGGCCCAACAGAATAACGGGCCCTTAATGGGTATAAAGTGATACACTATTCATTACGGGCCAGTTTCACCACGGGCTGTTAATGGATGTAAAGTAATACACTGTTCATTACGGGCCAGTTTCACCACGGGCCGTTAATAGGCCAAGAGTTACATAGGGCCTCATATGGGCCGAAAGACATCATGGGCCATACATGGGCCAGAAGTGAAAACGGGCTGGAATCATATTGGGTGGCCCAGATGACGCTACTGGGCCTAATTCGGATAGGGCGTAACGGGCCTTGGGTTAGCGGGCTGTAAATGGGCTATATACGAACATGCCGTTAACAGGCTTTACATGGGCCGGCCCGCCACATTTTGACCAAGTCAAATGGGCCGGCCTTTTCATAGGAATGGGCCTCTATTGGGCCGTGCCACGTGTCGACGTATCATAGGCGCCTTCTGTCCAATGAGTGGATGACATCTGTCCCAACGGTGAGCCGACACGTGTTTCCTCCAGCCAATGATGATTTTACACGTGGAAAATCCCCATTGGTCGGGGCTGTTAACAGGTTATCGGATCCAAAACCCGACCCGATAGCTTAACGGCGTTCCGTTACGGTGGATGCCACGTGTCGGTCACCCTTGACGAAAGCACTTCTGTGACGCGCGATTTATCGTCATGGAAGTGGACACTTCCGTGATGATAATTTTGGTAATGTCATGGAACACTTCTACGACAGCACAGGTATGACTATCTTGATTCTGTCATAAATTTTTCATGGATGTACAGGCATGACAAAAAACGCGACCTACTGTGACAAACATGTATCATCACGGAACTGTATTTTTTTTGTAGTGTTGCCTAACCACAACATTGAAACAAACCAAACTATAAATCAAACCAACACTAAAATTGGCATGAATTTATGTTGCAGAGAAGGCTAATTCAAATTAAACCAAACCAATATTTAGAAGGATCATGTTTCTATCAAGCACAATTACTATGTTGTTTATGTTGCAGGGAAGACCAAGCTAGCTAGCTCCTAACAAATACTATGTTGTTTCTATCAATTACAATTACAATTTATGTTGCAGGGAAGACCAAGCTAGCTAGCTCCTAACAAATACTATGCTGTTTCTATCAATTACAATTACTATTATACTAACAATCTGTAGACAAACAATTGAAGAACAACTGAGGCCATCTAGCTCAAATTCCCCCCAAATCTTAACAGAATAAGGCCTGAAGAATTCTTAAAAAACAAGCTGAAGAACTCCTAACAGTACATCAAGAAAATTCATCTATGCAATATGTACCAAACAAGCAAGCTATCTCCTAACTCCTAATAGTGCATCAACAAAATTCATCTATGCTGAAGAACATCTGACTGAAATCCATCTCCCACTGAAATCCATGCTCGTTGACGAGGTGCAGATAGTGAGAGAGGAGAGGGGGGAAGAGGTGAGGGGCGCATACCTGGAGGTGTGCTTGCGGCGGCGGTGAGTCCAATATGCTCGGCGTGCCTCTCCTTGCGTCGGTCGCCCACGCCCCTGTTGGTCGCTTCGCCTCCACGCCCTTGCCTCGCCTCCGCCCCCTACTGGTTACCTCTGCTGCCGGCCCCGCGCCTGCTGGTTGCTTCCGCCGCGAGGCCGTGGACGAGGTCACCTGCGGCGAGGTCGTGGGCAAGGCAAGCATCCCCTACTGGTTGCTTTGGCCGCCGGCCCCGCCCGTCGGCCGCCGCCCGCCGCCCCGCCCTCGTCCGAGCGGCCCCTGCTGGTTGCTTCCGCCGCCGCCCACCGCCACCTGGTCGGAAGACCTAGAAAAACGCTATGTTGCTCTGTTCGATGCCACCCGCCGCCACCTGGTCGGAAGACCCCACTTGTCACTGATACGAGAGAGCCATGGTTTTGTATAGTATATAGAAAACTACCCACACATTAGCAATAATCCCTCTCTAGCCCAGCGGTAGCAAGAGAGTGAAGCAAGCGCGAGGTCGTGGGTTCGAGTCCCGCCTCGTGCATCTTTTTTGGGCGAATTAAGCGCTCGGCCCCACCTGTCAAATGGGTCCTGCATGTCAGTGTGTGCCTCGTCTGTTGTTGAATATTAACATTTTAAGCAAAAATGACACCTAGACAGTGACACATAAGCGAGGTTGCTGAGGTGGCTGCCTAATCATCCTAATTCATTCAAACTCAAGTGTAGTGACCATGTTATATTGGTCGTTATCAGCTAGGCGTGAGGCAGTGGATAGTGCTTCCCGCTTTACAACCATTTCCTCTAATGAAATTATGACCTTTCTTACCAGAATGGCCGTTATAGGTTAGGGTTTGGAGCCCCCCAACAGTTTTTGACCAATTGGTCTAAAATGGTCATAAATTTATGACCAATTCTTCTATGGTCACTAACAGAAGGTCACAAGTTGACATATTTCTTGTAGTGGTAATGGTGTATCCGAACGCCGTAATCTCACTCTATTGGATATGGTGTGATCTATGATGTCTCTTACCGATTTACCGCTGTCATTTTGGGATTATGCTTTAAAGACAGTCGCATTCACTTTAAATAGGGCACCGTCTAAATCCGTTGAGACGACACCGTATGAATTATGGTTTGGGAAGAAACCTAAGCTGTCATTTCTAAAAGCTTGGGGATGCGATGCTTATGTCAATAAACTACAATCTGAAAAGCTAGTCGAAAAAATTCGTCTTCATAGGATACCGTAAGGAAACCATTGGGTACACCTTCTACCTCAGATCCGAAGGCAAGATCTTTGTTGCAAAGAACGGATCCTTTCTAGAGAAAGAGTTTCTCTCGAAAGAAGTAAGTGGGAGGAAAGTAGAACTTGATGAAGTACTGCCTCTTGAACTGGAAAGTAGCGCGGCTCAAGAAGATGTTTCTGTGGTGCTTGCACCGACTAGAGAGGAAGTTAATGATGATGATCATGAAACTTCAGATCAAGTTACTACTGAACTTCATAGGTACACAAGGACACGTTCCACACCAGAATGGTATGGCAACCCTGTCCTGGAAATCATGTTGTTAGATAACGGTGAACCTTCGAACTATGAAGAAGCGATGGCGGGCCCGGATTCCAACAAATGGCTTGAAGCCATGAAATACGAGATAGGATCCATGTATGAAAACAAAGTATGGACTTTGACAGACTTGCCCGATGATCGGCAAGCCATATAAAATAAATGAATCTTTAAGAAGAAGACTGACGCGGATGGTAATGTGACCATCTATAAGGCTCGGCTTATCGCTGAGGGTTATCGACGAGTTAAAGGGGTTGACTACGATGAGACCTTCTCACCCGTAGCGAAGCTGAAGTCCATCCGAATCATGTTAGCAGTTGCCGCATTCTATGATTCTGAGATATGGCAAATGGACGTCAAAACGACATTCCTTAACGGTTTCCTTAAGGAAGAATTGTATATGATGCAGCCGGAAGGTTTTGTCGATCCTAAGAATGCTAACAATGTGTGCAAGCTCCAGCGTTCCATCTATGGGCTGATGTAAGCATCTCGGAGTTGGAACATTCACTTTGATGAAATGATCAAAGCGTTTGGGTTTATGCAGACTTATGGAGAAGCACGTGTTTACAAGAAAGTGAGTGGGAGCTCTGTAGCATTTCTCATATTATATGTGGATGACATGCTATTAATGGGAAATGATATAGAACTTTTGGAAAGCATAAAGGCCTACTTGAATAAGTATTTTTAATGAAGGACCTTGGAGAAGCTGCTTACATATTAGGCATCAAGATCTATAGAGATAGATCGAGACACCTCATCAGTCTTTCACAATGCACATACCTTGATAAGATATTGAAGAAGTTCAATATGGATCAGTCCAAGAAGGGGTTCTTGCCTGTATTGCAAGGTGTGAAATTGAGCACAGCTCAATGCCCGACCTCGGCAGAAGATAGAGAAAAGATGGGTGTCATCCCCTATGCCTCAGCCATAGGGTCTATTATGTATGCCATGTTGTGTACCAGAACTGATGTGAACCTTGCCGTAAGTTTGGTAGGGAGGTACCAAAGTAATCCCGGCACGGAACACTGGACAGCGGTCAAGAATATCCTGAAGTACTTGAAAAGGACTAAGGATATGTTTCTCGTTTATGGAGGTGGCGAAGAGCTTGTTGTAAAGGGTTACGTCGATGCTAGCTTCGACACAATCTGGATGACTCCAAGTCACAAACCGGATACATGTACATTTTGAATGGTGGGGCAGTCAGCTGGTGCAGTTGCAAGCAAAGCGTCGTGGCGGGATCTACATGTGAAGCGGAGTACATGGCAGCCTCGGAGGCAGCACATGAAGCAATCTGGATGAAGGAATTCATCACCGACCTAGGAGTTGTTCCCAATGCGTCGGGCCCGATGACTCTCTGCTGTGAAAACACTAGAGCTATTGCCCTTGCCAAGGAGCCCTGGTTTCACAAGAAGACCAGGCATATCAAGCGTCGCTTCAACTCCATTCGTGAAAACGTTCAAGATGGAGACATAGATATTTGTAAAGTGCATACGGATCTGAATGTCGCATATCCATTGACTAAACCTCTTCCACGAGCAAAACATGATCAACACCAGAACTCTATGGGTGTTCGATTCTTCACAATGTAACTAGATTATTGACTCTAGTGCAAGTGGGAGACTGTTGGAAATATGCCCTAGAGGCAATAATAAAATGGTTATTATTATATTTCCTTGTTCATGATAATTGTCTGTTGTTCATGCTATAATTGTATTGACCGGAAACCGTAATACACGTGTGAATACATAGACCATAATATGTCCCTAGTAAGCCTCTAGTTGACTAGCTCGTTGATCAATAGATGGTTGTGGTTTCCTAACCATGGACATTGGATGTCGTTGATAAACGGGATCACATCATTAGGAGAATGATGTGATGGACAAGACTCAATCCTAAGCATAGCACAAGATCGTGTAGTTCGTTTGCTAAGTGCTTTGCTAATGTCAAGTATCATTTCCTTAGACCATGAGAATGTGCAACTCCCGGATACCGTAGGAATGCTTTGGGTGTACCAAACGTTACAACGTAATTGGGTGGCTATAAAGGTGCACTACAGGTATCTCCGAAAGCGTCTGTTGGGTTGGCACGAATCAAGACTGGGATTTGTCACTCCGTATGACGGTAAGGTATCTCTGGGCCCACTCGGTAATGCATCATCATAATGAGCTCAATGTGACTAAGGAGTTAGTCACGGGATCATGCATTATGGAACGAGTAAAGAGACTTGTCGGTAACGAGATTGAATGAGGTATTGGGATACCGACGATCGAATCTCGGGCAAGTAACATACCGATGGACAAAGGGAATTGTATACGGGATTAATTGAATCACAGACATCGTGGTTCATCCGATGAGATCTTCGTGGAACATGTGGGAGCCAACATGGGTATCCAGATCCCGCTGTTGGTTATTGGCCGGAGAGATGTCTCGGTCATGTCTGCATGGTTCCCGAACCCGTAGGGTCTACACACTTAAGGTTCGGTGACGCTAGAGTTGTTATGGGAAATAGTATGTGGTTACCGAAGGTTGTTCGGAGTCCCGGATGAGACCCCGGACGTCATGAGGAGTTCCGGAATGGTCCAGAGATGAAGACTTATATATGGGAAGTCCTTATTCGATCGCCGGAAATGTTCGGGGGGTTACCAGTATTGTACCGGGACCATCGAAGGGGTTCCGGGGGTCCACCGGGAGGGTCCACTTGCCCCGGAGGGCCCTATGGGCTGAATATGGAGGGGAACCAGCCCCTAGGTGGGCTGGGCGCCAACTCCCCCTAGGGCCCATGCGCCTAGGGTTGGGGGAAACCCTAAGGGGGCCGCCCCCACCTAGCTTGGGGGCAAGCATCCCCCTTGGTCGCCCCCCCCCCCCTAGATGGGATCTAAGGGGGCCGACCCCCTCTCCCCTTCCCCTATAAATAGTGGGGGGTGGGAGGGCTGCCGCACCCCTTCCCCTGGTGCAACCCCTCCCTCCCCAACACCTCCTCCTTCGTAGAGCTTAGTGAAGCCCTGCAGAAATACCACAAGCTCCACCACCACGCCGTCGTGCTGCCTAAGCTCTCCCTCAACTTCTCCTTTCCCCTTGCCGGATCAAGAAGGAGGAGACGTCCCCGGGCTGTACGTGTGTTGAACGCGGAGGCGCCGTCCGTTCGGCGCTAGATCGGATCTTCCGCGATTTGAATCGCCGCGAGTACGACCCCATCATCTGCGTTCTTGTAACGCTTCCGCTTAGCGATCTTCAAAGGTATGTAGATGCCCTCCCACTCTCTCTCTCATTTCTATAATCTCCTAGATTGATCTTGATGATACGTAGGAATTTTTTTGAATTATTGCTACGTTCCCCAACACCCCTCACTCCCCCCGAGTTTCTTCCAAGATTGTACTGCCTCCTCTCCCCCTGGCTATTCCCACCGATACTACCCCTGCCTCCACTTAGGCTCCTAGAACCACTACTCCCCCGGCCATTGTAACACCCCGGATGTAACTTCCCATCTTTGTAACTCCAACTCTTGCCATTTTCGGCTATGTGATATGAGATTTCCTCCGTGGTTGGGTTTTGTCTTTTGTTTTGCATTTTATTCATGTCATGCATATCATATCATGTCATCATGCGCATTTCATTTTGCATACGTGATTGTCTCATGCATCCGAGCATTTTCCCCGTTGTCCGTTTCGCAATCCGACACTCCCACATGCACCGGCGCACCCCTCTTGTCTCTTTTTGTGTGCAGGTGTTGAACATTCTCGGAATGGACCGGGCCTTGCCAAGTGGCCCTGGTATAGCACCGGTAGACCACCTGTCAAGTTTCGGGTCATTTGGAGCTCGTTTGGTACACCAACGGTTATCCGCATATCCGCAAAGGCCTCTTTTAAGTTGCAGCCCAACACCCCTCCAAAACAGCCCAATAACCCATCTAAGTCACTTCCATGCTCTTGGTCGTTCGATCACGATCGTGTGGGCGAAAACTACACCCCATTTGTACACTCCTAGCTCCCCCTACCTCTATATATAGATCCCTTCCCCGAAATCCGAGCAAACCCTAAAAATCTTCCCTCTCCGCGCCGCCGGACACGTCCGGCCGAGCCGGACACGTCCGCCGCCGCGCCCCAGCGAATCAGGCCGCGCCACGTGGGCACCGCCGCCGCCG
>NC_041387.1:515680316-515682355 GCF_002162155.2 Triticum dicoccoides
GTTGCATCTTCATTGCATCACATCTTCGCATCCGTAGCTCCGTTTCGTGCGTGTAATATGTCAAATTGTTCGTCTTGAAGATTAAATCATTTCGTTCCATTGCATCATTTACATTTGAGCTCATCTTGATGCCCGAAATGCTGTCGGGAGAGGGCTTCATAATGTTAGTTTCAGAATCTTATCAGCACGAGCTCTTTTGTCATTTTTGCCATGATTGATGTGTGCATCCTATGAACTTGGTCCCTAAATGTGTTTTGAACTAGGCTATGTCTTCTTTACAGAGGTGCTTACCATGCATTTTTGTGATCAATGTGGTGACTAGCACAAGCATGCAAACTAGGCTTCGTGATAATGATGATTTTAGTTCCTGTTCTACTGTAATTTTGATGCCATGTAAACATGTTGCTACAGAGAGATCCATGCATAATTTGAGATACTTCAGTAAGGGTGTTTTGAAAACATGGTTTTGCTTTATCCATCCATGGTCCTGATTGCAATTATGGAGTAGTCTAGCATGTCATTTTCATGCTCTACTTTTGCTTCAAAATGTTTCCTGGCAGATTGTTTACATGTTATTCAATTTGGCCGAGGTTGTTGTAGTTGGTCCGGATATGCTATGATGTTGTTTCTTGCCATGTATAGCTTCTATGACATGTCTTCTTGATGGATGTATGCTTAGTTTATCATGAGATGCTCTGTAGTGAGTGCATCGAGCTCACGAAGGTGCCTTCGTAATTATGTCAATGCCATGTTTTGTTTGCTGAAATCTATTAACGAAACTTGCTATGTTTACGTGGGTGCCATCATATTTTCTGATCCTTTTTGGCTTATGGTCAGTAAGGGACTTTTGATCTATGCTTTGAGTAGATTCATGCCATGCCTTAGTTTACTATTATAAGTTCCTGTAGCATGTTGATAACTTGCTCTGAACATTGCTTCATGCTGCTGTTTATGCCATGTCCAGCCTGATAATTTTTTGCACTTTCTCCATGCTTGTTTGAACCTGTTATGATGTGATTTAGCCGTAGCTCAGTGTTCCTCTTTTGTAAAGCATCTCCTGTAGATCATTGCCATATGCTTTGTTTTCATGTTGGGGTGCTGTAGCATAGTTTCTTGTTGCACGCTAAGTAGCATCGTGCTGTTAATCGCAGCTTTGTGCCATACTTGTCTTGCTTGCCATTTGCAAACCGTGCATCCGTTCCCGGTGATCTTTATATCGATTTCAATCGAAATCATCTCATCTTTCCAGCGGCATACTTGGTTTGCCAAGTTGATGCCTCGTTCATCCTTTTTCCTCCCGAAGCACGCATATGCGTTGCATATCACATCTCGCATATCATGACATGTATTGCATCATGTTGCTTGTGCATTGCACCGTGATTTATTGTGGTTCCTTGCTTGTGTTCTTGCTTTGGGTAGAGCCGGCAGACGAGTACGTGCACGAGGAACCTGTTGAGTACGCTTACGAGGATCCAGCCTTCAACAACTCTGAGAACCTTGCAGGCAAGATGACCATACCTTCGAAATCATTTCTATCTTTGCTTGCTAGTATTCGCTCTTTCGCTATGTTAGCCCTACCTGCCATTGTTTACCATGCCTACCTATTGCCATGTTAAACCTCTAACCATCCTGTCCTAGCAACCGTTGTTTGGCTATGTCACCGCTTTTGCTCAGCCCCTCTTATAGCGTTGTTAGTTGCAGGTGAAGATGAAGTTTGTTCCTGGTCGGAACATGGTTATTTTGGGATATCACAATATCTCCTGTTTAATTTAATGCACCTTATATACTTGGTAAAGGGTGGAAGGCTCGGCCTTATGCCTGGTGACTTGTTCCACTCTTGCCGCCCTAGTTTCCGTGATACCGGTGTTATGTTCCTTGATTTTGCGTTCCTTACACGGTTGGGTGATTTATGGGACCCCCTTAACAGTTCGCTTTGAATAAAACTCCTCCAGCAAGGCCCAACTTTGGTTTTACCATTTGCCACCTAAGCCCTTTTCCCTTGGGTTTTCGCGAGCCCAAGGGTCATCTTTATTTAACCC
>NC_041387.1:515682898-515709154 GCF_002162155.2 Triticum dicoccoides
CTGCGGGGCCACCTCGGGGAAACTTGAGGGCTGGTTTTAATCGTAGCTAGTCTCATCCAGTGTTGCCCTGAGAACGAGATATGTGCAACTCCTATCGGGATTTGTCGGCACATCGGGCGGCTTTGCTGGTCTTGTTTTACCATTGTCGAAATGTTTTGCGAACCGGGATTCCGAGACTGATCGGGTCTTCCCGGGAGAAGGTCTATTCCTTCGTTGACCGTGAGAGCTTGTGATGGGCTAAGTTGGGACACCCCTGCAGGGTATATGATCTTTCGAAAGTCGTGCCCGTGGTTATGAGGCAGATGGGAATTTGTTAATGTCCGGTTGTAGATAACTTGACACTTGACCTCTTTAAAATGCATCAACCGAGTGTGTAGCCGTGATGGTCTCTTCTCGGCGGAGTCCGGGAAGTGAACACGGTTTGTGTTATGCTTGACGTAAGTAGTTTCAGGATCACTTCTTGATCACTTCTAGCTTCTCGACCGACGCGTTGCTTCTCTTCTCGCTCTCACTTGCGTATGTTAGCCACCATATATGCTTAGTGCTTGCTGCAGCTCCACCATATTACACCTTTCCTACCTATGAGCTTAAATAGTCTTGATCTCGCGGGTGTGAGATTGCTGAGTCCCTGTGGCTCACAGATTCTACCAAAACAGATGCAGGTGCCGAGGATACTGGCGCAGATGGCGCAACTGAGCAGAAGTGGGAATTTGATGAGGCCCTTGGTCGTTACTATGTATCGTTTCTAGATGATCAGTAGAGGAGCCCAGTCGGGACGATCGGGGATCTGTGTAGCATTTGAGGTAGTCTTCTTTTATTTTGGTTCCGTAGTCGGACCTTGAGTGTAATCTGGATGATGGATGTTTATTTATGTATTGTGTGAAGTGGCGACTGTAAGCCAACTATGTATCTTTTCCCTTATGTATTACATGGGTTGTGCGAAGATTACCTCACTTGCGACATTGCTTTCAATGCGGTTATGCCTCTAAGTCGTGCTTCGACACGTGGGAGATATAGCCGCATCGAAGGCGTTACAGCCATCTCCCCACCTCCCTCCTGAATTAAAATCACCCCTTCTGCTATTCTCCTCTGCCCTCATCCAAGGTCCGTACTGTGGTGCCTTCCCCTTTGCTGGCCTCCTGCTGCATTCTTTTTCACCATGTCCAATGACACCACAGGTATAATAAAAGTCGGGCATGTACTCATACTCGAACCTACACCACAGCAGGCTCTTCTTTTTTCCTTCCCCTTTCCGATGTCCCCTTCACTCTCCTTGGCATTCCTCTCCTTCTTCCTATCCAGCACAAAGCCCCTCATCAAAGGTTCTGTGATATCAAGCTTCACCTTTACCCGGAGAAATTTCCCCATAGCTTTTCCGTCATGTCCCACATCGACATCAAGTAGTTCGTGAAAATCTTCCCCGATAAGCTCTCCTGTGGCCCTATTCATGAACCCTAGGGGCAGGCCGAACACACGGATCTACATGGGAATAAACTTGAATTCGTACTCATCAGTCGTCTTGTCTGGGTCAAATTCTTCCAGGACCAACAGCTCCTTATCGAACCACCATGGGCCCTCCTCAATTACCCTCCTCCATCTCGATGGTTGCCGGAAGGTGAACAGAAATCTATTTTCGCCCAGGTCCTTGCAGCCCAAGCCTTTTATCGGACACCAAATCCTCCCTAATGTCTGCCCAATCACTCCTGCAATTGCCGGCCGTTCTGAGAACAATTTCCCCATCGCCTGTGGATCCTCCCGTGCCCAGCCAACCACCCTCTCCTTCCCCACCTCTCTGATCCAACCCCTTCCTCTCCGTCGCCGACAGCTTCAAACCTTTCAGCAAACCCTCTACTTCCTCCATCGCTTCAACTTTCTCACACCAGACCCGCTGGAACCCTAGGGATGAAGACGTGGTGTAAGACCGTGCCCCCTAGCCACACCGAAGGCCTTTGGTGGTGGGATTGGAAGGAGTGGACAGAGGTTTAGGGAGACTCGCTCAGCAGCCGGAGATCGCCGCCGGGCGGTGATGGCATGGCTACAAGCGAACCCTAGGCGAGATTGAATCCCCCCGGAATCGCCTCCCGTGATGTTCGCCAACCGTCACCCAAGGGAATAAAACGGCTGTGTGGTTGCACCTAGGTCCACCATGTGTTCAGGATCTTTTGCCTCTCGACCATAACTCTCTCATTATGGAATAAAACTCTCTTTTCCCCGCAAAAAAAATGATCTGTTACAAACTCTGTTTATGGAATAAGCAATTAACGAAAGGGGGGCTGGGCTGGTTGGAAAAAAAAGTGTCATCATCGGCCCCCACCGAGGCCCTGTCCTGTGAATGTGATCCATCAGAGTTCCAAGCTACCGCCAGTCCACAGCTTGTGAGGAATACAGTTCAACCAAGAATGGATACCCCCATTAAGCATTACCATCAGACATGCCCCAGACCGTTTTCTCCGACGACAAACAGCTTAGAGCAGAAATCTCTGAGAGATAATATCACGATAGAATAACTGAGAGACAGTCTTCGATAACTCGGGCAGAGTTTCGTTCATCTGTTGCAGAGAGACTACAAACTAGCCATTTCAGACATGGCCTGATGCATACATATTCCCATCGAAAATGGCAAGTACAGACGTACCATAATTTACAGATCCAGTTCCATGCCCTACGTACACTACCACCAACTGGCCTAACATAATTCCGCTGCCACCGGGACCCAGAAAAATTTCCTTTCCAGGAGCTTACATAGCTGTTGGCTTCAAACCAGCGCTGTTCCGTCGTACTTGACTCAAAACTGGATCAGCAAAACTGGTTCTTAGGAATGAGACCTGCCCACCTGCTCGCACCTTCTTGAGATTCAGCATTACTGTTTTCTGAAGAGCAACTCTTCAAGAAAGATGACAAGTCGTTTGCCAACCAGACACGTAAGAGCTCGAAGGATGGTCCTCCTAGAAACAAGAGAGATATTCAAAAGTATCAATATTTCAATTTATTCTCATAATACATGAACACGATACGGTGAACCTAGGAGAATGCTCAAAAGAAGCAGCCTATATATCTTTTTTCACGAATACGCAAAGCTTGCGTATCTTTTCATTGATAGAAGAAGTTGAACATCACATGGCACAACCACAAGATGGCGCAAACATGATGCCTGGAGCAGAGAGACGTGGGATGCTCGGCCCAGACAGAAGCTACAACACAGCGCAAAACTACCCACCCAGAGAAAAGACCCGAATCAATGTAACAATCTCGAAAACCAGTACCGAGCATGCCACGAGCAATCAAGACGACGCCTTCATGAAGGGAAATGACGCCATGACGTCGTCGTCGTCCGGATCCGAGGAACCTGACCTCGAGCCTAGGGTTTCCCCTGGTGCTCGAAGAGGGCACGAAGAAAGGCCGTGGCAGCGCCTCCAAGAAGGTGACGGCACCCGCAGGTGTCGCCGTTGCCAGCATCTGCAAGCCGAGCAGGGATTTCGCCCCGGCCTATGTCCAAACAATCCCAAAGCCGCAAGACAGGATCCGAAGACGTGGAATATGCCGTAGGCCGCCACTGAACGGGAGCTGCGCCTGCCACCGAAGGATGGCAATGAGTGCTGCCGGATGCACGTGCGTTGGATCTGGCAAAGGAGGAACAATGCAAGGGGTGGCGGTGGTTCTCCCGTGAAATTCCTATCGCGTGCAAAACAAAGGGTGGTTGAAGAGTAGGTTGCTACTTTCTGACTTCCTCCGAAATAGAAATTAAGGTTTTTTTAGCCTTTCAAATTTGATCCAAAATGTAGCTCCTCCTACACCCCCTATGCACTTTTTTTGGCTGTTCCAATTTAGCCCCCCATTTATACCTAGTGCCGAAAGCTCCCAGACAAGGTGGGGTCTGGGGAAGGGAATTTATAGACAGCCTTGCCCTTACACAATAATTCTGCAAGGAGGCTGGTTCAAACCCAAGACCCCCAGGCCACAAGTGGAGATACTCTACCACTATGCCAGGCCCACCCTTCCTAGCCGCTCATTCATCATAAAGAAGAATGAGCCTATAACTCTAGTATTTATTGTATTTAGGAGGAAAAAGGGAAAGTATTTGAAATAAAGGAATGGTAATATGGCATTTTACCAATAATACTTGAGTAAAATTCTAAAAGGACATATGTTTCCGATACAAGGTAGTGTCTTTTACAGCTCTATAAATTTATAGATTTACTACATCCTGTTTCCTCTACCATTAAAATTAATGCAAGTACATTGCTGGATTTGGCACAACATTATCAATGAACTTGCGATAGAAGTTCCTCTCTCCAAATATAGTTACATAATACTACACCCATTTGTCTTTACTCTGGAGCCTCAATCCAGTAAACGTTCATTAGGCAAAAATACACCACATTAGTCTAGCAGAGAGCTTATCATTTCATCCCCCCCAAAATATTGCTCCTTCTGCATTATGATAACCATATACGACATTGTGTGTGTCTGAATTGTGGTAAACTGTTCAAATAGGAAATGAAAGTGCAAAGTAGCTGCATTGTGATAACTCTCTGAATCAACAGGCCATGCTATTACTGATAGCAGATGGTATGTTCTTAATAAGAATAGAACTCAATGATAGGTCCACTAATTTAGTAGCTGAACCTTCGAAGAGAATCAGTTACTTTATTTTGTCCATTTCACAGAAACTTACATCCGGAAAACAGAACTCATGCATGTAAGTAGTTATTCAAAAATAAGCATCAACAACTAAAGTTAATTGTTCATAATTTTACCCATGTGAATGGTGCACAAAATATAGGAGCTGATAACATGTAAAACTTGTGTAGATATGTCAGCTTCAAAAATTGGATGTATTATCAAAGGAAGATACTGGGTAACATTTGAGAATAAATAATCTTACTGTATGGTAGTCTCAGCATCATCAAGGGAATATACCATGAAAGATTTATAACTTACACAATATGGAGTCTGCCTTCACTAAGCTCAGCAAGTTTGGTATCTGCAACTAAACACGGGCAGTAACCTCGTTTATGTGCTTAGATTCTGTTTTGTTGCCTCCATTTTCAACAATAACTCCCTAATGTTATCTTTCATCCTCGTTTTCATGCTGAGAAATTGATGGTACGATCTCTCAATGACTTGAAGTTCTTCAATGTTTTGCTTGCGCCTCTCTTGCAACTCATTTATGTGGAGTTCAGACATTTGAGTAGCATAATGTTCTTCAATGCGTGCATATTTTACCATCACGATATTTTTCAGACTCTCGGCTTCTTTACGTGCTTCATTGGCACGTTCCTGGTACATATTTGCTTCAGCCTGCTTTAACCTCACTAGACCATCCAGTTCATCAGAAACTGGCTTATTATTGACCACCTGAAATCCAGTTTCAGCTATTTTTCTAGGCATTGATTGGCTCCCAGTAGTAGAAACAACACCTGCTTTTTGTAGGAACGGGACTCCTTCTAAGGTAACTGATGGTAACCATGTTGCCGTTCGACTCGAACTAGGAATCCCATTTATTCCTTCAGCAATGCTGCATGGAATGCCCTTTAGTGGCACTAATGGACCACTGCCCATGTTAGGATTGTCATCTGGAATTAGAAACAGAGCGTTAGCAAGATATAATTTGCCGATCAATCATAGCTTGCACTTGTATTTACACCAGTTTTGAAAGCATGGACCACAAAATCTGTAGTACTGGAGAATCCTTAATGAGAAAGCCTACAAGCTGGGTAACTGTTAATCTGTTATTGGTTTGAAGATCAAGCACGGTTGACGTTAACATGGTTACTAGTCTTATATGTCTAGAAATATATAAGTAAAAGCAAGAACTGAACAAGCATGGAGTGTTAACTATTATTTCTCACTACTTATGGTAGCGACTTACCAGAAAAGAATGCAATGACATATTTGATGACTTCAGAATAATAACCCCTGTTTTCCAATTTAATCAGCATCTGCTTGACAAAGTCCCTGACTCTCCTACCCCTTGCATCATCACTTGCAGAGAAGATCCTTTCCACATATTGAAGCTCTCTGATCAGAGCCTCCACCCTCCATTGTTTAGCACATGTTCGGAAGACTTCTTTCACAAAACCATACATCTCTGATGGATGTCCACAAGCACCGCAATGAAACTGCATTTCATTAGTACCATGTGCTCTAGAACCAGCTCCCCCCTTTCGAATAAGGGAGTGGCGTAAGCCACAATCCGTATGGCACCAATGAAGACAGACATCACAGCCAACCCAACTACATGTATTAGATGCCGTGTCAAACTTCAAGCAGACAATGCACATGCAAGAACTACAGAAACCATTCTTCTGCTTACAAATTTTACAATCACAATCAACCACTGGTAGAATGCTTTGGCATGAGAGATTGCGGCATTTCAAGTTCAAAAAAATGTCAACCAAATCAGGTGTAGCAATGCTATTGCTTTTCTTTAAAAAATCTGGAAGACCCGTCCTTATAGCAACAAGTATCTCCAACAGCACCCGTGGACACCTTTGCAGTATTTCACTATTCAAGTCTGATCGTTTTTTAAGTGCCTCCTGCAACGCTACTATTTGTCCTCTTTTATCAGCATTAATTATGATCTCAGAAATGGCCTCCCTCAAATATGCTCTAGAATTGCCTGTCATCTCTTGAAGCATCCTTCCAGTATAATTCAGAGGGTCTGAAACAATCTTGGAAATAACCCTCTCAACAACACCAGCACCATTCAGAACAAGCTGTTCCTCATGCTGCAGCTCACCCCTTGAAAGACTGCTGCTACTTCTCTCTCTTGTGAGCTGCCTCCTATGTCTACTATGTCCCAATCCAGCATCAAGCGAACCATGATTATGTGCTGTCGACAGGACTGGCGATAGCCCATTGTTCTGCATGTTCACACCAACCAAAGTGCTATCTGACAAATGACCATTTTGGAGTGCTTTCTGAAGTAGCGGGGTAGGGTTCCCTTTCTCAGTAGATATGTTTGAGGACAACTCTACTTGCCATCCTGTGCTGTTGCTCACCTGATCAACTCCTTGAAACAAAGGTTTACTGCCTACTGAATGCTCACAATTGTCCAATGACCGTTGAGTATGTGAGAAACTAGGGTTGCGAACAAATGCTTGAGAATTGGTCAATGATACAGAAGCTGTTATTCCATCTGAATTTGTGCAGAATGATGATGATGACGACGACAACTGAGAGCATGGTCCATGGGCTACAGAATCAGGTCTGGGAACAAAACTTTTGAATTCAGGATCCTGTAAACCACCTGACAAGCTTAGTGAAAGATCAAGTCTCCCTATCTTGAGTGTGTCATCTTCCTGCTTTCCGGAAGTAGTGCTTGTAGATTTCCATGCTTCTTTTTGGTCTGTGTCAGGCTGCAATCCTATGTCAAAACCTCTCCCCACTAAAGTACCACCACCTGCCTTATTAAGGACATCAAATGCTATACCCTTTCCTATATCCTCAGCCCTTGGCTTCTCCATAATCAGATCCAAAGTCGTTCCCTCTTCCTCAGTATCCTTAATATGGTCCTTGGATGGCTGAAGGAAAGCACCAGTACCTGCAAGTTTGGCCTCCAGATCAACATGTATTACTTGTTTCGCAACGATTTCATTCTCAACTGCTTCTTCTTTTTCTTCTACAACTTCAGTTTTGTCAAGCGCAACTCTATTTTCACAACCGTACCTCTCGAGTCCCTCTTCCACTGGCTGGGATGCGATAGATTCAGTTGTTTCATCAATCTTCTTGTCTCCAACATTTCCTATTTCAGTTTCTTTAATTTCTTGAGACTCTTGGCACAGAGAAGTCATGACATCTTCCTGGAGCATAGTAGATGAGCTGCTCTTTCCAGCTACGTCAGGCGCATTGGCGGTTAGTTCTTTCGTGGTTACTGTCTCATGCATTGCTTCCTCCAGCATAACGGATGAGTTGCTATCTCCTAGCAAATTAATGGTATTAGCAGTTAGCGGTGTGTCGTCTTCATGCACCACTTCCTTCGGCATACTGAAAGAACTGACCTCTTTTGGCGCATCTGCAATATTGGCAGCTACATCTACATATTTCACTTCCTCCTGCATCGCCCCCTGCAGGATACTGGATGAAGCGCAATTTCCAACACCGCCACCGCCATTGACGTTTCCATCTGTTGCTTCTTTAGGAAGAACTTTCTGCAGCGTAGTCGATGAACTGCCAATCCAAACAATATCATCATCACTAGCAGCCTCGCCTAATGCCATTACTACCTCCTGCAGTGATTCTTTTTGTATGCTGGATGAAGTGCCCTTCTCAACATCATTGACAGCAATGGCAGTTTCAACTTCTGTTGTCACTTCTTCCATGGTAGTCTCCACTTCTTCCATGGTAGCCTCCTTCAGGATACCAGATGAAGTGCTCTGCACACCCACATCAGCAGCGTTGGCACCATCTTGTCGTGTAACCACTGCGTCATGCCGCGCTTCCAGCTGCATAGCGGAGGAAGTGCTCTGTCCACCTTGATCAACAGCACTGGCAGCTTCATCTCCTCCACACACTTTCTCTGTGACATCCGATGCTAATTTCCCATGCTGTGTGTTTGTTACTTTCCCCATGACATCCGATGCTGATTTCTCATGCTGTGCGTTTGCTACTTTCTCTGTGACAACCGATGCTGATTTCTCATGCTGTGTGTTTGCTACTTTCCCTGTGACATCCGATGCCGATTTCTCATGCTGTGTGTTTGCTACTTTCCCTGTGACATCCGATGCTGATTTCTCATGCTGCGTGTTTGTTACTTTCCCTGCTTCTGCAACTGCATCATCGCTGATCTTCCCTTTCTCCTTCCCCAAGTTGTCGGCAGCTTGAGTTCTCAAATCCACTCTTAGTCTCGGCCCAGGAGAATCCACTTTCTTCAACTCGCATCTCTTACTAGTTCCCTTGTCATCAGGACGGCCTGAGTCAACCCACTTCTGATGCTCCGCGGCGGATGGCGGAGGCGGGGCTTTGGCGTCCGGATCTGGCGCGACTTCCCCTTCCTCGATCTCACCGGCGCCGCAGTTGTGCTTCCTCAATTTGTCCCCCTTGGGACCATCTATCCTCCTCCTGGGCTCACTAGGAGACCGGCGAGGGGGCGTAGGCGGCGACGGCGCCTGCCGCCTGGTCGCAGACTTGTGGCCGTCCAAGCCGTGCGGATCCCTCCAGGGGCCACCGGGACGCCGCCACGCCGAGCCGCCGCCGCCGCTGCCGCTGCCGCTCGCATCCCAGCGCGACCGGTCGCGGTCGGCGCGGAACCCCTTGGGGAACTCGCGGCGGAAGCCGGAGAAGCTCTCGGAGCGGTGCATCGCCCGGTCCCCGCCATAGCCCCGCGGTGAGGGGGAGTCCCGGTAGCGGTGGTCGTAGAACCTGCCGCCGCCGAAGCCGGTCCGGCGGTCGAACTCGTCGCTCTCGTACTCCGCGGGGCGGCGGCGCGGCGGCAGCGGGGACGGCGGGCCCCCGCGGTCATAGAACCTCCGCCTGTCGCCGTCCGGGTCATCGTCGTCGACGTAGGACGACCGCTGGCGCTTCATGCCAGATCGGCTCGCCGAGAAGGGTGGGGGGCTGCTGCTGAGGAGAGATAAGGAAGGAGCGGGTGGGCGTGTACGGAGAAATGCGTGCGCGAGGTGGCCGCTGCTGCTCGCGTCGCCTCGGCTTGCGTCCTTCCGGCTCACTCCTCCCCTCTTCCTCCCTCCCCCGGCTCTCGCTCGCTCCCGGCCACTCCCCTCCTAGTCGCGGTCAACGGGCGTCACCCAGATTTGGACCCGGGTCTCAGAGCCGGCCGGCCATGCTTCCTCCTCTCTTTTTTTTTTACCGCCGACGGAGCGCGGTGCAGGAGGCCCGTGGTTTCTGACGCGCGGGAGTCGCTCGGCCGGGGCCCACCTTCGTAGATGGTAGTAAGCGCAGCGGATCCGGCGCCGAACAGGGGACGGGGGCCGGGCGTCGTGGCGCGGTGGCGCGTGGCGGGGCGGGGCGAACGGCGATGGTGGACCCGTGGGGGTGGATGTGGTGGGGTTGGTGGCGCGCTGGGGATGCGTCTGGGGCGATGATGGGTCATGTCGTGGAGGCCTCGGGTGGCGTGGTGCGGTGGTCTGATCTCTTATGTGTGAGCCAGAAAGGTCAGCTTTTGACTGGCGTTTGCGTGCAGACGATAGCGTGGGCATCAGCGTCTCCCGACCTCCGCACTGGTGACTTGTCCCGTCGTCCCCGCAAATCCAGATTCCAGTGAAGTGGAGCCAATCGGCCAAGTGGAGCTCTACCACAGACTTCGATTTGATTCGAAGGGGAAAATGGAGTTTGCAATGTTGCGTGCTTCTCCCACCAGATTTCTGAATTTATTAAGAAGGGGTTCTTGATTTTTTTTCTCAAGGTGAGAGCAACTGCGGAGACCGGAGTTTACCAATTGGCAATTGGCAATTGCTTGACGAAAACAACAAGCCACCAGTTTTTCCTCCGTCCGGGGGCTAGTAGAAGCTGACTACTCCTCCACTAGTTTATTCTCTAAAGTTTGCTTGCATTCGGGATTACAGGTTCTCTGTGTTTCTTTAAAACACTACTAGGGAATCATGAGTGGATGTTGAACATGTAATGAAATATTTCATCATCCTTAGAGTATCTACAGCCGGGCGCCTCAAACCTCCCTCATATATCCGATCGGATGGCCCGATCAGTGATCGATAAAAAAAGTCAACCACACGGGCGCCTCAAACCGGGCTCAAACGCCCGAGCTGACCGGCACCCTCATATCCAGCCCAAATGTAGGGCGGATACAGAGAGGCCCGATCGCGACCGGGCGCGTCCGTTGGCGGTGCAAAATACCGTCACATCCCTCGGTAGGGGTCCAAGCGCAGCTGGAAGTCATGAATCGGAGGTCACACGAGGAATTTATCCAGGTTTGGGCCTCCGGAGAGTAATACCCTACGTCGTGCTGGTTTTGATGATTGATAATGGAGGGATACCTCATGGGAGGGATTACAATGGTGAATGAGATTGCTACCGAGAGTTTCCTATATGTGGATAGATGATGAATGAGGATCCTAGACCTCCCTTTGTATAGGCAAGAAAGGTCTAGGGTTACATGGCACATGCGATCTCGGGCGTTGCCGCCCTCTAGTCTTGAAGATCACGAATGTCGTCTTCGCCTCCTAGGATTTGCTCCTTTTATTGGGCCTAGCAGGCCCCTTGTGTTCGATGAGGCCGGGCTCCCTGGCAATAGTCATCCCCGGTACAGGACCCCATCAATAGCCCCCGAGAGTGGCAGAGGTTGGGGAGGGTGGCCGCAAGACCTCCGGCGGGCTCCCGCACTTGCTTGAAATCTTCTCAAGTTTTCTCCGGAAGCGCCTCTGGTTCACATGAAGCGCCTTTCGGTGTAGTCAACTGGATTCTTGTTAGGATTCCTATGGATCTTGGGGTGGAGCGGTGATGCCGCTGCGACTGCCGCATTAATTTTTCTACAACAAGAGGGAACTTTCTGAACCGGAGAAGACACCTGTTGGGGGGATGAACCCAGGGCAGGCAACGGAACCCGGATCCTTTTCAAAAACAACGGGGCCAGCATCGCCCCTCAAGCCCCCTCAAGTCGGCACGCGCTTGGCCGGGTCACTCGACCCGGCCAAACCCCGCAACCCGGCCGAACTCTCCGACCCGGCAAGGCACATCGACTCGGCCTCAACAAGTAGTACAAGACGGCCGAACTCGGCACAACCAAGGCTTCCTCAACAAGCCGGCTCCACCCGTGGCGTGCTCCGCAATCCAGCCACGGGTCAGCTCCCGTCCCATCCAGGCCGTACGATGGGACAAGTCTTCAGCCACCGATGACCAAGGCGACAGTACCCCGCCCATGCACTACAAAAAAAAGACACATCCGTGATATTTTGGGCCGAACGAATTTTTTTCCTGTCATGCTTATGACACTTCTATGACGATAATTGTGACAAAACCCGGTATCATCATAGATGTGGTGGGCTCCTACTTCTATGACAAAAAATGGGCTTTTCGTCCTGGGCGGGCCGGAGACGCAGCTGCATGACATTCTTTGGGCCGTCCATGACGGAAAAAACCGTGGTAGAAGCGAGGGCGAGGAAAATTTCGACGAGTTCTCGGTTACGGTGGGTGGCCGGGGGCCGAGCGATGCATGTTTCTCTCGTACACGTACGCGCGTGTGTGCGAGGTGTTGGCTCTAAGTGAACCCGAGCGAGGCGTTGGGCTCTAACTGAACCCGAGCGCACTGCAGGCTACGCGTTACTGAACCCAAGCGATCGAGCGATTCTTTCACTACTGCTGCTAATTGAAGCCGATCGATGCTGCCTCTAGATGAACAGTGAGCGTTGCAGGGGGGTTTGGATGAACAGTGAGCGTTGCGGGGGGGGTGGATGAACAGTGAGCGGTGGGGGTGGATGAATAGGACCTCGTGGCGTTGCCTCTGGATGAACAGGACTCCGATCAATCGAGCCGGTTTGGGCTGGATGAACAGGACCCCGTGGAGGGCTGGATGAACAGGACGACCCCGTGGAGGGCTGTATGAACAGTAGACAGTGGAGGGGTGGATGAACAGTAGCCCGTGGAGGGGTAGTTGAATAGGAGCCCGTGAAGAGGGGTGGTTGAACAGTAGCCGGTGGAGTAGCGCGCGGTGGAGGCTGGATGAACGGGAGCCCGTGGATGAACAGTCGCATGTGGAGGCTGGAGGAGGTCGACGGTGGATGAACAGTAGTCCGTGGAGGCTGGAGGAGGTCGACGGTGGTGATGAACAGTATCCCATGGAGTCTCGTTTTGCGGTACACCACACCCCTCCCGATGAACAGGACCCCCATTTCGACCGTAGCGCTCCAACACAAGTCCGTTTCGTCCGTTTTGCGATACGCCACACCCCTCCCGATCAACAGGACCCCCGTTTCGACCGTAGGAGGTCCGTTTCCTCCATTTTGCGGTACGCCAGACCCCTCCCGATGAACAGGATCCCGTTTCGAATGTGGCCGGTCGAACACAAGGTTGTTTCCTCCGTTCTACGGTACGCCAGGCCTCGTTTCCATCGCCTGTTCCGTCCAAGCCCTCCCGATGAACACGACGACGCATTCCATTCCGACCCAGCCGGTTGGCTCCCCATGAACACGACGACGATGCTGTTTCTCCGTCCGACCCAGCCATGTACATGAGCCCTGGCCGTATGTATGCGCGAGTAGGCGTTCGAGACCCCGCCCGTGTGTACACATACGTGGCCATATTTTCCTTCTTGCACACTGGCCGCTGTATGTACGTGTACATGCTACGTGCGCGCCTCTACTACGACACGTGCGTGCCTCTACTACGACACGTGCGCGCCTCTACTACGACACGTGCACGCCTCTACATCCACCAGTATGTACGTACACGTTCGCGACCAGAATGACAACGCTACGTACGCTTCGACCAGGTGGGTCCCGACTATCAGGCACTTCCTTACGTGCGAAGATGTAGATGGTGGGTCCCAGCAGTCAGGGGGGCGAATCCTTTTTCGGACGCACTTCCTTTCGTGCAAAGATGTAGCTGGTGGGTCCCAGCAGTTAGGGGGCGAATCATTTTTTTGCGAAATACGGTGGCCCGTCCGGTGGGTCCCCGATGTCAGGTGGAGGAATAATTATTTTGCGTGTAATAAGGAGGCACCTCCTTGCGGCTGTCGTGGACCCAGTTGTCAGCCTCTCCACGTACAGTACTCTTCCGATGGAAGTCAGTCGTTGACCACATTGACCATGCCACGCCGAGAGCACCACGGCGGTGGACGACGGCGAGGCCTAGGAAGGGGACGACGCGGAGCCGGGGAAGACGCAGCAGTGGATGCCCACACGAAGAGGAGTACGAGGGTTCACTGGTTCGGTTGTGGTGTGAGGCTGCCATCGCCGCAGAATAATAGGGGGTGTGGGTGAGTAGAGGGATGGCCTGGCCAGTGGTGGGAGTAGTAGGGGGCGGTGAGGCCTCCGCGGCATCACAGCCGGTCACGAGAGGCAGGAGCATGCGGAACTGCACAAAACACTCTTTAGAAAAAAGTGATTTGTGCAGTTCACCAAAAGGTCGCAATAGCAACGAGGTGAAAATGGATAGCCCTGTTTGCAAAAGGAGGTCGAAAGGAAACAATTACTGCCCAATAACACAAATTGAAGACACATATGCCGGCAAAAAAGAAGTATGTTCCATGTAATAAGGTAAAGATAACACATGGTGGTTTATCAAAAATGGTTTGAGGACGAGATTGCAAGATGGAAAGTATACCGACCGAGATACAATTTAAGCAAACAACTAAGGAAGATCCACATGCAGCAACGTGGGAAGATGGGCAGTGGAGCAAGGCCGGAGGAAGCTGTACCTGAGGGTCGTTGGGATGTTACTAGGAGGCCGCCGGCGGCCGGGATCTGCCCATACTGCGGCAGCGAGCAAGTGGCGAAGGCCCTACCGCGCTGGAGCTTGGTCAGAGAGAACAGCAGGTACCGCAGATCGGGACGTGCTGCCTCAACGCCGTCGAACGGAGAGACGATGCACATCCTCCCTTTCCACCAGCAGACGGGATGCGGCCGGATCACTGACCAACGCTGAGAGAGAGGCCACGGCCTCCTTGTGTGAGATGGTGTGACGAGAGACAAACCCACTTTTCCATTTTTTTCTCACGGCAATCGTTTTATATTCTGTACGTGCCATTGAGGAATATATAACTTTATTTAATGCTAACGCGTCAAGTCGAACTTTGTTCCGTCTAGGCATGGTACCCGACCCTCCTTCGAGTAAACAACCACTACACGCGTCAAATTATCACGTGGGCTGCCTTTTCGTACAGAAACGAACTCCATCATGTACCCGCACGGGTTTGGCCGGGAACGAGACGTGAGTACGTGTGTCCTGCGTGCACTTCTTCTTTAGGTGCAGGTACATATGTGGGTGGGTGTGAGAGAGATGGTTTGTGCGAGACAGAGGCAATGTATTGATGATATCTCAAATAGAAAAACATAACATATACAATGTGTGTGAAACGGAGTCATGGACGTGAGATATCGATAGAATTGAAAACAGGGATGAAGTGTGTGGCTGCGCGATCGATAAAGAGTGCCATCGAATTTGTGTTTGCCCACGTCAAAGATACATGGCGGCTAGCCTACTGGAATTTGAGAGGGCAAAGGTGTAGTTTTTCTCCGTGGCATGGATACCTACCTACAATGTTTGACTATCGGTGTGGGGGGGGGCAGGGGGCAGAGACCGATCGACTAGTATATGTGTGGGGAAGGAGAGAGACCTAGCTATGTATTGAGGGAGATCGATCGACATCCATGGATATGTCTAGCAGAGGAATAAGGTTGGGAAAAAGACAAAGGTAGAGCATCGGAGGGTTCGTGGTGGAGTGGCGTCTCACGAATGGTGGGAGAGGCCTGCTAGACAAACGGAGGGTATGAGTGCAATATCAATAAGAGAGGGCGGGGGATGTTTGTCTGTCTATGCACGTGCATGTGAGAGACGGGTCAGGAGGTATTCAAGGATGATGAGGGGAGAAGATATGGTTGTGGTAAGCATACGTAACTACATAGGAAGATCAACCGTCTTGTGTCCGAGAAAGGGAGAGACATAACTAGTAAGGTAAGTGTATCGGTGCTTGGTGAAAACGAATTATAGTCGACCTGGCTATATGTAGGGAGATCAGTTCATATACACGCCTGCATGTGTTAGAAGCAAATAAGGTCCGGAGAGACAGACAGGGGGGAGGGTGTGGCTAGGAGGTGGTGCGAGAGGCCTACCATGTCGAGGGGGAGGAGTGTGCGAGTATGTGATCAATGAAAAGAGGGGCGGGAGTGTGCACCTGCGTGGAATCGTATTGGACATAGGGGGCATGGACAGTGAGAAGAGAAGAGGAGAAGTGTATATGTATTTGTTGTAGGCACACTTGGCTAGAGAGGTATGTCGACCGGTGTGTGCCGGAAAGAAGGAGTCGGGGGCCTACACACACCACGGGTGGACGACCTAAAGAGAAATAATGAACGTGCACGATGGAGGGGATGCTAAGGGTGGGTGAGAGGGGGCGGGCGTGTGCATGCACGATAGAAAGTTAGCGCTAGCTAGCTACAAATATAAGAGGATCGTGAAGGTGTAAAAGACGAACAAAGATCATAATTCATTATAAAAAGTGGATACAGATACTTGAAGAAGATATCATAATGTAGAACATTGATTATAATTTGTGCTAATGTGTGGCTTTTGCAACTCAGGTCTAAATACTTGTCATAATGTAGGGGGCGGGGCACTATACTTTGTGTGATAAACATGGTGTACGTATGGAACATGGTTTAGATTATGAATATATAGTTAGTACATCAAATGTATTATTATTTGGAATCAACATCAAGTGTATTCAAAAAAATAGAATTCGAGTTCATGTAGTACACATGGTTCATATCTATCTCTATAGTAATCATGTGTGTGTTATTAAGGTAATACACGAATGATGGTTGAAGTTGGCAACAATCATGATTGTAGATTCTTATTGAAATAGAGAAACAAATTCAAATTTGGTTCGAATTGCAGCGGTAGTATAGACATTTGGAATGCACTAAAATGTTGGTATGAGTAGGTCGTTACATGCATTATACAGCAAGCGAAAAAATTTAATTGGACATAACATGGATTCATACTCCCTCCTTCCATCTATATAGGGCGTAATCAGATTTTTAAGACCGCCTTTGACTATTGACAAGATTAATAGTACATGACATGCATAATGTGAACATTATATCATTGAAAGAACCTTTCACAAACGAATTTAAGGGTGTGCTTTGTGTAAGTTGCATGTCATATATTATTGCTCTAATATTTGGTCAAAGTTAGCATCGAAGAACGCATTAGGCCCTATATAGATGGAAGGAGGGAGTAGCTTTGAATAGCATTTGTATAGTAAAACGGGGCAAGACTCTCTCTTCGTGTGGTGTGAATAGTTTTATTTTTTTCGTTTTCTTTTTGGTTGAGGGAAGTGCGAATTGATTTGATACGTACAAGTACACTATTAGTACACGTTTGGCTTGTCCCTAAAACTCAACCCGTGTCTTGTTATATCCCGAAAATTCAGATATCGTGCTCCCAAAACTGACGCCTTCACAACCCGCGCCTTGCTATCCCGAAATTACAACACGCGCGAAAACTCCCTCCAGCTGCCAAATCCCGACACGCGAAATCCCCCTTCTAACTCTGAACCGAAAGGGCCGCTAGTTCAAATCGGTGGGGGGGGGGTACTTTTGTAACACACCCTACATTTTGGACAAACGCGTCGGCGTCCCTAAGTCATGGTTCACCCCCTCCCATCGCTCCCTTTTTGCCATTCGAAATCCCAGGCCGCCATAACCTCTCCGCTCCAGCCGCGAAACCCCACCCTCCTTCGTCTGCCACCTCACCACTGCCCAACTGGAGCCTCTTCCCCGACGACGTCGTCCACCGCAACAGCTCGACGTCCCTCGTCCACTTCCCCGGATGAGGATCCGTCGTCCATCTCGTCGTCCCGCCGGTTCAGCCGACCCATCCTCCACCTCCGAGGAGCTGCTCCGACGATCTCCTCGTCTATCGCGGCTGCTCCATCCCCATAGCGCCGCCTTAACCTGCTCCACCGGAACCACGGCATCCTCACCGACTCCTCAGACGAAGCCGAGGCCTACTCGGCGCCACCAAAGAGGTTGTACACTCATCACATCGCACCTTCTCCTTAACTTGACCTCCCAGCGCCGACGGTGCTCCATCCCGCACCCCCATGGAGCGGCTACCTTGAAGCCGGCGCCGCGGGCGACATATCCACGGCGGCTCTCCCCCAGTGTGAGGCCCCTTCGGCGGCGGCGTCCATACCAGCCGGATCTGCTGCTGCTGCTCCGGCTCTCGCTCGCTCGCTCGCATTGCTACTGCTGCTCCGGCTCTCGCTCGCTCGATCGCTCGCCCAGCTGCTGCTGCTGCTCTCCCCCTCGCTCGTGCTGCTACTCTGCTCCGATTTAGCCACACTTCAGTCGACTGAATCGACCTTTGGGTCAGTCGATTTTCAGGGGTTGGGGGGCCTCGTCGGAGTTAAGGAAGAACCACCCGCAGCGGGGACGGGGGCTCGCCGAAGAGGTACCCCACTATCTATCTTAGGGTTCAGGGTGGGGGCGGGGGCCCTAGAGGGCTGGCCGGGGTGGCGGTGGGGAGTTGTTTTGGGGCGGTGAGGCGGCGCTGGGGCCGACGGTTCGACCGGTGGTGGTTGGCGGCTCAGGGGGGTGCAGGTTGAAGATGAACTGCAGGTCCTCCCTAAACTACATGTCAAGTGCCTCTTTGCTACCATTGCGTTCAGTTTCGACAGTAGCATTCAGATTCCATAGTAAATTTCAGTTTTGACAGTTAAGTTCAGAGTCAACAGTTTTTACCTCATCTGTTGTAGTCAGGTGGTTTTCGGTGATGTAAATTTTACATCTATTTTACATCATCTATTGGAGATGCTATTAGAATCCCACTTGAGATTGATAATGTCTGTCTTGTGCTGCTTCAGCCTTGACGTCTTACGGCTCACCGGAGCTGCTCCAACGACAGAACGATCCATCACAATAGAGCAGTGCCCTGGATGCTGTCTACAGATTCCTCAGATCTTCCTCCACACCTCCGACAGCCACCTCTGCCTCAACTGCTTCAGCGACCAACCAATGATGCTGAGGTCTACACGTCTACGACAAAGAGGTTGTACACTTGTTACATCACTTATTACTATACATTCACATCGATCCATTAGGGCTATTTTGGTTCAATGGAAAAACATAGCAATAGGGAATTTTCCAATTGCACTCTACTATTCAATTATTCATGCATTTTGTTGAAAGGAATGAAGCAAAACATCCACCTAGACCTACTTTTCAAAATCCTATGCATGAAAACAAGACCAAGTGCATTAGTGGCAGAATAACATTCTAACTGTACACGCTTTCATATGGTTTCACTTTATTTTGGCCATGTTTCTTTGCATTCCTCTGCTCTTCCAATTCCTGTAAACCAAACACCCAAGTTGACAGAAATCATGTGTTTACAAATGCTCTGTTTACCATGTGCATTCCTATCCTATTATGGTGTTTTTCCTATCCCTGCGTTTTTAGAATCATGCAAGCCAAATGAGCCCTTACAGAATTACTTCAGTTACAGGTAGGTTTTGAAGGGAATTTTGTGTGGTTTGTCCTGCTCCTGCCGCGACGTCATCCACCTCACCTGAGCTGCTCCATCGATAGAAGCATCCACCAAACCAGACATCACGACTCCTGACCGTCTTTCACCGCCTCGGATCTTCTTCCCTGACGCCGGCACCCACCACAACGGCATCACCATTATCGACTCAGCAGATGAACCTGAGGAGTACACGGGTCCACAAGAGGGATCGCACTCTTTTGTTTCTGCTTATGTTATGCATTGCCTAAAATTACCTGCTACTTTATCGTCCTGTTCAACTCTTGGACTCCCAAGTCAGGTCCAAATTAATGTTCAAACTTGAGTTCTAAATTAGTTGTGGGGCACATATCGAGGCAACAATGAGTTGTATGTCTGTCTAATATCTGGTTCACCTAGGGTATGCCTATGTTGTTCATCTTGGGTGGGAAACAAATAGTAAAGCAATCATCATCTGTCTTTTTATTAAATTAAAGCAATCATCACCTTGCTATCACTATTTTTGGATCCATCCACTGGTTGTTACCATCACTCTAAATTTCTGCGTGCTCTCCTTACATAATCTCACCATATTTTTTTCGTATGCATGTCAGATATTGTACACAGTCATACTGAACATGTAGAGAAAAAGAGAAGAGTTTTGCGCGGCAATACAATGTCATGCAGACATCGCTCCATGGTGGGTTCAATGGCAAACCCTCCCCACCCCTCTCCAGATTGTAATCCAGAGGAAGATATATGTTCTGAGGCGGATTCAAACGCCGCTGACCACTCCTATTTATCCCCCAAGGTGTTTGCTCTACCTTGGCATGATGATGTTAGTCATATCATGCATATGTTGCCTTGCAGTGCCTACTTTTGACATCATATATGTCATCTGCTTAGTTTAGACATGTTCTGTAATGCCACCTGTTTAGTTTCTATATCATATATGGGAATTATGCAGTCTCATGTCCTTTAGCCAGCCATAATATGTGTGAAATGTGCAATGCCGTCCTATTTAACCAGGCATCATATATTTGAATGATATCTTGCCCATCCTTTTCTTCATCACATTTCCATTTGTCGATAATGTTTGTACATTAAACTACTCTTCCTGTGAATCAGCCATTTGGGTGGGAGATGGAAAAATCTGGAGTGAAAACAAGGCCTTCAGAGCAGACAGTGCTACCTGTCGAAGCAGATCTCTTGTTGGACCCCGATAGCTCCTCGGAGATGGATTCAGAGACAGATGACCAGTCCTATTCCCCCACTGAGGTTTATGCTCTAACTTGGCATGGTTATACTGCTCATATCATGCATATGGTGTCTTGCATTGCATAGTTTAGACATCATATACACAATATTCAACACCATGTTCTTAGTTCAGACATCATATCGAATGCCCTCTGTTTAGCATATAAATCACATATGTGAATTAAATGATGCGATCCTGATTACTTAGATAACATGTAGGTGAATTATGTCATGCGATCCTGTTTAGTTATTCATCATATCTTTGAATTATGTTATGCTATGCTATCCAGTTTAGATAGACATCATATATGTGAAATTATGTCATGCTATCCGTTTTAGTTAAACAATATACATGTCAACTATTTCATGCCCTCTTTTTTCCACACTATCTATTGCATCTGTCTCTCATACAACGACTGTACATTCAACTATGTTTCCTGTTTATCAACCATTTGAATTGGAGCGGGTGATGCCAGTATCTAGTGGACTAAAAACACGGTCTTCAAATAAAATAGTGCTACCTCTTCATCGAGATAGCACCCCGGTTGTACATGCACAAGAACCAGCCTTACCACACATAATCCAAACTCTCACAGATTGTACCCCTACTGTGATGGACAGAGAACCAACTTCACCCAATCTAACCCCAACCCCAGCCGATAGTAACCCAGTTCCTGTTGACACAACACCATCCCTACCACAGAGCTCCCAAACAAGAGCAGTTATTAAGGCAGCTCCAATGCCCAAAGGGCCAGTACTATCACGGCGAACCCCAACTCCACCAATTAGTATGCATATTCCTATGGAGGAAGCACAACCAGCTAGTCGTATTTTAGCATCTATTGCATTTGATGTTGTTAAATCGTATGTGCATATCTTCCCATCTTGGAAATATTATACTCAAGATGAAGGAAAATGCCAGTTGCAGGTGTTTGTCCAGGAGTTATGTGTAAGTAATGTTATTCATGGCAATTACTTTGCTTTGTCCCATACATCCTACCTCCATGATGGTTATAATGCAGCAAATTTTCCCATTTTTCTCTATAGAGAAGGACCGATTTGGAAACTCGGGATGAGGTAACCTGTGCTAATACCTTTGCTATCTTCAAGAATGCTTGGTGGCAGTATCGGAATTACCTGAAGAAAACATACTTCACCGGCAAAGAAACTCATCAAATTCCCTTACGTTCTCCTGAGACACATTTACTGGACGATGATTGGGAACGCCTTGTTTTGTACTGGTCCCGAACCAAGAATGTGGTAAGGTCTATGAGCTCATTTTCTATTTTTAAGTATTATATTCTTGCGTCTTACTCTACTCTGTTCATGTAGAATAAGTGCCTAAACCTGAAGAACAACTGTTCTAATTTAAGATTCCATTGTTATCATAGTTCAAAAAAGCGCTAGGCGTTAATTATGTGTTTTGCCACCGCCTTGCGCTTTACTGACCAAAGCGCATGCTTATGCGCAGTTATGCACAGATTAAGCATAGTACACGCAATGCATTTTGCCAACGCCTAGAGCCCAGGCGCGCTTAAGCGCTCGCTTAGGCACGACTTTTTTTTAACTATGATTGCTTTGCTCTTGTATGAGTGTATTTACTCATACAAACTTGTTTTTAAATTGAAGGATCCAATCGAAACTCCAATGGCACATCAGGTATGTTAACGCATGTTTCTTTTAACAGGTTTGCTCTTATCAATAGCTTTGTTGATTTCAATTTCAATTGTGTATACAGTTGACTTTCATATCATGCACATTACTAGCATCACAACAGAGCCAATAGTGTTGTTGTACATGTAGACCCGTGGTACCCATCTGAAATCTTGTTGTGCCATGTAGTTTCCCACGCTTTGTATTCTTTCACTGCTGCTTTGTCTTGAACTGATATGATTTGAACCGTGTCTCTATTTTGATTTGGCAAGACAATGCAGTGACCATATGACATAGACATATGTTTGTTTGATGCTTTTATTATGTACTAGTACTTGGCAATAGAAGACTTGGTAGTTTAATCCTGTCCACCTTACTAATGAACTGGTTCACCGAAATGAGTTTCATATACTAGTACATGCTAAACTTGTTATGTGTCTGCTTGTTTCTTCTTTTAGAATGCTGACAAAATATTGGGGAAGAGTGCCTTATTAAGCAATGGTAAAGGAAGTAATGCAGATAAGGTTCAGGATAGTGACACATCCTTGTTGGTCTCCAACAAAGCTGATAAAACAGCTAAGGAAGACTATCTTGAAGACAGCAAGACAACCCCAAAGTCCTGACTTGGTTTAGTGTTCGAGTTACTGGACACTACCGCTTGCACAAGCTATTCAAACTCACTGTCTGAATCAGTTAGGTTTCTTGAGTCTCAACTACAAGCTGAAAGACATCGATCAGCTGTGTTGCGACAAGAAGCGGAAGGACCGCGGAAGTCCCTGGAGCATTCAGATGCATACTTTCTGGTGCAACAGCAAGCGTTGGAGGATTTTAGCGCCAAACAGGACAAAGCTAATAAGCTTGCTAAGCTTATTGCCAACATGGTGGATACCCAGGATAACGTTTCTTGAGCTCTTTTGAAGTTGTTTCAGTTATGCTCTTGTTTTGCTGCCACGTTTATTTGCACTGGTGGCCAATTTTGACGGCCAGTGTATGTAATATGCTGCTTTGTTCCCTATATTTGCACTGGTGGCGAACTTTGATGCCCAATGGATGTAATATGTGTAATAGCGGTAATAGGCTAGCGTTAATTGCTTGCTTATTTATTTCCTTATTGTCTTGTTTAGTTGTTTGTTGTAGTCATTGTAGTTCTTTTTCTGTGTTTTTCTAGTGGCCACAATAGCCTATTTTTGGTAACTAGGACAAAATAATCATGGCAACACACAGACTGTTGTAACCATGGGCCTCCTGCAGGCCGTATGATCCATGGGCCTTCTTCCGGCCGTAGGATCCATTGGCCTTCTATACGGGTCGTAGGATCCATTGGCCTTCTATACGGGCCTTAGGATTCATGGGCCTTCTACGAGCCGTAGGGTCCATGGGCCTTCTACGGGTCGTAGGGTTCATGGGCCTTATACGGGCCGTAGGGTCCATGGGCCTTCTACGGGCTGTATGATCCACTGACCTTCTACGGGCCGTACGATCCATGGGCCTCATACGGGCCGTAGGATCCATGATCCTTCTACGGGGCGTATCGTCATTTCGCCAATCATGGGCCATACTATTCATGGACCATAACGGGCCGTTAATAGGCCGTATTTGATAACTCTATGAAAACAGCCCAACGGGTTTTTTGACATGAAAATGGCCCAATGTATTAACGGTCCACAAACGGGCCGACTGCAACGACGGGCTGAATTTGGCCCACAAGCAGAAAATGACAGTAACGGGCCGTATGTAACCGAATGCTGCAAATGAGCCCAAGAATCAATGGGCCTTGAGAAGGCCGAAAGATAACTTGGGCTGGAAATGGCCCAATGGAATAACGGGCCGTTAATGGGTATAAAGTGATACATTGTTCATTACGGGCCAGTTTCACCACGGGCTATTAATGGGCCAAGAGTTACAAAGGGCCTCATATGTGCCGGAAGAAGTCATGGGCCACACATGGGCCGGAAGTTAAAACGGGCTGGAATCATATTGGACGGCCTAGATGACGCTACTGGGCCTAATTCGGAGAGGTCGTAACGGCCCCTGGGTTAGCGGGCTATAAATGGGCTATCTACGAACGGGCCGTTAACAGGCTTTCCATGAGCCAGCCCGCCACCTTTTAACCAAGTCAAACGGGCCGCCCTTTTCACAGGAATGGGCCTCTGTTGGGCCGTGCCACGTGTCTCCGTATCATAGGCGCCTTCGGTCCAATGAGTGGATGGCATCTGTCCAACGGTGTTTCCTCCAGCCAATGATGATTTTACACGTGGAAAATCCCCATTGGTCGGGGCTGTTAACGGGTTATCGGATCCAAAACCGGATCCGATAGCTTAACGGTGTTCCGTTATGGTGGATGCCATGTGTCGGTCACCCTTGACGAAAGCACTTATGTGACGTGTGATTTATCGTCATGGAAGTGGACACTTCCGTGATGATAATTTTGGTAATCTCATGGAACACTTCTACGACAACACAGGTATGACTATCTTGATTCTGTCATAAAATCGTCATGGATGTACATGCATGACAAAAAATGCGACCTACTGTGACAAACACGTATCATCACAGAAGTGTATTTTTTTTGTAGTGATGCCTCTGGTCAGCCGGGGTGTGGCAACAGTGCCCCTCACCTACCCGCTGACCAGGGCCGGCGTGGCTACAGTGCCCCCGCCATCGCCACTGACTAAAGCAAGCGGCGACCTGAAGGAGCGCCACTGTACGCGACTCGACTCGACCACGCCCTGACGATCGACAAGACGGTGCACAGTCCCCCTAGGCACGCGAGGCCCGCACCTAGGGGAACCCGGCGAACCACAGGCACCCAGTGGGTCCTAGCCTGGGTCCCCGGACACCGACAACCCGGACCCACCAACTTGTAACATTACCATTGTACCCCTGGGGGGTTGGCCTATAAAACCCCCCAAGAGCCCACGCGTATACGGGAGAGACATGTAGAGAAGCAAGAGAGGAACTAGCCACCAAAAACAGTAACATCAACTCGGGGAGAAGGAGCAGCCTAAGCCTTAGCCAGCCCTCCTTCCTCCTCCATACAGCTCTAGGAGCAACATTGTACTGTCAAACAACAAACAACACTCGGTAGGACTAGTGGTGTTATCTCTCCGGACAGCTCCAAACCTGGGTATGTCTTGCGTCCCACGCTCGCTCATACCAACCCCGCTTCCGGAGATTACCAATGCCCTCGAGCCTCCTCCTCTCTTTAGCCATCCCATGGCATCTGCCGTGTGCCCACCACGACAGTTGGTGCCCACCGTGCGGCAGCTCGAGGAGCTGGCCGGGAGCATGCTTCGAACGGGGCCCCTCTCCTACTCCGACGAGCCCGTCACGCAGGCGGACGATGTTGTAGGTGCACTCGCCGCCTCCTTCGCCGCGCTGCGCATCTCGGATGCGCTCACGGCCGACGAGTACCCCAGCGAGGTAGTCAGCTACTCCAACTCCCCCCTCTCCCTCGGCGGTGGCATTTCCGCCGGGGCAATGGACGTCCACATGGAGGTTTTCATCACCGGCGATGGCTCCTCCTCCTCATCGAGCAAGATGAGGAAGGGCGCCGAAGCCAGGGACACAGCGGAACGGACCGAGCCGTACGATCCATTGCTGCCACGATGCAGAGCCTTCGCATCCCCATCGGCACCAACATCGACGCCACCAACGTTGCTGAGGCCCGGACCCAGCTCAAGGAAAGGCGCCAGCAGATGCTGGACCTGTCCGAGATGCTCGTCGCCACTCAGCGTCACTTGGATTCCGCTCAGCTAGAGCGCAACGCCACCTACGGATTCACGCCCGCCGCGGCCGAACCGAGCCGGGTCGCCAACGTGCGTGCCCGAGGAGGAGCGATCGGACGGGCCCTCGGCGCCGTCCCAACCGTCTATGAGACCCTAGCGAAGAACATGCGTGCTGCCCAGGCAGCCGTAGTCAACCTGGACAGGCTCACGGGCGAGGAACTGAGGGAGCGCATCGGGCAGATGTGCGAACTCAATGCGGCCAACGCTCAGCAGGACCGCCTCAACCAGCTCGCCAAGCCGACAGGGTCCGGCTACGCCCGCGTCGGCGGATCCGGCGAGCTTTAGAACATAGCTTCCTCGCCGCCCGGTGAGGCGCACTCCGGTCGAGCGCGGACTCGCCGTGACCCGGCCGCAATGGCCGGCGGCGGCTTGGGCGACGAGCCCACCCCGGAGACCCAGCGTGAACCCGGCCAGCTTGGCC
>NC_041387.1:515709333-515722392 GCF_002162155.2 Triticum dicoccoides
CGGCCCGCGCGCCATCGATGATGCCGACGCTCGCCACCGCCTCGACCAGCTCGCTCACTCCCAAGTGGTGGAGGAAAGCGGCGCTATCGGGCCAGCATGCTTCGGACCACGCATCTGGGAGGAGCCCTTTCCCAAAGGGTTCATGCTCCCCTGCGACCGTGAAGCCAGAAGACTGGCTCACCGACTACACCACCGCCATTGGCATCACCGGTGCCAATCGCCGGCTTTCCGTGCGCTACGCGCCGCTCATGCTATAGGGGTCGGCCCGCACCTGGTTGAATAGTCTGCCGATGGGCAGCGTCAACACATGGGTCGACTTCGAGCAGGCCTTCATCTGCAACTTCACGGGGACCTACAAGCGACCCGGTCGCCCTAGCCAGCTCGCCATGTGCGTGCAAGGGCCTACGGAGACCGGTCGCGAGTACCTCGCACGCTGCATCGAGCTCCGGAACAGCTGCGAGGGCGTCCATGAAGTCCAAGCAATCCAGTACTTCGTTAACGGGTGCCGAGACGGCACCCTCCTCAAGCACAAGCTCCTGCACTCCGAGCCGGCCACCATGGCCGGGCTCATGGTAACGGCGGACAAGTATGCCAACGCCGACTCCGCCATGAAGATCCAAGTGGCGCTGGATGAAGCCGGCAAGGCGAAGCCGGTTCCCCCTCCGAAGCCGGCCGGAGAAAGCAGCCGACAGCAGCATCACCAGAACAACAAGCGCAAGACCGACTACCCAGCACAGCGGTACGATAACCGGCTCGTCGCGGCCACCGAGCCCACGGCGGTCCCAGCGGCCAGGCAAGACGGCGTGGCAACCTGCCATGAGCTTCAAAGAGATGCTCGATGCCCCTGCAAGCACCACAGCGGTGCGAGACCGTCCATGCACACGCTTCGGTAGTGCGCCATCACAAAGTGCATTATGAGGGGCGACGTCCCGCCTCCTCTGGCTCCGGCTCCGGCTCCAGGCGCGAGGCAGCCACCTCCGCCTCCACCGCCACCTCCGGCTGGCGGCGCGATGCGCGACGACGCCTACCCGGACCAGAACGTGGCCTACGTCGTCTTCACTAGCCTCGGCGACGACAAGCATAGCGAACGCCTCCTTCGGCAGGAGGTGAACACTGTCGTCCTGGCCAAGCCAGAGTTCATGCACTGGTAGGACCGCCCGGTCACCTGGACCCGGGAGGATCACCCGGCCGTCATGCCGAACCCGGGTGGTTACGCCCTCATCCTCAACCCTACCATCATCGCGTGGCACATGTGCAAGTTCTCCCGAGTCCTCATCGACGGCGGCAGCAGCATCAACATCCTCTACCGCGACATAATGACCAAACTCGGCCTCAAGGCCGAGGACCTGGAGCCAACCCGGACGATCTTTCACGGCATCGTGCCCGGCCTCTCCTGCTCGCCCATTGGCCGGGTCTGGCTCGACGTCCTATTCAGTGACAGCAGCCACTTCCGGCTTGAAGCAATCTGGTTCGAGGTGGTGGACCTGTTCAGCGCATACCATGCACTATTGGGCCGACCCGCGCTCGCCAAATTCATGGTGGTCCCCCATTACGCATATCTGAAGATGAAGATGCCAGGACCAAGGGCCTCATCACCATTACCGGCGACTACCGCAAGTCCCTGGAGTGCGCCCGAGATGGCGCCAAGCTGGCCGAGTCGCTGGTCATTGCCGAGGAGCGGCGCCAGCTCGACCGAATCGTCGCCGTGGCAGGCGAGGCCTCGGCCGCGTCGATCCCAACCAAGGACCCGACCAACGAGGCCATCTTCAAACCCTCCAAGGAAACCAAGAAAGTAAAGTTGAACTCGGAGGATCCCAGCTGCAGCAAGTACATTGTCGTAGGCGCCCGCCTCGACAGCAAATAGGAAGGAGAGCGTGTCGACTTCCTCCATGAGAATCGGGATATCTTTGCATGGACCCCAAGGACATGCCGGGTATCCCAAGGAAGTACGCTGAGCACAAACTCCATGTCCGCAAGGACGCCAAGCCTGTCCGTCAACCCCTGCGATGTTTCTCCAAAGAGAAGAGAAGAACCATTGGTGAAGAGGTCGCCAAGCTCTTGGCGGCCGGCTTCATCATGGAAGTGTTTCACCCTGAGTGGCTAGCCAACCTAGTCCTCGTCCTGAAGAAGAACAAGACCTGGCGCATGTGTATTGACTACACCAGCCTCAACAAGGCCTGTCCCAAGGATCCATTCGCTCTCCCGCGGGTCGACCAAGTCATTGACCCGACCGCCGGGTGCGAGCTCCTGTCCTTTCTAGATGCTTACTCCGGCTACCACCAGATCAAGATAGACCCGACCGATGCCCTGAAGACGTCCTTCATCATGCCCTTTGGGGCATATTGCTACATCACCATGTCGTTCGGCTTGAAGAACGTCGGTGCCACTTTCCAACGCTGCATGCAAAAATGCCTGCTGCCGCAGCTCGGCCGCAATATCCACGTTTACGTGGACGACATCGTGGTGAAGACCAAGCAGCACCTCATGCTCCTCGACGACTTGAAGGAAACATTCGCCAACCTCCGCAAATACAAGGTCAAGCTTAACCTGGAAAAATGCGTTTTCAGCGTCCCGGCCGGAAAGCTACTCGGCTTCCTCGTCTCGGAGCACGGCATTGAGGCAAACCCGGAGAAGATCAAGGCCATCGAGCGCATGCGCAAGCCGGATCGGCTGCGTGATGTCCAGAAGTTCACCGGATGCTTGGCCTTGGTCATCCGATTTCTAAGCCGGCTGGGCGAGAGGGCGCTACCCCTGTACCAGCTGATGAAGAAGACGAAGTCGTTCAAATGGAACGACCAGGTAGACGAGGCCTTCCAGGACCTCAAGCGCATGCTCTCCACCACATCAATCCTGGCCACGCTGACCGACATGGAGCCGCTATTGCTCTACATAGCCGCGACCTCGCGGGCGGTCAGCACTGTGCTGGTGGTCGAGCGACCAGAGAAGGGCAAGATCCAAGCCGTCCAGCGCCCGGTCTACTACCTGAGCGAAGTGCTCTCCGACTCCAAGATGAACTACCGCACTACCAGAAGATGTGTTACGGCGTGTACTTTACCGCCAAGAAGCTGAAGCGGTACTTCCAAGAGCAATCATCACTATGGTCAGCACGGTTCCTATCCGGGAAATCATCGGGTGCCGGGATGCCTCAGGCCGGGTCGCCAAGTGGGTGCTCCAGCTGGCCGGCCACACCATCCTCTCCGAGCCCCACACCCGATCAAGTCTCAGGCCCTGACCGACTTCCTCGTCGACTGGACCGAGACCCAGTACCTACCACCGCCTCCCGACTCGACGCATTGGCGCATGCATTTCGACGGGTCCAAGATGCGACTCAGCCTAGAGGCCGACATCGTGCTATCTTCCCCGAAGGGCGACCGACTCCGCTACGCACTCCAGATCCACTTCGCCGCCTCCAACAATGTCGCCGAGTACGAAGCCCTTGTGCACGGCCTCCGGCTTGCCAAGGAACTCGGCATCTCGCACATCCTGTGCTACGGCGACTCGGAACTGGTGGTGCAGCAGTGCTCTGGCGAGTGGGACGCCCGCGACTCCAACATGGCAAGCTACCGCTTCCTCGTCCAAAAGCTATTCGGGTCCTTCGAGGGCTGCGAGTTCCTCCACGTCCCACGCACGGAGAACGAAGCAGCCCACACGCTCACCAAGATCGCCTCGTCTCCAGAGTCCATCCCGTCCGGTGTCTCCCTCGAGCATCTGCACAAGCCGTCCATCAAGCCGTTGCCGGACTCCGAGTCCATCCATGTTCCAGACAACCTGGCCGCATCCCAACCTGGCACGGGGACTGCCGAACCCGGCCTAGGGCCTGCTGAACCCTGCCTGGGGGCTGCTCAGCTCGACTTGGCCGCCATCGCCCCGAACCCGGCCATCACCATCCCCAACCCGGGGGCTACTGTCGGTGTCAAAACCGGCGGATCTCGGGTTGGGGGTCCCGAACTGTGCGTCTAAGGCTAATGGTAACAGGAGGCGGGGGACACGATGTTTACGCAGGTTCGGGCCCTCTCGATGGAGGTAATACCCTACTTCCTACTTGATTGATCTTGATGATATGATTATTACAAGAGTTGATCTACCACGAGATCTTAAAGGCTAAACCCTAGAAGCTAGCCTATGATTATGATTGTTCTCTCCCTACGGACTAAACCCTCCGGTTTATATAGACATCGGAGGGGGCTAGGGTTACACAGAGTTGGTTAAAGAGAAGGAGATCTACATATCCGAATTGCCAAGTTTGCCTTCCATGCAAAGGAGAGTCCCATCCGGACACGGGACGAAGTCTTCAATCTTGTATCTTCATAGTCCAACAGTCCGGCTGTCTAAGGACCCCCCAATCCAGGACTCCCTCAGTAGCCCCTGAACCAGGCTTCAATGACGATGAGTCCGGCGCGCAGATTGTCTTCGGCATTGTAAGGCGGGTTCCTTCTCCGCATACTCCATAGAAGATCTTGAATACGAGGATCGTGTCTGTCTCTACAAAATAATTTCCACATACCACCGTAGAGAGCACAATATTTTACAAATCTAATCTGCTGATAACTTTTTATAGCGTGACATCATGTCACGGCCCGATTATTACGAACCATTTTTCCCAGCCCGCCACTACATATTGCGAGGCGGTTTTATTGGCACCTCTTGTCGAAGCAGAGAACGTGTTCACCTTATCATGGGATTCTCATCAATGCCGGTGTGGGTAACCCCAACTACGCCTGTTAGCATGACTCTTCGATTTTAGGCAAGTCCCAAATGGTCACGCTGAGGATGCTTGATATTCACCCCCTTTATAGAGGTCCCGAGGCATGTCCCTTTCTTCCCACACTCACTCCTTCTCCCACCTCGAGTTCCAACACCCAAAGCTCAGGCTTAAGCGCTTCGGACCTTCAATCATGTACGAATCCAACCTTCAAGGTTGGTGGATGGCCTCCTCTGTCATAGAGGAGGACATCAAGAAGCTCAGGGAGGCCAGGTATCTGACCACCGAAATCCCACACAGGATACCTGCTCAAGGGCAGGTCATCCCCACTCCCGAACCCAACGAGAGCGTCGTATTTGTTTCCCACTTCCTCCAAGGCTTAGGTTTTAGTCTCGATCCCTTTGTTAGAGGGCTCATGTTCTATTACGGGCTGGATTTTCATGATCTAGCTCCGGACTCCATCCTTCACATCTCATCGTTTATCATCGTGTGTGAAGCCTTCCTCCACATCATCCCACACTTCGGCCTATGGCTCAAGACCTTCAATATAAAGCCGAAGGTGATCGACGAGCGATATGCAGAGTGCAGAGGCGCTATAATAAGTAAAAGCACCGATGCCCCATGGCCAGAGGGTTCCTTCTCGGAGGCGTCCGACTTATGGCAATGGAGGTGGTTCTATATCACAGCTCCCCGAGGCACAAAGCGAGTGGCCGCCCCCGCCTTCCGCTCGGGCCCTCCGCCTCAACTGGCGTCATGGGTCAACGAGGGATTGGATTGGGGGCCAGCGAATGACGTACCAACATTGCAAAGCTGCATACGGGATCTTCTCGAGAGGGATGTCAGTCTTTTCAAGGTAATGCAAGTAATGCTAGTTTGTCGGGTCCTGTCGTGCCAACGTCGACCTCTCCGTATGTGGGAGTTCAACCCGGAACGACCGCAAACTATTCAGCAATTCTTCGGCATGACGCTCGAAGGGATGTACAGGTTGTTCTTCGGATCACGAATAAAGTGTCCGGACACCACCGAGGATGCGAGTCTCAACTGCAACCGTCCGGATACCCAAGTAAGTAATTCCACGACCGAACATGCCGTTTTTATATTTGACACAACACCATTCTGAAAAATTGCTCTCGACCAGGACTGGATACGAAAGGCAGAGATGATCAGGTGTTCGGCCCCTCTTCCCGAAGGCTCGCCGGATCCTGTACTAGCCAGGATGCTTGAGCGTGCACCCTATCAAGTGCCATCGGGAGAGGATGAATGGAGGAATAGAGAAGCCGAAAGCGGGCTTCATACATTGCACATCCAAACCGGGGGAATTAATGTCGCCATGAAGGAGAATAATCGGGGAGGTGAATCTAAAATTCCCTCCCCCCGCGGGAAGAAAAGGGACGCCTCCAAAGACTTGGAAGTGGACGTGTCCAAACAAGGGAATAAACCCTCGCCAGGGGGCCCTGCCCCAGAGGGCGTCCTCACCGCACAGCGCCCACAAACGGGCCAGCCCTCCACCGAGCTGTAAGTGAAGTAAAAGTACTTTGACGAATAAATCCTGCTTTATCTCTGAGAATAATAACCGAGACCTATCTTGCAATCCGGATCATAGCCCTTCTCAACAGAGTTCGTCCTCCGGGGATCTTCTTCCGGAGATGATAGAGAGCGAAACACCTCCTCCTGCTTCCCTGCACCATGGGGCGGACGACCCCGAGGTGTCGTCACGGAGGATTTCTCCTGATCCACTAAGGCCAGAAGTTAATGCTTCGGCCGACCAAAGCCTAGAGTATTCGGCTCCCAAGGAGAGCAACAAGAAGAGTCCGAGATTGTCCGACACACAGCCGGACACACTAACGGGCCTTCTGGAGTGAGTGGCTATCTCAGAGGCGCATCGTACTTTAATTGGTACGGTGTTTGAGAGGATTTCACCCACCAAAAGTGGATTGAATGAAGCTTTTACGAGCCTGCTCAAAGGCTTTGAGGTACGCAAAGTAATATGTAAACTTTCGGCTGTACCGCACACGCTAGGTGTGCTCCGTATAGATAGTAGCCCCTGAGACTCTGGTTGCCAGCCCGAGGCGGCAAACGGAGGATCATACTCCCAAGTAATGATTGTGCTGTGTTATGTGTAGGCGGCTGAGGGTCCGGCGGCTGACCGGACTGCTGATTTTGCCGAACTGAGGCGACAGCTTGATGTCACAGATGCCGACATCGCTCTTGTGAACAAGCGGCTTGACGAGGCACATGGTATGTTTTTCAGTGTTGTCAGCAACTATTAAGAGGAGCATGATGCTAGTATCTATAATATGCTGTGGCTGTAGATGGAGTTGCTGCCGTGGAGGCCCTTTGGGCAGAACTTGCCCTAGCCAAGGAACAAGCCAGGATAAGTGATGCGGCTGCCCTAAAGGCGGCCGAAAAGTTAAGAGCCGAGCAGAGTGCTCATCGCCGGAGCGAGGATAAAATAGCCAAGATGGCTGTTGAGCTAAAAGATGCCACTGACTGATATGAGCTCCTTGAAAAGGAGAGCCAAGCAAAAGCGGCTGACCTTAAGAAGGCCTTGGAAGCAGCCAAGGAAACTCGCTCTAAAATCAGAGCTGCACGGGAGGAGCTTGGACAAGCCGGAGATATCATTGCCGGGAGGCCCTTTTTGTTGCAGATGAAGTTTGGAGATCCAAAGTATGCTCCTCTAGATTAGTTATGGAGTGCTGCAGACACATATGCGGACTTGGCAAAAAGTACTGCTGATGCGACCAAGTTTTTCAAAGATCAGAAAGATCAGGAGGTCGAAAGGTTGTTCTGGTCGCAGTTCAGCGTCCCGACGCGTCCGCTGCCATTGAATGCAAAGATGGCCGCCTGGGCCGAGCTCCATAGGTTGTCCGGGCTTGCCATGAGGTTTGTCGTGGATCATCTTTGGCCGAAAGGACCAAGGTCGGACAGTTATTTTGGTTTAGTACAACAATTCCTTGGTGCTGTGTCGCATGTCGATGCTGTGAAGAGGTCAGCGTGCATAGAGGGTGCGCGGATGGCTCTTGCCCGTGTCAAAACATATTAGGCAGGGATGGAGGCCACCGGTATTGCAACCCGGGGTCCGGCGGAAGGCCAGGACCTGGCCGAGCACTATTTTGAATAGGTCTTAGAAGGCGCCCGTTTAATAGAGGCTCAGTGCTCGAAGAGTACCATGTTCGAGTGACATGTATCCCAATTGTAAAAACAATGCTATTTCGATTATAAAGGTTGTGTTTATACTTTTGCCCGAAAGTATTGTAGTGCCTCCTGTGCGGCCGTTTATGTATGTATATAACCTAAAAGTTTGCACTCATCGGCTTCAGCCCCCACGCATATAATGTGGGGGTGTTCGAAAAAGTGCTTAATCACACTTGATCCAACGTCTTGGTCCATTAAGGAGGTGATCGCACGTCGAACTAGGCAACCGGACTATATAGCTTTAATACTTTCACTTAGCCATAGGAGTTTGATGGTGGGGCTACTATATAGCCCCTGGTACTTCCGCGTTCATCCAAATACGGTGCGCGTACGTACATGACCGGGAAACTGGTCCTTCGTTAATGCGGAGGAATCCCGAAGATTCCGCTAAGTCCTCGAGTGGTTGACCAGTCTCTCGCTGTATCATGACAGTCAGTTTTTGGCTTTCTCTACTAAGGTGCTCATCGGGAATAACCAGGGCACAATCGCAGTAGTTCTCCTTTGGCCGCCTTAGCCGATAAGACGGAACGTAAGGTAGCAAAACCCAGGAGCCGGGCAAACCCAACATTTGACCAAAGACATGATTCGGGCCTGATGCATATAAGGCCAAACTCGCGACGCCGAACACTCCTGAAGGTATTCGGACTTTGTAACATATACCGGGCTGAGTAACACCCTCGATAATGAACCCCGAATTTCTAGGTACGTGCATTAATCTGTTGTGGCGAAATGCCAATAACGCCAGTATCCCTGTCGAGTGTGTTAAGTACCCGGGGGATGTCAAGCAACAAGAGACATCAAAGAAGGTTTACACAGGGGCTTAATCTAAAGAGAAACCTTTGAGCGGGGCCCTGCCGCACGTCTACGCCTTTGTCTCCATTGTGCCGTATCCTGGAAGGGTGTCGCACGATGGTCATCTGTAAAAAGGAAAAACCCAGGTAAAAGAGTCTGGTGTAATCGTGCGAAAAGTTGGTTATTCTCAATGAATCATGAAAATGCAATCTATTATTATATTAATAGGGTCAAGCCGAATTGTGGGCTTTTTTACATGCGGGCAGCCCCTAGCACCGCTTATGGGGGTATATTCATAGACCCAAGCTCAGGTTTGTCTGGGCTATTACAACCGACGGTGCGTTGGACTCGTCTAACCGTGTTCATGGTCTTAACGACCTCTCATGTATTCTGGTTGGAGAGGCCGCTCAGTGTTCGGCTGCTAGAGCCGCCACATATTGTTCCGCACGTAAGGAACGCTCTGTGTTTCTGTTAACTGTGATGATGCCATGTGGACCGGGCATCTTGAGTGTAAGGTAGGCGTAGTGCGGTACTGCGTTGAAGCGAGCAAAGGTCGCTCTTCCAAGTAGTGCGTGATAGCCGCTTCGGAATGGAGCAATGTCGAAGATTAATTCTTCGCTTCTGAAGTTGTCGGGAGAACCGAATATAACCTCTAGTACTAGAGAGCCTGTGCAGCGGGCCTCAACACCTGGTATTACTCCTTTAAAGGTAGTATTACTTTGGTTGATTCTTGATGGGTCTATCCCCATTTTGTGGACAGTGTCCTGGTATATTAGGTTCAGACTACTGCCGCCGTCCATAAGGACTCGGGTGCGATGGTATCTGTCAATTATTGGGTCGAGCACCAAGGCAGCCGATCCCCCATGCCGGATACTAGTCGGATGATCCCTACGATCAAAAGTGATTGGGAAGGCCGACCAAGGGTTGAATTTGGGGGCGACGGGCTCTATAGTGTATACGTCTCGGAGTGCGCATTTGCGCCTTCTCTTCGGTATATGGTTGCGTAGATCATATTCACTGTTTTGACTTCCAGTGGGAATTTTTTCTGCCCCCCAGTGTTCGGCTGGCGAGGCTCATCATCGTCTTCACTTGGTGTCTCCCTTCCTTTGTGTTCGGTGTTTTGCTTGCCGGCCTGCTTGAAGACCCAACATTCTCTATGGGTGTGATATGTAGGTTTTTCGGGGGTGCCATGGATTTGACATAATCTTTCTAGAACCTTGTTTAGGCTGGACGATCCATCTCTACTGCCTTTAAATGGCTTTTTCCATTGACCAGGTCGAGAGCCCCTGAATCCGGCATTGACCGCCGTGTTATCTGGACTGTCTTCATTGTTTCGATGCTTGTTTTTATTGCGTCGTGGCTTCCCGTTGCCATCCCTGATTTTAGATGTGCCTGGGTCGCTGGTGTCTCTACGGGCCAACCAGCTGTCCTCTCCCACGCAAAAGCGGGCCAGAAGGCTTGTTAGGGCCGCCATTGTCCCTGGCTTTTCTTGGCCAAGGTGTCTGGCGAGCCATTCTTCTCGGATATTGTGCTTGAAAGCCGCTAAGGCTTCAGCATCCGGGCAATCGACTATTTGATTCTTCGTAGTGAGAAATATGTTCCAAATCTTATGGGCTGACTCTCCGTGTTGTTGGATTATGTGACTTAAATCGTCTGCATCCGGAGGTCGGACATAGGTCCCTTGAAAATTGGCCCTGAAAGCATCCTCAAGTTCCTCCCAACTTCCAATTGAGTTTTTGGGGAGGCTTTTCAACCAATGCCAAGCTGGTCCTTTCAACTTGAGGGGCAGAGATTTAATGGCGCGGAGATCATCTCCGCGAGCCATGTGGATATGAAGGATAAAGTCCTCAATCCATACTCAGGGTTTGTCGTTCCGTCGTATGCCTCTATATTCATGGGTTTGAATCCCTATGGAAATTCATGGTCCAGCACTTCATCGGTGAAGCACAGGGGGTGCACGACACCTTTGTATCTGGACGTGTCGTGGCATGTTGTTGACGGTTGTTGTGCTTGGTGTTGATTCCGAACTGGTATTAGATCAATATGATCATTTTGGTGTCTGTAATCCTGCGTCGGAGCGCGCTTTTTGGATCCATAAGTGGATCTATTTACACCTGCTTTTTTGTCAGGAGCTCACATAGATCGTGTGCTGACTTGTGTGTGGCATCATTAGTCGCCCTGTCGCGGCCACGGGGTGGTCGGTCTGGCTGATCGAACGTATTGTTTTTCGGCGGAATGGGCTCTATGGCCTCCTCGTCGAATTCGGGCAGCAGCTTGCGCTTTGGGTATCTCTGTGTGTGGCGATCGTCGCCGTATTTTTCTTTAGTGTCTAGCACTTTGTTCCATCTGCGATTGAGCGTATCATGCGCGGCCTTAAGCCTTTGCCTCTGCTTCTTCAAGCTCCTTGCGGTGGCCATAAGTCTTCTGTGGAGGTTCTCTTGTTCCAAACGTTTTTCCGGGATGATGAATGCATCGTCTTTCGGACTGTCCTCCTCTCCGGAGGCAGGTTGATGAGTTCTACCCTCGGGATCTCTATGATCGGACACCTGCTCTGGGCTATGTTCGGCGTCCACTTGCTCATCCCGCTCCATCGCTGGGTCCATGGGGTTGTCGTTTCCTCTGGAGTCGACCAGGGTGTTAATTTTCCTTGCGCTGTTGTCGCTATTTTTACTGTGGCTGGATTTAGAGCGGCGCCTGCACCGTTGTTTTGGTTTGTGCCCGAGGGGATTGTCCTCCGTTGCGTCCTTTTTGTCGCTGTTGTTTTCCTTGGGTGTATCCACCATGTATATATCATATGATGAGGTGGCTATCCAGCGCCCCATGGGTGGCGGTTCCCATTCATCTCCAGCATCATCGTTCATATCGTCGATGTCTTCAGAGTCGAAGTCAAGCATGTCGGTTAAGTCATCAACAGTGGCTATTAAGTGGGTGGTAGGTGGGTAGCGAATTTCTTCATTGTCCACTTCCCACTCGAGCCGGACATATTTCGGCCAAGAGTCTCCTGATAAAGAGAGAGACCTCAATGAATTTATCACATCACCCAAGGGTGAGCGTTGAAAGATATCTGCGGAGGTAAACTCCATGATCGGTGCCCAATCAGATTCGATAGGCACGGACGCGTGCGGTTCGGAACCTAAGACCGGAGATGAGTCCGGGGGTTCGGTGGCACAGATCTCTTTGGAAATGGAGTCTGTGTTCGGCTCCATCACCGATGAGTGTGCGACCTTCGTGGCGGGGTCCATCCACGCGTCCCTGGATGGCGTGATCTGCTCCAGATTAAGGGCTAGGGCAGCCACAGGTGCGATATCGCGAACACCGTCCGATGGCAGATCTAAGTCATGCGTGACGTGACTTGTCACGCCCAATATGCGACCCTATCCAAAAGGAACTCGAAGGTCCCACCAAGGATAGACCCGCATATTGAAACGCTTTTGCAAGGTGGATATCATTACATCAACATTACATAATAGATGGGGATACATACATAAGACATACAATGCCACACGAATACACCAATATATCATACACAATAGCATCATTTGACTACGGATGGAACACAAACAGGAACTCAAACGACATCCACCCTGCTAGCCCAGGCTGCCAACCTGGAACCTATCCCCTGATCGAAGAAACAGAAGAAGAACTCGACGCAAGCAAACATCGCTCTCGCGTCATGATCATCGCATAACCTGTACCTGCAACTGTTGTTGTAGTAATCTGTGAGCCACGAGGACTCAGCAATCCCATTACCATGGGTATCAAGACTAGCAAAGCTTAAAGGGAAAGGAAGGGGTAAAGTGGTGAGGCTGCAGCAGCGGCTAAGCATATATGGTGGCTAACATACGCAAATAAGAGCGAGAAGATAGCAAACAGAACGGTCGTGAAGCTAGCAATGATCAAGAAGTGATCCTGAACTGCTACTTATGTCAAACATAACCCAGAAACCGTGTTCACTTCCCGGACTCCGCCGAAAAGAGACCATCACGGCTACACACGAGGTTGATGCGTTTTATTTCGGATCTGGTGTCAAGTTATCTACAACCGGACATTAACAAATTCCCATCTGCCTATAACCGCAGGCATGGCTTTCGAAATATTATACCCTGCAGGGGTGTCCCAACTTAGCCCATGACAAGCTCTCGCGATTAACGAAGGAATAGACCTTCTCCCAGGAAGACCCGATCAGACTCGGAATCCCGGTTTACAAGACATTTCGACAATGGTGAAACAAGACCAGCAAAGCCGCCCGATGCGCCGACAAATCCCGATAGGAGCTGCACATATCTCGTTCTCAGGGCACACCGGATGAGCAAGACGTCGGGTTGGCATAGACCCTGGTTGCCCAGGGGGCGCCGGACATCGCTCGGTTC
>NC_041387.1:515722699-515757403 GCF_002162155.2 Triticum dicoccoides
TAAAGATGACCCTCGGGTTGGCCGACCCAAGGGAAAGGGATAGGTGGTGGTGAGGCAAATGGTAAAACCAAGGTTGGGCCTTGCTGGAGGAGTTTTATTCAAAGCGAACTGTCAAGGGGGTCCCATAAATCACCCGACCGCGTAAGGAACGCAAAATCCGGGAACATAACACCGATATGATGGAAACTAGGGCGGCAAGAGTGGAACAAAACACTAGGCAAAAGGCCGAGCCTTCCACCCTTTACCAAATATATAGATGCATTAATAATATAAGAGATATTGTGATATCCCAACCAAAATCCTGTCCACCATGGAGAAATCTTCAACTTCACCTGCAACTAGCAACGCTATAAGAGGGGCTGAGCAAAGCGGTAACATAGCCAAACAACGATTTTCATAGGAAAGGTGTCAAAGGTTAGAGGTTCATGGCAATTTGGGATGGCTTGAAGAGCAACAGATAGGTAACGCCGCATAGCGATAGAACGAAGCAACTAGCATAGCAATGATAGTAGTGAGATCCAGGGTAGCGGTCATCTTGCCTGAAATCCCGCAAGGAAGAAGAACGAGTCCATGAAGAAGACAAGTGGACGTAGTCGAACGAATCCTCACAATCGCAACATTACCGGAACTAAGAAGCAACACCGGAAAGAAACAAACAACATGGTAAATGCACAAGCATAAACATGGCATGATGCACAATCAAGTATGATGCATGTCCGGTTTAGAGAGCATGGCATGGCAAAGTGCAACAAACAATACTACCAATTAAGTGGAGCTCAATATGCAACGAGTTGCATATTGACGAAACACCACATTGACATATTTAGTTCTCTCTCCTTTTGGTACACAACAATATTAAATGTTGTTAAACATGGCAAGAGGTGAAACATATGAAAACTAACTATTTAGGCAAGTTTAAATGAGGCCGGAACAACAAACAACAATTCCGGAAAAAACCTCATATGCATATTTATGAATTCGGTACTGTTCTGCCCTAAACACAATTTTAATGTTGTTAAACAGCAAAACAAAGTGCACCATGTTAAGCTAGGCATTTTTCCACCCCATTTACATATAAAGTTTATTTAAAATGGAGCTACGGTTATTTAGTTATGAATTAAATCATTTTAACATGGCATATTAGCAAATTTAAATAAACAGCAAGTTAAACATTTTAACATGGGATGAAAAAGACATATTATTAATCTACACAAAAATCTAAGCATTTTACATATATAAATTATTTTAATCCGATGCACAGTTTGGGAGATATTAAATGCATGATGCTTAGGGGGTTTTCTGTAAAACAGGCAGTCTCTGGATAAAAGAAAAAAATCACCATGCATGGAAAAAAACTACATGGGCCGAAACTGGTCAGCCCAAAAGTGCACAGGAGAGGGCTGGGGGAACTGCTCACCATGGGCTTAGCCTAGACGGTGAGGAGGAGGCCGGGCAGGCAACGCTGGGCCTGGGGGCGATGCGGCTGGGCCTTGAGGCCTGCGAAGGGCGCTGCTGGGCCGGTCGGCGGGGAAGGCCCACGCAAGAACGGGCCGGTCAACGGGCGCGCGAGGGGTCGGGCGAGCTGCTCTGCTCGATCCCGAGTTCGTTCACGGCGGCGGCGGCAGTTGACCTCACCGGATCCGCCTGATCCGGGCAAGGCGGCGGCAAGGGAGGCCGGGAACCGGTGGATCGGGCCTCCGGGCACCGGATCCAGCGGGGGAGGAGCTTCACGGGCGGGGTGGCAGTCCATGGCGGCGGCGGCGGGCACTACTAGGAAAAGGGCTATAGATGGGATTGACACTAATGGCGCACCAGAAAGATGGTGCGCCATTAGTATATACTAATGGCGCACCACAATCTGATGCGCCATTAGAGTTTAAACTACTAATGGCGCACCACGCTAAGGGTGCGCCATTAGTATCAATTTTTTTTAAACTAGTGCGCCTGTCCAAACATACTAATGGCGCATCCGGGCAAAGTGCGCCATTAGTAGTTGTAACTACTAATGGCGCACCAGGCAGCAGGTGCGCCATTAGTATAGAATTTTTTTTTTGAACTAGTGCGCCTATCCAAACATACTAATGGCGCATCCTGCCCAAGTGCGCCATTAGTAGTTGTAACTACTAATGGCGCACCAGGCAATGGGTGCGCCATTAGTATAGAATTTTTTTTTTGAACTAGTGCGCCTATCCAAACATACTAATGGCGCATCCTGCTTAAGTGCGCCATTAGTAGTTGTAAGTACTAATGGCGCACCATGCAAGAGGTGCGCCATTAGTAAGTGGGCAGCAACAAGATATTTGGGACAGCCTCTCCTACCCACACACTCACTTTCTCCCCACTTCATTCTCTCCACCTCCTCCTTGTCTCGGGTGCCTCCTCTTTTTCACCTCATTTCCACCATAGATTCATTCAAATTAAGTGGTTAAATTACCTTGTTTTAATAGGTAAGTAAGGGGGGAAGCTATATTTAGGTTGTTCTCCTTACAACAATGTGCACATGCACTTTTTACGGCCTAGCTAGATCTATGTATGTTCGTGGTGTTGCATATGTTTGTGGTGTTGCATATGTGTTTGTGTTTGGAGGTGTACCGGTATTTGATATGCGATAGTTGCCAATATTTTGCCGAAATGTTGATTCATTTCCGTTTCGGCGAGAATTTTGGCATTAAGCATTCTTTTTGGTCCTATTTTTAGGGAAGGTCATGCCAAATTTTTGTTTGGTTCTAAAATATCGTTTTGCTCTACCCCGCAGGCGACCATGGTCCGCACGATGACCGAAGGCATCGTGAATAGGTTTTTGAGGTCCGCGAAGGCCGAGATGCTTCAAAAGAACGAGACGGAGATAAGATGTCCGTGTCAAAGATGCAAGCTGAAGAGCCTTATTGCGGACCCGGATTCCGGGCAGGTGCGGGACCACCCGCTGTTGCGTGGTTTCATGGATGGCTATCGGTGGCAAGGTGATGAAGATGACTACGAAGTCGTCCATGCGGGCCGGGCAAGAAATGAGGAAGGGCAGCAAGACAACCACCGCGGCTCGGGCGGGCGAGAAGACGAAGAATCCCCAGGAGATGATCACGACTGTGATGCTGTACACAGTCATCATGTAGAAGATGCAGGACATGATGATGAGGAAGATGCCGGAGCAGGCGACGGGCATGATCATGAAGATGATGATGCCGGCGGAGCAGACGACGCTGGACCATCGATGGGCTGGGTGCAGGACCCTCATATTCAAGAGCTGCTTCTCAAGCAGACGGATAACGCAAGAGCTGCCGCCCGAGAGAAAGCCAAGATGGATCAACTTGAGTTAGACGCGGTTACTCCATTGTATGAAGGATGCAGGCCCGAGGATACCCTCCTGAAAGTAACGCTCATGGCCCTGGAGATGAAGGTAAAACACAAAATGACCGACGCATGCTTCGACGAGAACATGTCATTCTGGCACGAACGTCTTCCCAAGGGGAACAAGTGCCCGACCAGTTTGGAGGAGGCGAAGAAAATCGTGTGTCCTCTGGATTTACCGCACGTGAAATACCATGTGTGCATGAACAATTGCATCATTTATCGGGACGAGCACGCGGAGTCTACAATATGTCCGGTGTGCGGTGTCACTCGATACAAGAAGAGGAAGAAAGCTCCTCGAAAAGTGGTGTGGTACTTTCCGATCACTCCTCGTCTGCAGCGGTATTTCGCGGATCCTAAGGTAGCAAAGCTCCTATGTTGGCACGCGGATAGGGAGGAGAAGAAGCGAGAAGATGACGCAAATGATCCGGAGATAGATAAAAAAGACAAGATGCTGAGTCACCCTAAGGATGCGAGCCAGTGGCAAGCATTGAACTTCGAATACCCAGAATTTGGGAACGATCCAAGGAACATCGTGCTGGGCACGAGCACCGATGGAGTCAATCCGTTTGGCAGCCAGAGAAGCACACATAGCACCTGGCCTGTGTTTGTGTGGATGTACAACCTTCCCCCCTGGTTGTGCATGAAGAGGAAGTACATTCACATGAGTATGCTAATTGAAGGGCCGAAACAACCAGGGAACGACATCAATCTGTATCTGGGGCTGCTGAAAGAGGAGCTTGACACGCTGTGGAAAACGCCAGCCAATACGTGGGACGCCGCAGAGAAAGAATATTTCCCTATGAGAGCCGCACTACTCACGACGGTGCACGACTATCTCGGTTACGGATATCTTGCGGGGCAGGTAGTCCACGGATTTTCTGGATGCGTAAGGTGCATGGATGACACAACGTATCGCCAGCTAGATAGAGATCCCGGGTCTTCGAAAACCGTGTTCATGGGACATCGAAGGTGGCTTCGCGACGATGACCCGTGGAGGAAACGCAAGGATCTGTTCGATGGTGAAACCGAACCCCGAAAACGCCCGTGTACGAGGAGCGGCGAGGAAATAGACAAGCTGTTGAAAAATTGGAAAGACTGCCCACTGCCGGGAAAGAAGCAAAAGGCGCCAGAGCCGCTGCTGAAGGTATGGAAAACGAGGTCTGTTTTCTGGGACTTGCCGTACTGGAAGATCCACCGTGTGCCTCACAGCCTTGATGTGATGCATATCACGAAGAACGTGTGCGAGAGTCTGCTTGGTACCCTGCTCAACATGCCAGAGAGGACCAAAGATGGGCCGAAAGCAAGGGCAGACTTGAAATCAATGGGCATCAGGCAGGAGCTTCACGCTATATATGATGATGATGATGATGATGATGATGATGATGATGATGATGATGATGATGAGGCGAAGCAGGACACAGAAAGTCGTCGCAAAGGCAAAAAGGCCAAGAAGACCGGAAATGACTACCCTCCCGCGTGCTTCACTCTAAGTCAGGAGGAGATCGAGCAGTTTTTCACCTGCCTCCTAGGAGTAAAACTTCCTTACGGTTACGCGGGGAAGATAAGCAGATACCTAGACCCAGCGAAGCAGAAGTTCAGCGGGATGAAGTCTCACGACTGTCACGTGCTGATGACGCAGATACTTCCAGTTGCAATCTGTGGGATCATGGACGCGCACGTCCATGAAACGCTATTTGGCCTATGCAACTTCTTCGACGTCATCTCTCGGAAGTCGATTGGCGTGAGGCAACTCAGAAGGCTACATGAAGAGATCGTGGTGATACTATGCGAGCTTGAGATGTACTTCCCGCCCGCATTCTTCGATGTTATGGTGCATCTGCTGGTCCATATAGTGGAGGATATCATCCAACTCGGGCCGACGTTCCTGCACAGCATGATGCCGTTCGAAAGGATGAATGGTGTCATCAAAGGATACGTTCGCAACATGTCACGTCCAGAAGGAAGCATAGCCAGGGGCTTTCTGACCGAAGAGTGCATCTCCTACTGCAAGAATTATCTAGGCATCGAGAACCCCGTTGGTCTGCCCGTCAACAGGCACCTCGGCAGGCTCGCTGGATGGGGTCACCGTGAGGGTCGCCGCGAAATGCATGTCGACTTCGAGGGTCGACTCGCCGACTTTGAAAGAGCAAACCTAGCCGCGAAATGCATGATTTTGCAGGTACCCCGAGAGGCCCTTGAGTTTGCCGGAATGTCGATTAACTTCCGTTCCGGCAAATTCGGGTACTCCATATGTCCTATTTTCAGCAAAGGTCATGCTGAAATTTTCCGTGAATTTTAGCATGACTTTGCTAAAAATAGGACATATGGGGTACTTGTGACTAATGCATGGGCCGGGGTATCTTAGTAGTTAATTAAGTAGGATCAAGTGCCCCGGCGTACTTGTGACTAATGCATGGCTTTTAGGGTGCCTCGGTGTCGATAAAAACCGAAATGATGAAAAGTTAGGCTTTTAGGGTGCCTTGGCGTCGAAAAACCCTCAATGATAAAAGCTTAGATTTTAGGATGCCTCGGTGTCGACAAACCCTAAATGATGAGACCATGATCTTGTTCCTTGACAATAACCAACTTTTTGACCAAACTTTGTTTTTATTTAGAGAGAAACATGGCCCACAACGATGAGGCCGGGGGTTCGGGCGGCAAGGCATTCTGGGAGCTGTCCCAGGAGATGGAGGAACAACCTCACTTGTATGAGGCTGCCGCCTTCCCCACCGATCCTGAGACCACGGATGGTGCCGCCGAGGATGACCACACTGATGCCACCACTGATGGTGCCGCCGAGGATGCCACCACTGATGATGGCGGCGCACGCACAGATAGCAGCCAGCCGAAGAGGCAACGGAAGGACCGGCGCCCGATCGTGCTCCGCACCCTCAAGGAGGAAGTTACTGAAGTGGACTCCAACGGGAATCCAACGGCGCCCGAACGAATAGTCAAGGGGTACTCGCTTCAGCTCGGGTGCATTGTCCGGAGCACCGTCTCGATCAACACCGAGAACCTGAGGCATCCTGACCGGGGGAATTTGCGCCACCTCCTCTTCACGAAGCTGCACGAACGATACAAGTTCCCCGCTGAATTCGAAAACACAAGCCTCAAAGGGAATAAAGTGAACAATGCTGCCCTCACGAAGATGAGCAAGGCCTTGTCTACTTGGAAAAGCAATGTGAAGAGAATGATCGAGAAAGGTGAGAGTTATGAGAAGATCAAGGAGAAAAATCCTTCGATCACCGAAGATGACTACAACGACTTCAAGATCAATTGCTCGAGCACCGCAAGCTCCCAATCAAGTGAGTGGGGGAAACAAATGCGGGAGCTGAACATAGGGGAACACACACTCGGTCCCGGCGGTTACAGAGTGGCGGAGCCTATATGGGACAAGGAGGAGGCGGACCGTGCCGAGCAAGGCCTACCGCCCCTCTTCGATAAATACGGTGACAAGCAGACCAGGAACTTTGTCAGGGCCCGGTACAAGAAGGACCCGAAAACAAAGGAGCTTACCACGGATCCGAAGACCAGGCGGCTTGAGCTTGTTCTGGTAAGGAATACACCCCCGTGTAATTAGCTCCATATGGTTGCATTCTAATTAATGAAGCCGAATTTCTAAATGGTTCACATTCCTTCCGCAGGCGACTAAAAGCAGTAGCGCGGGGTCGACTCAGAGCAACCCTTGGGACACCACTCTAAATAGGGGGTTGAATATAATGAAGAACAAGGATAAGCTCAGTAAGCCGACGTCAGCTGGTCGTGTGGCCGGCAAAGGCTTGTCGACAAAATGGGGGTCATACTATACCGCTGGTGTGCGGAAGGAAAAAAGACCAGCTCGGAAAGCCAGGCGCGAGAGGTTCAAGAACTCAAGGCACAGGTGGCGCGGATTCCGGAGATTGTCCAAGAGCAAGTGGAACAACGACTCGGAGCGACGATCACCGCCCTTGTGCCTACCTTGATCTCGGGGTTGAGTGCGTGGATTGCGGGCGGCCAACAGGGGCCGCCCCCGATTCCTAGCTTCACGGCCAGCAACTCGCATAATGCGATGGCGGGGCCATTGGTGCCTCCGGCGGAGGCGGCATTGGTGTCTCCGACGCCGGCACGGGAGCTTAATGCACCCGGGTGTACGCCGGCCGGCACCTCTTCAGCAAGCGGCCGCTCCGTCAACTGCACGCCCGCCGTTGGCGGTGCCTCGACATTAGCCGAGCTCGACGTCATCATCACGGTAACTAATTAAGCCTCTCTCGGCCGAGGACTTCATCTCCTTGCCTTTGACTGGGCATCCCTGACGCCCTACATGTTTTCGCAGGGCGCCGCCGACGTTCCGTGCACTCTCATCCACTTCGTGAACAACGAGTTGGTCGATGTCGCCAAGGGCAAAATCGTTCAACCGGGCAACCCCTTGTTCCACGGTACCCAGATGCCACCCAACTTGTTTAGGGTTCAACTGGTTCGGGTGCTGCCAGGCTGCGACGACTTGTTACCTCCGATTCGACCCGTCGGGGCCGACGATGATGACGTGATGACCCTCAGCGCCTGCCTGAGCTGGCCCCTGCTTTGGCCGAAGAGCCAGATTCGTTTGGGGGCGGGGGACACCACCCCAAAGACAACACCGCCAGTCGTGCCGGCGCCAAGTCGGCCCCATGGCAAGACCACCGTAACGGTGCCGGACATCCCTATGCCACTGGATCCAAACATGCATATGGCACAGGATCAGAACGACGACGACGACGACGATGATACATTTGGCAACGTCGATCAGTACTTTGCCGAGCATGGGTATGATGGCGACTTCATGGGGCCTCCTTCTCAAGAACCAAACCCAACAAAAGACGTGTGCGATCTAGCTCGTACCGTGGAGAAGCCAAGTTGCAACAGGCGCCGTCTGGCGTTCAGCTCTCAGGAGACGCCTCCAGCTGCCGACTTCACCGAGCCTCAGATAGGCGAGGTGCGAAATATTATCAGCCCCAACACACTCAAGAAGGCGGTCTGTGAGCAGAACTCGGTCCCATTACAGGAGAAGAAGAAGGCACGCAAAAGAAAGACTAAGAAGGGTGCGAGCCAGCCGGCACCGAGTACGATCCGTGCTCAGGACGGGCCACCTTCACCGCAGGATATCTCGAGGAGGGTGCATGTGGCGGGTAGGGCGATGCTACCACCAAATATGCTCAATGCTGCAACCGGTGCTATGCGGAGTCTGCACGACAATGTTCTTTCTTTGGAGAAGCGGCGTCTCAGAGAGAAGGATGTGGCATACCCGGTTTTCGTGGCCAAGGTGCCAGAGGGCAAGGGCTTTGTGGATGGCGACATCGGGGGTACGATCGTCCTGCGGTTTGATGACATCTTTGCTATGTTTAACCTTCATCCGCTGCACTACACCTTCGTTCGGCTATTTTCGCTGAGTATGGAGATGCGAATCATTCACGACAAGACCCCAGACATCGTGATAGTCAACCCCTTCTACATGCGTGCCAAGATCTTGGGCAGCGCTGGGGACCGGCAAGTCGCGAGTTCTTACCTCGAAGGCGTCATTCTGGCAAACCAAGATAAGGATAACTTCCTCGTGCCTTACTTTCCCGAGTAAGTCCTCCCCTCAACCGGCCCGTAACATATGAATTCTTACTTTTCGATCGTTTTTCTTTTAACATTCCGTGTTTTCTGCAGTGACACACGTTGCACGCTCATCCTCCTAAGCCCCAAATATTCCATGGCCACGTATTTCGACCCGGACCGTCAGTCGAACGTAGACTACACAAATGTCAAGAAGGTTCTTGATGATGTTCTCCCCGGCTATGCCCAATCTGGAGGCACCTTCACCAGGCCTATTCGTAAGTACGACAAGCACGTGTTCTCCCACAATACGACGTTCTGCTGCGTCAAGCAGCCGCCTGGCGGTCAGAAGGGTGCCTACTACGCCATCCATCACATGCGGGCGATCGTACGGGACCATCATCAACTTCTGCTACCGAGTAAACTCCAAGATTGGGCCGCGAGCGTGTCGGCAATCCAGGACGCGGACCTCCGACAAGAATTCTTTCGCATCCAGTCGGAGTTTGCGGAAATCATCCATCAAGATGTCCTTCGTACCTCGGGGCAGTTCTACCTCAGAAATCAACCGTCCAACAGTGACATCGACACAATGCTACAAATGCAGGATGACAACGCCCGTTCTTTCATGACTCCCACGATAGACGGCGGCTTCATCCACGCTCCGTCCCTTGAGTCGAGTTGTCTAGTTCTGAAACATCGATTGGCTCATGTTGTAATTAAACTTTAATGAACTTGTAGTATGTCTCTTTGGTTTCGAGAGTCGTTCAACTTAGATGTAATCGATGCTATTAATGTCTTGCTTTTCTCTTCTGATCGTTCTGTTGCATAATTATATATTGCTTATGTATTGTCTGTGAATTGGTACTAACGTTTCGTTTGGCTAGTGCATAGCGATGCCGACGTATGTCGTGTACAAGGGTAAGGTTCCCGGAGTCTACGATGACTGGGAGGAGTGTCGGAGACAGGTTCACCGATTCAGCGGTAACAGTTACAAAGGGTACACCACTAGGGCCGAGGCCGAATCTAGATACGCCCGCTATCTAGCGGGAGAGGGGAGGGAGCGTTGGAGGAACCGGATGAAGACGAGTTTCATCGTGATGATGCTCATCGTGATGACCGCAGCTCTCTTCTATGTGATGGTAGTTTAGATGATCGATATCGACTTGTAATGCGAAGACAAACTCGCTACTCGCGGTCTCGAGACTTGTAATATAATGTTCTATCTTTGTTCGGTCTTTTTAATTCGGAGACTAATATGATGAATTGTATTCGGAGACTAATATGATGAATTGTATTCAAAGACTAATCTTCTATTGTATTTGATGAATCTATTGTTGATGTGTGCTGTGTATATTTTGTCAAATTATACATTTTGTAACCTGTGCAAAAAACAGAAAATAAAAAAATAAAAAAAACCTAATATTCATACTAATGGCGCATCACATGACAGTGCGCCATTAGTATGACAGTGCATACTAATGGCGCATCACCGGGTAGTGCGCCATTAGTATGCTGCGGTTACTAATGGCGCATCCAGAGGTGGTGCGCCATTAGTATGCCAAAGCACCTGGGTATACATGCCCCCTGGGAGGCATAGTAATGGCGCACCCTCGCATATACTAATGGCGCACCAGGTGGTGCGCCATTAGTATACCAGATACTAATGGCGCACCAGGTGGTGCGCCATTAGTAAAAATTACTAATGGCGTGCTATCAATGGCGCACCAGTGATGCGCCATTAATGGCCATATTAGGTGCACCATTAGTAGTGGTATTTCTAGTAGTGGGGGGTTCTGCGAGAAAGAGAGCAGCCATGGCCGTGGGTGAGAGAGGGAAAGGCAGGAAGGGAAAAGGGGTGAGGGAGGCGCGATGGGGCTGGCCTGAGGGTCATCGGCGACGAGGCTGCAAGGCGGCGGGGTCGGGCGCTCCTGCTCCGGCGAGGCCCCTGGTGGCTGGAGCGCAAGGACGAGGGTATGACGAGGGGAAGCGGGCGAGCGGGCGAGGGGCACACGGGGTGCACGGGGTTGGGCCCGGTCGCGGCCCGGGGCGGTCTCCCCGTGGGCTTCGCGGGCCACGGCGGTGGATGCTGGTTGGGGCGACGTGGCGCGTCCGGGTTGGCCGCGGGCGCGTGCGAGTGTGTTTGGACTCCGAACGGACAACGGAGAGGACCGGCGGAACCTGAACGGATGCAAGTTTTATGAAAACATATGGATGCGATGCACATGATGCTATGAGATGAGATGCATAACAAGAACAAAATGCAAAACAACAGACAAAACCCAACCACGGAGGAAATAATAAATCACATAGCCGGAAATGGTAAGAGTCGGAGTTTTGAATATGGAAAGTTGTATCCGGGGCGTTACAACACTCCACCACTACGAGAGGATCTCGTCCCGAGATCTAGGATGGCACCGGAGGGAAAAGGAAGAGGAAGATAAGCGGTAAAACTAAGTTGCTTCTTCGACCAAAGAGTGAAATCAAAGAACCTTGAGAGGTAGAGTAATTAGAGATGAACGAGATTGCAAACAATCCATTAGAAAAGAGGAACAAGGAACATTACGAGAACTTGAAGGTTGCGAAGACATGAATCAAGAGTTTAATGGACAAGATAGAATTCGAAACCACTCTGGTTAAAACAAGATGAGAGAGGAAGAATTCGGGCAGCACTCCAGTTGAACATGGAAGGAATATGATTTGAACTTGGCAAAATGAAAGCACTTGGATGAGACTCCGGTTAAAAGAGGAATGATAGACACAACACTCCGGTTAAGTGGATAAGCATGGAAAAGAACATGATCTTGACAAAACAAGGTGATGAGTGAAAAGAGCAATATCACAATGCCTCCGGAACCAAAGAATAGAAGTTAGATTGTTGGGATAAAGGGATGGAGAAGAAAATGACAATTTCTGCCACAAATGAGCTTGGAAAGCACCCTTCCAAGAAGGTTATAACGTAGTTGTTGGAAAACCAACAACGAAAAGAATAAGTTTGTAGTGGGCTTATGAAAAACATTGCAAGACTATGAGATGACATTCTGCCACTAACGAAAAACAATTGCTTGTTTGAGATCAACGAAGAGATGAAAAACCTCTTCCACCAAGGAGGATAAAGAGCAAGCTTGGGTCATGCATAATCACCACAAATAGCAACAACCCTTAAGGAAAGGCTTTAGGTGAAATCTGACACAAGATAACTCCAAGGAAGAAAATGATGGGTTTAAAATACCTCATTCTTGACAACATGTGAATCAAGAAACATGAACTCAAAATTATCAAGAATGACATAACACCACCTCAAATGATAAGGTAGAATGAATTGCACTTCAAAATGCAAGATGAAGAATACTTGAGCTCCTCAAAACAAAACATGTGTTGAGCACCATGTTTATTTTAGAGTAAAGCTTAGCAGATCATAACTTTGAGAGAAAACTTGAAGAACAATTAAAAAATTAATAGAATCCTTGACGAACCACCATGTAGAGCCTCCATGAAGAACTCCGGTAATAAAAGAATGATAGAAAGAAAGAGAAGTTGAAAGAACAAGGTGAGCCTTGTGATGATTTTGATGGAGCTTTGCGACGATATAACCGAGAAAACTTGGAACTCCGGAAACGAAAAGATAAAACATCTCGAACCGGGAAATGTGACATGATGAACAACTCTGGAAAGGAGAAACTAGATTACTTGGATGAAACAATAATAAGAATTACGTTATGCCTATCCTTCACCAATTTAAATTGATGACAAGCAATGGATTTGGCATACTACTTATTCTCGTAGAAAGGATTAGGAGGGATATAGCATAAACTTGAGAAGGTATTGATGGAACCACAGGTGGAATTTGGAAACAATGAATGAATTGATATGATAACCAAGAAAAGAGAACTCTTGAATGAACCACCGTAAGAATTGAAAATGAAAGAAGTAAAGGGGTGAATCACCGGTAAGAATTAGAGAACGAATGAAGATACTTGAGGGAATTTAGATACATGAGAACGAAGAGGCCATGAACTGATTAGAGGATATTTGAATGATGCATCGGAAGAATTCCAGAACGAGAGTTGAAAGCTGTTAATGAATAATTCTAAGATGATGGGCTACGGAGAATCAATCTGAAAAGACTCTTGAATTGCTCCGGATGGATGAAAAAAATTCTCACAATCGAAAACAATTATGAGAGGATGGCATCAAGCTAGAACCATGAATCTTCGGAAGAACTGACATGATTTAGAGGAAAAACTCTTCTTCGGTCTTCAACTGACGACGAGAAACACCACCAAAATTACTGAGATACTCCGGTAGAATGGAAAGCGAAGGGGTTGAGCCAACAATGAGAAGAGTTTGAAAGATCTTGGAGAAAGACATATGACTGATGATAATTCATTCTTACGTCAAACTTAGAAAGACTTTGGGAATGGCTCCGGGAAAATTAGAAGAGTCAGGTAAGATCCTGGAAAAATACCTGTGGGTTAGGGCCCACTAAAAGATACACCGTTGAACAATTGATTGAAAGGGGGGATTGCACCGGTTGAATTAAATGACTTGAATGAGATAACAACCTCGAAATATCTTGAACGGATTGAGAATGGAAACACAAGTCTTCCGAGATATCTTCAGCACTCCAGAACAAATGAATAGCGAGAAGTGAAAGATTAAGAGGTGCACCGACGTGGAAAAACATTTGAAACGAGGAAAGGGATATGATCAACACCGAAAGCTTGAATTAAATCCACCGGAGAAGAAAAAGGACGAAGAATAATAAACTTGAAGCTTCCTTAGTATCTTCTTGAGGATCACCAGATAAATAACATTGACGGAAAAGAATGGAGAGACTTCACAAGAATAAATGGATACTTGATTAAAATAAAAGAGTCCTTGAAGAAAAGGGTGGGAGGGTGGGGAAAAACAAAGACAACTTGGGATGAACGAAACAAACATCGTTGAGAAATCTTAGAATTGATCTTGCGGATATTGAAAAATGATCGGATCCACTTGAGGAGAAGCACACTAGTTTGGGAAAAGAATTGACATGACAACCTCAGTGATCAAGAAGGATTAGTACTCCCATAGAAATATGAGAACACCGCTTGAAAGGTATGGAATCAACATTTAAATTCGAAGCAACTCGAATATCACAAATAAAACAAAACAAAGGATTTGGCTTGCAGAATAAGCCGGAACAAACATAAGATAGAGATTTCGTTCGAAGTTTTCGTGGTGGGGCCCACACGGGCTCGAGTGTACAGCACCATCATGTACAAGGCAGTGCACAAGACATACGAAGTGTCCCCGAACCAGCATAGCCAAGGGTTCTTTAAAACACAATGAGACCACTGTAAAAACGACCGTGGAAAGGCGGACCACTAGACGTCAAACCCCAATCTCATATCATGCATCTGTCGAAAAGATATTCTAGGAGCTACTTGAATTCCCACCTATAAAACTCCTGAAACTTTCTGGTTATGCAATCTGGTGTTGGGGATACAGGGGAAGCAATATATCTCACCCAAAATAACAATACCTACATCCAAGCTGTATCCATCCGTCAACACATAACCAAGAAACCTTCAGAAATCGTGTACCTCAACCTTCGAAAAGCATCTGTTATACGAGTTATGGCAATACTCCCGAACTCCCCACTACTGGGTGACGTCGAGGTTATCTCACCAACAACTGCATAAAAGAGATTTTCGATGTCGGCAAAACTCAGGTATTCCAGAACTGCAACGATAAAATTGTGATGACAACACCTCGGAGCTCAACTCCCCCGGTCAATGCCACATAATAGACAGGAGGCACCAAGAACAATGTTCTCGTCACAAAACCATCGGAACGATTCCAAGATACCCGCGTGTTCCTAAAAAAAATTTAGTGAAATTTGAGGAGAGGAAAGACAAAACATCTACGTCAAGAGTCCTCACCAGAGCGACGAAGGGGGCTGAGGAGTAAAAAGAATCCTACTCTCCGATATATATAATCCTAAGACTCAAAATAGATTTCTTCTAGACTCAACAACGGCCAACAATCAAGGGGGCTCCTAGGGTCGGTCGAGGCTCTGATACCAACTTGTCACGCCCAATATGCAACCCTATCCAAAAGGAACTCGAAGGTCCCACCAAGGATAGACCCGCATATTGAAACGCTTTTGCAAGGTAGATATCATTACATCAACATTACATAATAGATGGGGATACATACATAAGACATACAATGCCACACGAATACAATAATATATCATACACAATAGCATCATCCGACTACGGATGGAACACAAACAGGAACTCAAACGACATCCACCCTGCTAGCCCAGGCTGCCGACCTGGAACCTATCCCCTGATCGAAGAAGCAGAAGAAGAACTCGACGCAAGCAAACATCGCTCTCGCGTCATGATCATCGCATAACCTGTACCTGCAACTGTTGTTGTAGTAATCTGTGAGCCACGAGGACTTAGCAATCCCATTACCATGGGTATCAAGACTAGCAAAGCTTAAAGGGAAAGGAAGGGGTAAAGTGGTGAGGCTGCAACAGCGGCTAAGCTTATATGGTGGCTAACATACGCAAATAAGAGCGAGAAGAGAGCAAACAGAATGGTCGTGAAGCTAGCAATGATCAAGAAGTGATCCTGAACTCCTACTTACGTCAAACATAACCCAGAAACCATGTTCACTTCCCGGACTCCGCCGGAAAGAGACCATCACGGCTACACACGCGGTTGATGCGTTTTATTTTGGATCTGGTGTCAAGTTATCTACAATCGGACATTAACAAATTCCCATCTGCCTATAACCGCAGGCACGGCTTTCGAAAGATTATACCCTGCAGGGGTGTCCCAACTTAGCCCATGACAAGCTCTCGCGATCAACGAAGGAATAGACCTTCTCCCAGGAAGACCCGATCAGACTCGGAATCCCGGTTTACAAGTTATTTTGACAATGGTAAAACAAGACCAGCAAAGCCGCCCGATGCGCCGACAAATACCGATAGGAGCTGCACATATCTCGTTCTCAGGGCACACCGGATGAGCAAGACGTCGGGTTGGCATAGACCTTGGTTGCCCAGGGGGCGCCGGACATCGCTCGGTTCGGACCAACACTTAGACAAGCACTGGCCCCGGGGGGGGGGGCTAAAATAAAGATGACCCTCGAGTTGGCCGACCCAAGGGAAAGGGATAGGTGGTGGTGAGGCAAATGGTAAAACCAAGGTTGGGCCTTGCTGGAGAAGTTTTATTCAAAGCGAACTATCAAGGGGGTCCCATAAATCACCCGACTGCGTAAGGAACGCAAAATCCGGGAACATAACACCGGTATGACGGAAACTAGGGCGGCAAGAGTGGAACAAAACACTAGGCAAAAGGCCGAGCCTTCCACCCTTTACCAAATATATAGATGCATTAATAATATAAGAGATATTGTGATATCCCAACCAAATCCTGTCCACCATGGAGAAATCTTCAACTTCACCTGCAACTAGCAACGCTATAAGAGGGGCTGAGCAAAGCGGTAACATAGCCAAACAACGGTTTGCATAGGAAAGGTTTCAAAGGTTAGAGGTTCATGGCAATTTGGGATGGCTTGAAGAGTAACAGATAGGTAACGCCGCATAGCGATAGAACGAAGCAACTAGCATAGCAATGATAGTAGTGAGATCCAGGGTAGCGGTCATCTTGCTTGAAATCCCGCAAGGAAGAAGAACGAGTCCATGAAGAAGACAAGCAGACGTAGTCGAACGAATCCTCACAATCGCAACATTACCGGAACTAAGAAGCAACACCGGAAAGAAACAAACAACATGGTAAATGCACAAGCATAAACATGGCATGATGCACAATCAAGTATGATGCATGTCCAGTTTAGAGAGCATGGCATGGCAAAGTGCAACAAACAATACTACCAATTAAGTGGAGCTCAATATGCAACGAGTTGCATATTGACGAAACACCACATTGACATATTTAGTTCTCTCTCTCGTTTAGGTACACAACAATATTAAATGTTGTTAAACATGGCAAGAGGTGAAACATATGAAAACTAACTATTTAGGCAAGTTTAAATGAGGCCGGAACGACAAACAACAATTCCGGAAAAAAACCTCGTATGCATATTTATGAATTCGGTACTGTTCTACCCTAAACACAATTTTAATGTTGTTAAACAGCAAAACAAAGTGCACCATGTTAAGCTAGGAATTTTTCCACCCCATTTACATATAAAGTTTATTTAAAATGGAGCTACTGTTATTTAGTTATGAATTAAATCATTTTAACATGGCATATTAGCAAATTTAAATAAACAACAAGTTAAACATTTTAACATGGGATGAAAAAGACATATTATTAATCTACACAAAATCTAAGCATTTTACATATATAAATTATTTTAATCCGATGCACAGTTTGAGAGATATTAAATGCATGATGCTTCTGGGGTTTTCTGTAAAATAGGCAGTCTCTGGATAAAAGAAAAAAATCACCGCGCATGGAAAAAAACTACATGGGCCGAAACTGGTCAGCCCAAAAGTGCACAGGAGAGGGCTGGGGGAACTGCTCACCATGGGCTTAGCCCAGACGGTGAGGAGGCCGGGCAGGCAACGCTGGGCCTGGGGGCGATGCGGCTGGGCCTTGAGGCCTGCGAAGGGCGCTGCTGGGCCGGCCGGCGGGGAAGGACCACGCAAGAACGGGCCGGTCAACGGGCGCGCGAGGGGTCGGGCGAGCTGCTCTGCTCGATCCCGAGTTCGTTCACGACGGCAGCGGCAGTTGACCTCGCCGGATCCGCCTGATCCGGGCAAGGCGGCAGCAAGGGAGGCCGGGAACCGGTGGATCGGTCCTCCGGGCAACGGATCCAGCGGGGGAGGAGCTTCACGGGCGGGGCGGCAGTCCATGGCGGCGGCGGCGGGGGTTCCGTGAGAAAGAGAGCAGCCATGGCCGCGGGTGAGAGAGGGAAAGGCAGGAAGGGAAAAGGGGTGAGGAAGGCGCGATGGGGCTGGCCTGAGGGTCGCCGGCGACGAGGCTGCAAGGCGGCGGGGTCGGGCGCTCCTGCTCCGGCGAGGCCCCTGGTGGCCGGAGCGCAAGGACGAGGGGACGGCGAGGGGAAGCGGGCGAGTGGGCGAGGGGTGCACGGGGTGCACGGGGTTGGGCCCGGTCGCGGCCCGGGGCGGTCTCCCCGTGGGCTTCGCGGGCCACGGCGGTGGATGCTAGTTGGGGCGACGTGGCGCATCCGGGTTGGCCGCGGGCGCGTGCGAGTGTGTCTGGACTCCGAACGGACAACGGAGAGGATCGGCGGAACCCGAACGGATGCAAGTTTTATGAAAACATATGGATGCGATGCACATGATGCTATGAGATGAGATGCATAACAAGAACAAAATGCAAAACAACAGACAAAACCCAACCACGGAGGAAATAATAAATCACATAGCCGGAAATGGCAAGAGTCGGAGTTTTGAATATGGAAAGTTGTATCAGGGGCGTTACATGACTGTTTGGCTCTCCTGACGTAGGCTCGAACCCGTCGAAGATCAAGTCTCCCCGGATGTCGGCGGTGTAGTTCAAGTTTCCAAACCTGACCTGATGGCCAGGGGCGTAGCTGCCGACCTGCTCCAGACGGTCAAGCGAGTTGGCCTGCAGTACGAAGCCACTGAATTCGAAGATCTGTTCGGGGAGGAAAACCTCACCCTGGACCGCATCGTTACTGATGATAGAAGGAGCCATCAAGCCTTATCGCGACGACACCGTGGAACTCTCAGTGAAAGCACCAATGTCGGTGTCAAAACCGGCGGATCTCGGGTAGGGGGTCCTGAACTGTGCGTCTAAGGCTAATGGTAACAGGAGGCGGGGGACACGACGTTTACCCAGGTTCGGGCCCTCTCGATGGAGGTAATACCATACTTCCTGCTTGATTGATCTTGATGATATGCATATTACAAGAGTTGATCTACCATGAGATCATAGAGGCTAAACCCTAGAAGCTAGCCTATGATTATGATTGTTCTCTTCCTACAGACTAAACCCTCCGGTTTATATAGACACCGGAGGAGGATAGGGTTACACAGAGTCGGTTACAGAGAAGGCGATCTACATATCCGAATCGCCAAGCTTGCCTTCCACGCAAAGGATAGTCTCATCCGGACACGGGACGAAGTCTTCAATCTTGTATCTTCATAGTCTAATAGTCCGTCCGAAGTATATAGTCCGGCTGTCGGAGGACCCCCCAATCTAGGACTCCCTAAGCTGCCGACTCGGAACCCGTCCTGGTGGCCGTCTTTGCTGTGGTGACGGCTCCGTCTTGGGCCCTCCAAATATCAAAATTCCTGGAAAACGGGGCTCTCCCCATGGACGAGACCGAAGCCCGGCAAGTGCAACGCCGCGCGTTCGCCTACAGCATCATCAACAATTAGCTCATCAAGCGCAGCACCACCGGTGTGTTCCAGCGATGCGTCGAGCAGGAGCAGGGCATCGACATCCTCCTCGACATACACCAGGGCGAATGTGGGCACCATGTCGCGTTGCGATCCCTGGTGGCCTAGGCGTTCCGTCACGGTTTCTACTGGCCCACGACCCTCCAAGACGCCGAGTCGCTCGTTCTCAAGTGTGAGGGATGCCAGTGCTTCAGCAAGTGCAGCCACCAGCCGGCGTCAGCACTCCGCACCATTTCGATCGCCTGGCCCTTCGTGGTCTGGGGACTCGACATGGTGGGACCCTTAAGAACCGCTCGAGGCGGCATGACGCACCTGTTGGTGGCGGTGGACAAGTTCACCAAGTGGATCGAAACACGGCCAATCAAGAAATTGGACAGGCCAATAGCCGTCCGGTTCATCAAGGACATAGCAGTTTGCTACGGCATGCCGAACAACATTATCACGGACAACGACACCAACTTCGCCAAGGGCGCGCTCGAACAATACTGCTTCGTCTCCGGCATCCGCCTTGACCTGGCCTCAGTTGCACATCCGCAGTCCAACGGACAGGTCAAGCGGGGCAACGGACTCATCCTGTCCGGCATCAAGCCGCGACTCGTCGAGCCACTCATCCGCTCACCCGACAGCTGGCTCGACGAGTTGCCGGCCGTTCTCTGGACTCTCCGCACCACGCCAAATCGGTCGACTGGGTTCACCCTGTTCTTCCTCGTCTATGGAGCCGAAGCCATCATCCCGATCGACGTCGAGTTCAACTCACCGCGCGTCGTGATGTACACCGAAGCCGAAGCCAGAGAAGCCCGCAAGGACGGCGTCGACCTACTCGAAGAAGCCCACCTCCTGGCGCTCAGCCGCTCGGCCATCTACCAGCAAGGACTGAGGCACTACCAAAACAAGAAGATCAAGCCCCTCGTGTTCCGTGAGGGTGACCTCGTCCTCCGACTCGTCCAAGAGCAAGCCGGCGAGCACAAGCTGTCCCCCCATGGGAGGGCCCATTCATCGTGAGCAGGGCCTTGCGCGATCGCAATGCCTACTACCTCATCGACGCATGCAAGTCAAACAAGCGCAAGAGAGACACCGCCGGCGAAGAAACGACCGGCCGTGGAAGCGGAACTCCTCCGCCCGTTTTACAGCTAGCTGCACGAATGTATGTATCGTCGCCTTTTGTAAACGCATGAAACTATGGGGTCCCCGAACGAGACTCGGGAGTTGCCTTTTGTCAACCAACTTATGGTGTCCCTACCTTTTAGCATCACTATGCTCCTGAACCCGGCCACCGGTCCGACCCGCTCGACCCGGGGGCTCGGGGGCTGGCCGGCTCGACCACCACCCTGCCGCCTAACTTGGTGATTCCTGATGCGCTAAGGATGCCGCGGTCCCCCACTTTGCCCTAGGCCACAGATCCGGCTTCGGCTGTCGGCTGGCAAGCACAACGGGCCAGAGCTCCTTCACGATTCAAACACCAAGTCAAAGGCTGCCGGGTCGACCAACCCATCTCGCCGCTCAGAAAATAAAAATAAACAGCCGCACGACCGGCTGCTCGCCAATCGGCTCTGCCGGGTTGCCGCCAGCCGGCCCAGTGGGTGTTTCGCTCGTGCTCAACTTTTTGAAGAACCCAAGTCCCGCGCGCTCCTCTCGAAGAACCGAACTCCTTGTCACGGACCAGAGCCTCGGCCGTCTGACTCGCGGGGGGGGGGAGGTTTGAGAAGGGGAAAAGTGCAGGAAATCGGTCCAAAAAACAAAAAGCGAAAGTAGAAACGTCCACGACATATACACATAAATATTTAAAAGGCCCACGGCCCGAGTTCATTACACCCAGTACACCCAGTGGGTGGGTGGACTTGCTACGTAACAAACATTGCTGAGATATCTCAGGCATCTCCAGCATCGTGTCGCGACGTCGATGGCTCTCCCCTGGTGGCCTCCGGGTCCACCGAGGCACCGGTGTCGTCCTCGGCGCCCCCATCGCGGTAGATGCCCGTCTCCTCGGAGCTCCCCTCCAGATCGTGAAGTAGCAGGACGTAGTTGTCACCGGCCACGACCTCGTCGTCCTCCGCCTGCTCGGGGTGGAACTTGTCGTGGAAGGCGAACTCGGCGATGTAGCTGGCTCGGGAGGCGATCCGGCTGGCTTGCTCCTGCAACAATTGCTCCGAGCTGGACCGCTGGCCCATCAGCGTGTCTAGCTGCAGGTCCGGATGCCAAGACAGCGTGAATCGAAGCGCCATCTCGGCACCGACACGAGTGGCGGAGACACGTCAGTCATGAAGCCGGTCCGGCCCCATCTCCAGCCAGCGCGCCAGAAGCGTGAAGCTGCTCAGCTCAATGGAGTCCGGCCAAAGGGCCATCGTCATTGCAGTGCCGGCCTGGGACTGCAGCCCCATCTACTCTCCCAAGACCCGCAGGCGGGCCTCGGCGGCGGTGATGATTTCTGGGAAGGTCCTTCGCCCTCGCCTGCGCCACCTCGGTGACAAGCCGATCATAATGATGACCAGCCCGGAGCAGCCGGGTCTGCCGGGATAGCACCTTGGCTGCGAAAAAGAAGATTCATCAAAGAAGAAAACCGAGGATTAAGGTTTGGCCCAACTATTACACAGTTGGCCCGAATCTCGGGGGCTACACCCAGTGGGTGCGCTAGCGCGCCCCCACTAGCAAAGAGCATGAGGGTACCTACGGCGACTCGGAGCTCCTCCTCCTTGGCGGCGAGCTGCTCCTTGAGCTCCCGGTATTTGCCCAGGAGACGGTTGAAGGCGCCGAGCCGGTAGGCGTCGAGTTGCTGAAGAAGGCACAAATCAGAACAAAGACAACGTTCTAAAGATTCGACCCAACTACTATGTAGTTGGCCCGAACCTCGGGGGCTACATCCAGTGGGTGTGTTGGCGCGCCCCCAAATAGAAGAAATTGCAAAAAAGAAGCGTACCAGCACTGCGCGCTCCAGGTCCCGCGTCCGCTCCACCTCAGCCTGGGCAAAGGCCTTGAGCCGGTCCGTCTGGCCGTGCAGAAGGCGGCTGACGGCGTCCATCACCGCCTCCTCCCGAGTCTGAGGCCTGAAGACCACGGCGCCCGCGCTCTGCGCCGGCTCCGGCGCGGCGGCCCGACGGCCTCTCTACCGGGGCACCAAGGCGTGCTCCCTGCTGGCCACTCCTGACGCGGTCAGCATCTCCTTCGACGCCCTCTCTAGCGCCGTCGACGACCCGGACGCCGGGACAAGATGTTGCGCCACAACCGGCCCAGCTGCCAGGGTGGCCCGCGGCACTGCCGCCCGCGGCGCCTCCTCCAACACCGTTGGCGCCTCGTGCACCGCCACTTGCAGTGCCTCCTCCAAGACAGCGCCACCAGCATCTCCATCAGCCCCCGCCCACTCGACAACGTCGACCCACGGTGGGGTATCGTCCTGCACCTCCACGACCTCCTGGTCGAGGATCACCACCTCAGCCCGACTTTCACGTCCGCGCTCCCTCACCGATGACGGCTCGAAGATTGTCGCCGCCACCGCCAAGCCCTCCAGCATCTCGCACCAGGCCGGCTCCGCACCGGCTCGCGCCCATGCTGCTGCCGCGTCGGTCCAGGCCCGAACTGATGCCGCCTGCAGCTCCGCCTCGGCCCTGTTCCTGTCCCGCCAGGCCAGGCCCTCGGTGTCAGACGGGTCCAGGCCGAGGTCCGAGTCGGCCCGCCCCTCCTCCTCGACCCGATCGACAAGGTCGGACCGGCTCCTTCGGAACGCGGTCCCCTCGGCGGCCGCGGCATCTACCGCCGCCCTCGCCAACACGACCGGTGACCTGAAGAAGATAGAATGAGCAAAAAGCAAGGTTAGCCCGACGGTCTGGACACATACAAGAGATGAAGCTTACCCTGTCAGGACCGGACGGGGGCCGGCCTCCCATGCCCGGTGCGCGCTTCCTCTTGGCCGGCTTCCCAGCCCCGGCCGGGTCCGCCGTGCGCTTCGGGGCCCGGGGCTGTGGCGCGGCACTGTCTTTTCCGTGCGGGCAGCTCGGTGCCGTCCCACGCGATGACCCGGCCCCGCCCTCATCGCCACCTTCACCGCCCAACGCCACTACACCAACAACTGGCGTCAGCATCGCCTGCGCCGTGCCGCGGTCAACAACTCGACAAAACACAAAGAGAAAAACAAGACTTACCCACGCGACACCCAGCGCTGGCGTCGGCCTCGGCTTCCTCCTCCTCGCCATGGGCCGCGGGCTCCTCCGGCACAGCCGGCACCACCTACAACGGAGTCTGGGCGTAAGGATGCTGGATCGCATTCAGGAGCACCTCCCGCGTCACGTCAGGACGGACGAGGAGATGCGCAACAGCAAAGTAAGGCGATCAAACACTCACCTGTGGCGCCAGATTCGACTCGCTGTACGACGCCTTGTCGAACCGCCAGTCCTCCCCAAGGTTGGCCTTGGAGATGTCGTTCACTCGGTGCACAATCTGCTCCGCCGTCAGGCGCGTCGATCCCATGCGGTTGGGATCTTCAAGACCGACCATCTCGCCGATAAGGCAGGAGCACCTCTACAGCGGGAGAACCCGGCGCATGATGAACGCGGCAATGAGATCGTTGCCGGTGAGCCCCTCCCACGTCCTCATCACTGTCACTCGCTTGCAGAGATTGAGAATCTCCTGCGATGGGCATCTGAGGGAGTAGCCCTAGTTCATCTTCGCCTGCGGCGGCGCGATGGCGAAGGCCGGAAGATTGATGCGGTCCGCACCCAACTTGCGGACATAGAAGAAGGAGTTTTGCCATTTCTTGGCAGAATCCTCCAGCGGGATCTTGGGGTAGTCCGCCCCCGGCCGCTTCGAGATGATGGCGGCGCTGCAGTCAGCAAACTCTCCGGCCGTCGGGCCCTGCTGCTTCAGGGAGAAGAAGCGTGCCCAGAGGTCGATCGTAGGCTCGACCCCCAGGTACCCCTCGTAGAGAGTGATGAAGCCTGAAAGCTAGACGATGGCGCCGGCGCCAAGATGGTGAGGCTGGAGCCCGAAGAACTCCAGGAACATGCGGAAGAAGGTGCTCGCCGGTAGCCCAAATCCGTGCTTCAAGTGTGTGAGGAAGACCACACACTCCAACTCCTCGGGCTGTGGCCTCTGCTCGTCGCACGACAGACGGACAGTGACATCCGTCTCCCGTGGCAAGCGTCGCGACACGCGAAGGTGGGCGATGTCCTCGGTGGTGACGTTCGAGCCCGTCCAAGAGCCCGCCGGCAGTGCCATCAATGAAGAAGGAGAGGGAGAAAGAAGATGGACGACGGCGAAGTTCTGCTCGGGGCAACGGGCGTCGCAGTGCGTCAGTTGCTAGGAGCAGAGCAAGAGCAAAGGGGCAGGAGGGCGCGAGCGAGAATAATGTCTGCCGCCCCCTGCCCCCCAATTTATAACCCTCGGTTTGAATGTGGGGGTTTGGGATTGGCTGCGCTCGCCCCTTCCACTACCCCGCAATAAGTGTGCATGTACACACGCAATAACTGCCCGGGAAAGGGCAACCGACCCCCGAACGCCGCAATAAATCCGCGTGCATGGGCCAAGGGCGCGCGGCGGTGGGCCCCAGCCCATCACCCAGTCCCGTCACGCGCATGGCCTGTCAGGGCCCTCCGACTTCCGGGCACCATGTGGCGCCCGTGCGAAGCCCGAGGGATTGCCCCAAGATTCGATGGACTCCTCAGTTCCCGCCCCCGCTGGGGCGCCGCAATCCGGTTGCCGAAAAAACCGGCACACAGTGGGTGTTGCCAGACCCGCCGTTCGTAGAATCCGCCTTGCTTAAAGGGGAAATTGCGAAGGCCCACTCATCCAAAGACGGCGGACCTTCCTAGCTTCGGGGACTACTGTCGTGGGGATGAACCCCGGGCAGGCAATGGAGCACGGATCCTTTTCAAAAACAACGGGGCCAGCATCGCCCCTCAAGCCGGCACACGCTTGGCTGGGTCGCTCGACCCGGCCAAACCCCGCAACCCGGCCAAACTCTGCGACCCGGTAAGGCACATCGACTCGGCCTCAACTAGTAGTACAAGACGGCCGAACCCGGCACAACCAAGGCTTCCACAACAAGCCGGCTCCACTCGTGGCGTGCTCCACAATCCAGCCACGGGTCAGCTCCCGTCCCATCCAGGCCGTATGATGGGACAAGCCTTCAGCCACCGATGACCAAGGCGACAGTACCCCACCCATGCCTCTGGTCAGCTGGTGCGTGGCAACAGTGCCCCTCACCTACCCGCTGACCAGGGCCGGCGTGGCTACAGTGCCCCCGCCAACGCCGCTGACGACAGCCAGCGGTGACCTAGCGGAGCGCCACTATACGCGACTCGACTTGACCACGCCCTGCTGATCGACAAGACGGTGCACAGTCCCCCTAGGCCCACAGGGCTCGCGCCTAGGGGAACCCGGCGAACCACAGGCCCCCAGTGGGTCCTAGCCCGGGTCCCCGGACGCCGACAACCTGGACCCACAAACTTGTAACATTACCTTTGTACTCCTGGGGGGTTGGCCTATAAAACCCCTCAGGAGCCCACGCGTATACAGGAGAGGCATGTAGAGAAGCAAGAGAGGAACTAGCCACCAAAAACAGTAACATCGACTCGGGGAGAAGGAGCAGCCTAAGCCTTGGCCAGCCCTCCTTCCTCCTCCATACAGCTCTAGGAGCAACATTGTACTGTCAAACAGCAAACGACACTCGGCAGGACTAGGGGTGTTATCTCTCCGGAGAGCCTCAAACCTGGGTATGTCTTGCGTCCCGCGCTCGCTCATACCAACCCCGCTTCCGAAGCCCACCAGCACCCTCGAGCCTCCTCCTCTCTTTAGCAATCCCATGGCATCTGCCTTGTGCCCACCACGACAACACCTGTTCCGCCTCGGGCGGGTGACTCTTCGAGTTTTGGTTCTTTATAAGAGAGGGAAACAGAGGGTTTCAGATTGCACCCCGCCTCTACTCAGTTCAATCTCCCAGTCTATTTCTAAACCCCTTGACGCGTTGTCATGCCAGCTTCATCTCTCGGTCGCGCCCCCACCTCTTCACAACCAATGGCTAGGACAAGGAGCGAGAAGGGGGAGCAAGCTCTTGGCCAAGAGTCGTCATTGAGCGCCACCGGTAGGAAACGGAAACGGGCCGCCTCCACAAGGGAGGCGAAATCAGCGCATGTCACCCCTAAGTCCACTGGGAAGTGGTTCCCTTCCGTAGCCACGGAAAGCGAGATCCAAGGTACAAGGACCAACTCCTTGTGCAGGCGGATCTAAGCGTCCGGCTCCCGGTCGGGGAGGTCCCACCAAAGCCTCATGATGGCGAGCATGTTTTGTGCCTGGGCTATTTTTGGTGAGGGCTTGGATTCCTGCTCCACAGCTTAATGCGGGGCCTTCTGCACTTCTTCGGCTGTTAGCTGCATCACATCCCACCCAACGGGGTGCTCCACATCGCCAACTTTATTACTTTCCGCGAGTGCTATCATGGAATAGCTTCCCTTTTTGAGTTGTTCTGCTACTTCTTTCAGGTCTGCATTTGGACAAACGAAGGCGCCGTCTGCAACCTCGAAGGTGCCATCCTGTAGCTCCGCCCCAACTCCACATTTTTCTGCTTCGATCTCCTGAAGTCCGTTCGGGGTGACATAAATCCTGGTTCTACGTGGACGGGCTCGGTGAAAGATCTGTCGGCCTTCGTGAATGAGCCCCTGCAGAACCTGCGGCCGTGGGCTCCATTGGCGAAGTAGATGCTGGAGGCCACCGCTCGCCTGAAGAAGGGCGGGTTAACAGGAGCTGATATTGTACGCACCTAGGTGGTGCGTCGTGTCCTGCCGTTGCAGGCCCAGGGTCTCCTTATGTCTCGGTACACGGGCCCAAAGGACCCCGCGCGAGTAAGAGGAGCTGGACCCTGAGGCCATCGACGTATGTCTCAAATTCTTGGTGGGGCCTGATGCCATCACCAACTCCCACAAGAAAGTCGTCATGTCCTTTTCGGCCGACATTCTCCCGGGCAGCGTAAGAACTTCCTCGTGGTTCCATTGTTGTTGGAGGCCGAGAGATCACACCATGATTTTTCTCGTTTTATGTGTCAGGAATTCACCACCTTTGAGGCCTTCTGCTCAGAGCTCCCACTTTTGGAGTAGCAAGTGAGCCCTGTCATGGCCGCTCTTATGATTGCGGCTTCTCTCGGGCCCTTCCATGCGGAGGCTGGTGTCGGTGTCAAAACCGGCGGATGTCGGGTAGGGGGTCCCGAACTATGCGTCTAAGGCTAATGGTAACAGGAGGCTGGGGACACGATGTTTACCCAGGTTTGGGCCCTCTCGATGGAGGTAATACCCTACTTCCTGCTTGATTGATCTTGATGATATGAGTATTACAAGAGTTGATCTACCATGAGATCGTAGAGGCTAAACCCTAGAAGCTAGCCTATGATTATGATTGTTGTTGTCCTACGGACTAAACCCTCCGCTTTATATAGACATCGGAGGGGGCTAGGGTTACACAGAGTCGGTTACAGAGGAGGATATCTACATATCCGAATCACCAAGCTTGCCGTCCATGCAAAGGAGAGTCCCATCCGGACACAGGACAAAGTCTTCAATCTTGTATCTTCATAGTCCAACAGTCCGGCCAAAGTATATAGTCCGGCTATCCGAGTACCCCCTAATCCAGGACTCCCTCAGTAGCCCCTGAACTAGGCTTCAATGACGATGAGTCCGGCACGCAGATTGTCTTCGGCATTGCAAGGCGGGTTCCATCTCCAAATACTCCAAGATAAACTTCGAACACATGAATCGTGCACGGCTCTGCAAAATAAATTCCACATACCACCATAGAGAGAACAATATTCCACAAATCTAATCTACTGACAATTTTTCTTAGTGTGACATCACACCACGGCCCTGTCATTATTCGAACCGTTTTTCACAACCAGCTACCGCACATATTGCGAGGCGGTTTCCTTGGCATGTCTTGTCAAAGCAGAGATCGTGTCCCCTTATTGCGGGATTCTCATCAATACGGGTATGGGTAACCCAACAGTGCCATCAATTGTGGCGCTTCGAAGATAAGCGATTTTGACAGGCAAGTGGGGAGGCGCACAGTTTCTACCGCCTTTATAAAGAGATAGGGATCCCCCGTTTTCACCCACGCCTTCTTCCTACTTTACTCATCCATTCTCGCACCCTCGAGCTCCAGCGCCCAAGTTCTCACCTTCTCCGTAAAGTCATTCACGACATGTCCGGAGTGGGAGGCAAGTGGATGGCCTCCTCTGTTACGGAGGTGGACATTACGAAGCTTCGGGAGGCCGGATACCTGGCCGCAAACATCATGCACAGGCTTCCGGCGGAGGGGCAGATCATCCCCACTCCTAAAACTCGGGAAAGAGTAGTGTTCCTCTCTCATTTCGTCCGCGGACTGGGATTTCCACTTCACCCATTTGTCCGCGGGCTCATGTTTTACTATGGGCTAGATTTTCATGATCTGGCCCCAAATTTCGTCCTCAACATCTCGGCGTTTATCATCGTGTGCGAGGCCTTTCTCCGCATCAAGCCCCACTTTGGCCTGTGGCTAAAGATCTTCAACGTGAAGCCGAAGATAGTGAGCGGCCAGCAAGCGGAGTGCGGAGGCGCCATGGTTGGCAGGATGCCCAACGTTACCTGGCTTGCAGGCTCCTTCGTGGAGACCGTGAAGGGGTGGCAATTGGGGTGGTTCTACATCACCGAGCCGCGTGATGCCAATTGGGAGGCGGCCCCCGAATTTCTATCCGTCATCCCCATGCGGCTCACCTCCTGGGAAAAGAAGGGCTTGACCTGGGGTGTACCTACAGAGTTGACCGGACTCCAAAATTGCATCAAAAATATGATAGACAAGAAGATCAAGCTTGTCAACATGGTCCAGGTCATGCTCTTCCACTGGATCCTCCCGTGTCAAAGACACGCGTTCAATATGTGGGAGTTCGATCCGGCCGAACACCAAACGCTGCGAGAACTCTTCAACACGATGCATAAAGATGTCTGGAAGGTGCTGTTCAAAGCCACGGAAGTACCTCCTCCCACTTCCGAGGACCGCGGACTCAGCGCAAAGCGCCCCGCCAATCCGGTAAGCTCTCTAAATATCACAAGATGTGCCTTTTCCAGTATATTTGTGGGAGGATTTTAAGCCATCACGCTGACCAAACAAGACTATGTGGCGACGGCGGAGCGGATCGACTGTCCGGCTGCGCTCCCTGAAGATCCAGCAACCGCGCTCCTGACGGAGATGCTGGTTGCCGGAGAAGAAGGCCAAGAAGAAGGCTACGGGGACCAGGAAAGGTCTCCGGCACAAGGCTACGTTGGACGCATCATCCGAAGACGCCGAGGCGCACTCCTCCGACAAAGACGAGGAGGAGGAAGAGGAAATTCCTCCCCCGACCAGGGAGGAGAAGAAAAGGAAGGCCGCCCCATCTGGGGAGGCCTAAGGGTCTAAGAAGGGAAGGACCCTCCCTCCGGACCAATCCACAACAGCCGCCTACAACGACGAGGAGTGGTTGCCCAGGGGCAAGCCCCGAGCAAAGTCGTAAGTATCCGGCCACTGATACTTCCGGTATGTTTTGCTTTATTGCTTGTTATAACACCGAGCATGCATATGCAGTCTGGCCAAGTCCCATCTTGAGGTATCCTCTTCGGATGGGTCCTTGAGTGAATCAGAGATGAATAGCTATTTACTCCGGCGGCCACCTCCACTCGGCTCGCAGACGACATCGAGGTGTTGTCCCAAAGAATACCGGAACAGGGGGCGACGATTCTGGAGACGACCCAAGGCGAAATCCCAGACGCTGGGCACATGGGGGAAAAGATCCCCATGGATTCTGCTGACGGGGGCCACAACAAGTTTGGTCCCCAGCCGGACCCTACACCGGAACCTCCAATGGTTTCGGATTCAAGTAGGCAGCCCCTTGCTAAGGAGGGCGAGCCGTCTGTGCCGATGACCTCTGTCCAGCCAGAGGCATCGGAAAATTTGCTGGAAGTGCTCCGTGGTGCTTCCATCGACGAACAGCATCATACTCTTATGAGTACGGTGATTGAGAAGGTTCGGTCCGCCAAAAGCGGATTAACCGAAGCCTGCGCCAGCCTCCTAACAGGCTTTGAGGTAAGCAAAAACACGTAAGAAAATATTACCTTATAGACAGTAGCCCCTGATACTCTGTTTGGTGTTCGGAAAGAAAAGCCAAACGGAGGATCAATTTTTATCCACAGGAGTCTAACAAAAAATGTCTATGTGAATAAGCAGGCGTTGCTGCTAGCCGCTGCTGCCCGTACTGCGGAGGTCATCGGACTGAAGTGGGACCTGGGGCGGGTCGAAGAAGAGCTTAGCCTCGTGAAGAGGCAGCTCGAGGAGAACAAAGGTGAGTGATACCCCGTCCGTGTGTCATATAAAGGAAAGAATCATTGGTGCTAACAGAAGCATCATTAATTTTAATAGGGGCCACGACCGAAGTGGCGGCCCTGAAGAAAGCGCTATCTAAGGATGAAGACAAGGCGGCCAAGGAGCGCACCGAGCGTGAGAAACAGGAGGCTCGGGTTAGCGAGGTACAGCAAGAGCTCCAGGACTTCGGCAAAAAATTCAAGTCCTTGGAGCATGACTTCAAGACGCAAGAGTCCGAGCTTGCGAAGGCCCTCCAGAGCGCGCGAGACGCCAAGGCCGAAGCCCAAAAGGCCCTCCAGGAGATTTAGGCGGCCAAGAAGATAGCGGCGGGTAAGGCATTCATTATGCAAAGCAAGCATGTGAAGGAGACATTTCTTTTACTTACCTGAATTCGTAGCTCTCTTGGGGCATTCGTAGATCTGCCACACAACATATCGGATGCCACGGAGTTCTACCATGCCGAAGAGGGAAGCTCGACGGAGAAGTTGTTCTGGTCCCAGTATGCTGGGGCCGAACATCTGATGGCCTTGAGTGACAAACTGAAGCAATTGGTCGAACTCCACAAGGCGGCCGAACTGGCCATGAAGGACTTCATAGTCCGACTGTGGCCTGGCGAGCCCCTACCCGGCAGCTACTTCGGCCTTATAAAGCAGATGGTAAATGCCTGCCCGCGGCTCGAAGTTGTTAAGTGGTTCGTCTGTATTGAGGGTGCCCGCCGAGCCTCCGCCCGCGCTAAAGTGCACTGGGCCAAGATGGATGCAGAGAAGCTGGTAACGGAGGGACCGCCGGAGGGCAAGGCGCATCGCCACCCCAAGAAGTATTATGACGGTGTTATGAAAGGCGCCCGCCTTGTGGCGGATGAATGTGCCAAGGATGTAATATTTGAATGAATGCACTCATGTCATCCTGTAATATCAAAACGAGTTCGTGTGCGCTATATAACGCTTTTTGATTTAAAATATTACCTTCTGTGCGGCCATTTATAAAATTCTGAAAGTTGGCCAGTCGCCGGCTTCCGCCCCCCTGTAACTAGTACTGGGGTGTTCGTGGTAAACCCAAACACTCTTTATCCAAATTTTTGGTCCTTTAAGGAGGTGTTTAGCGCAGCGAACAAGGCAATCAGATTATGCGGCTTTGTCACTCTCACTTAGCCATAGAAGTCTACAATTTTAAATTTCGGTGAAGCCCCTAGTATTCGGAAGGCCGAACTTGGGGCGCTATACACGCCTAAATCGGACAAGGCCGATTCCTCGCCTGAAGCGGAAAAAATCTTTAAGGATTTAAGACCTCTCAAACAGCGACCAGCTCTCGCCGCATCATGATAGTCAGTTTTCGGCTTTCTCTACTGAGGTGCTCGCCCGGAAGAACTGGGACACAATCGTAGTAGTTCTCCCTGCGCTACCTTAGCTGATATAGCGGAACGTAAGGCACCAAAACAAGGGAGCCGGGCAAACCCAACTATTGACCCAAGACATGATTCAAAGCTGATGCATATAATGCTATAAGTTCGGGGTGCCGCACTATCGAAAGTGTTCGGACTTTTCTTGCCGTGTTATGGGGCACAATAAAGCCCCTGGCGAACTAAACGTACCAAAGTGTACGGGTGCAATTTCTATTAAATAAGATGTCAAGGGAAAATATAAAGAGAATAATAATAAGCTGATGCTGTATATTGTTTCCCATTGTTATTTAAGTAATACTCCCTCCGTACCATTTTATTTGTCGTTGGGCAATCGCAGTGCAAATTTTCTAACGCTATAAAATTTTCTTACTTTCCAGATTTACCCTTCCACCTTATCCGCTCCTCGCTCGCACCGCTCGCTCGTTCTCCGTCGCTGCAGCACTCACTCGCTCGCCCCTTCCCTCATCGCCTCCCCCTCTCCTTTCCGTGGCCGGCCACTCCCTTTCCTCATCGCCGCCTTCACTCACACACCCTGTAGGTTAAAAAATTGATTCTTTTTGCGTCGGCAACGAGCTTCTCTGCAACGGAGGCATGGATGTGTAGGGGCGCCAAAGCTGGATATGGGCTACGGGGGCGTGGATGTGGAGCGGTGGCGGAGCGGTGCCGGAGCCTCCAAGCGGAGCGGCGCGGGAGGCTGAGGCAGGTAGGCGCCACCGATGGTGGGATAAGCAGCTGGAGCAGGAGGGCGACGCCGAGCTCGGTTGGGGCCTCCTCGGTGATGCCTACGACCGCTGCAGCGAGGTCTGCGCACTCAGTCTCTGAGTCCCTGCTGTGGTGAGTTCTACGTACGCCAAGACCTTCTACGGTGAGCCCCTTACTTACTCGGCACCGAGTACTCTACAATCTGATTCAGTAGTTCTTGATCCTCTTTCAGTAGCTTTTGCAATAGTTCTTGCAGCGAATATTTCTTCCTGTTCAAATACAGAAGCAACACCTGGCGAGGTCGGAGTACTTGCACATTCGAATACAGAAGCAACACCATATGTATACACAAACTCCAGTATTTCTTCGTGTTCCACAACTGGGCGTTGTACCCTGACCCAAAGAGAATCATGAAGCACTTTTCTATTAATTAAACACTTGCAGTAGTATACTTGACTGAATTTAAACACTTGTAGTAGTATAGTTGACTGAATTTAAATAATTACAGTAGTACTGTGATGAGCCTCTGCTTGATCAACTGGAGCTTAACGCAGTAGTACTTGCAGTTGTACTTGACTGAATTTAAACACTTGCAGTATTTCTACTGCTGCTTGATCAACTGGAGTACTCTAGTACTTGATCAATAGCTGTTTTAGTGTAGCAAGTGTAGCAGCTATTTCAAAATGTTCACTTGCAGCAACACTTGCTGAATCAGATTAGGTACTCCATCTGGAGACTTTAACTGAATTAGATTTGGTACTCCATTTGCTGTATTACTCTAGTTAACTCAAACTAGTGACATCACTTGAAGCAACTTAAGTCTGAATAATCAAATTAATCATACACTGTTCATTAATCTAACTAAAATCCTTTTCTGTTAATTAAACTATCTGAATTTTTCTGTTAAGTAAACTAACTGAAACCTTTTTATGTTAATTAAACTAACGGAAACCTTTTCTGTTAATTGAACACATGAAGTACAGTATTGGAAAGGACTGTTAACTTGCATAAGTCTGCATTTGTAGTCTCTGTGTTCTTCTGAATAGTTGTATGCTTTGTATAAATACAGTTAAGTGCTTTTAAAAGCACTTTGCTATGTGGCCTGATTACTCTTTATCATGTTTCATATGGCCTAGTTGTTTCCTTTCTCAAGATTTAAACTCTTAAGACTTTGTTTATCAAGATCCATACATCGACAGATCAATACTCCAAACTGTTGATGGACAGATGGAGTACTCTGCAATTGAGTGCCAAAATACTCATTTTCATGCAGTGCCAAAATACTCCTTTTAATGCAGGTTTTTTAAAATTAGGATTAGGAGTAGGATTAGTAGGATTAGGAGTAAAATTAGGAGTATTAATTAAACTAAAACCTTCCCTTTAATTAATTAAAGAAAAAGGTTTTTGATTAATTATAACCAGTGTACTCCAACCAGCCTGAAACTTTATGAAGTCTAGTGTAGTGCTCTAGCCTGAAACATTTTTAGTTAATTAAACTAAATGATCATACAAATGGTTTTCTCCTATCCTACTACTCTCCTATCAAAGAATGATCATACAAATGGAGTGAAAGTACATATACTCCAACATACACATACAAATGGAGTAGTAGAAATATACACATACAAATGGAGTATGGAAAGAAAAATCAATGGAGTATGGAGTAGTAAAAACACAAATGGATAGCCTCATCACAAGCAGATATGAATTATTACAGACATGACAAGCAGCATAGGCAGCCTCATCACAAGCAACACAAAGCCTCATCACAAGCAACTGAACAAGCCTCATCACAAGCATCACAAGCCTCATCACAAGCAACCGAACAAGCCTCATCACAAGCAGCACAAGCCTCATCACAAGCAACTGAACAAGCCTCATCACAAGCAGCACAAGCCTCATCACAAGCAACTGAACAAGCCTCATCACAAGCAGCACAAGC
>NC_041387.1:515757646-515788233 GCF_002162155.2 Triticum dicoccoides
TCACAAGCATCACAAGCCTCGTCACAAGCATCACAAGCATCATCACTAGCATCTGAACAAGCCTCATCACAAGCATCATCACTAGCATCTGAACAAGCCTCATCACAAGCATCATCACTAGCATCTGAACAAGCCTCATCACAAGCATCACAAGCCTCATCACAAGCATCACAAGCATCATCACTAGCATCTGAACAAGCCTCATCACAAGCATCACAAGCATCATCACTAGCATCTAAACAAGCCTCATCACAAGCATCTGAACAAGCCTCATGTCAAGCATCTGAGCAAGCCTCATCTCAATCATCACAAGCAGCACAAGCCTCATCAGTGAACCCTCTCCATTAGCCCTAAGTTGTGTAGGGCATTTGCATACACCTCTGGAGGGCATGATAGTCTCGGAGGTAGCTGCCCAAGACCCTCAAGCCTTTCTTTGTTCACATGGGGTATTTTATACCCATTGCCCTCTGCATGGTTCAGGATCTCAATCATGCATGTCTGCAGAGTTAGGAAAATTCTGTTGAGCTTGTAAACCTCGTAGCCTTCAAATTCCTCCAAAACACCCTTAATAAGGTCTTGTAGTGTTTTAGGACTCAGACAATCTGTTAGGGATTGCAGTGAGTTGAAAAACCCAAGGTCAAGCACATTCAAATCAGGACTGTTGGCCGACTGTTGTATTATTCTCATGTCAAGTCCAGTTTTTGCGACGACTTCTAGAAATTTTGGGTCATCTGGCAAGATATGGGGCTTAGCATTATCCTGCTGAATGTAGATAGTCTGTCCAGCATCACTTTTGGGCGAAACAACTTGTATCGCTGGCAAGACCTTCTCTATCAGGAACTCCCTCATCACTTTTCTGTCGACCTTTATTGATTTTGTCTCTATTGTACCTTTGGGCCTGTTGTCGCTTCTTCTTTGAGCAGGAACTTCTTTCACGAATGGCCAGATACCGATTTTCCCAGAGAAGGTCACATTTCCTTCAGTGTCCCACCTTGGCCTAGCAACGGTCGTTAGGAACACCACCTTGCCAATACAGTTGCCATGTATAGACCTTGTAGGCTCTTCCTCCCCATCTAGCAGATAATATGTCTTATTCTTCTTTGTCATGTTAAACCATTTCTCGTCAATATGGACAACATTATGCATAGTCTTGAACTTAGGCCTTGCAGTTGCTGTTGTTGCCTCATCAAACATCGACAAACAAAATTTTATCCTGTCCATCTTATTATTTTCCTTTAGAGCTGGCTTCACACAGTTTGTATGCCTCCTTATCAAATTTAGCATGAACTTTCTATGTAGGGTGGTAGGGCTACATCCTAGTTGCCAGGCCAATGACCTAATAGTAGACCGCTTGTTCAATGGGATTGTTAGGATTTTTTCTAGGTTAATGTCTTTAGGCTTTCTTCCACAATTTCCTTTTCTCTGATTGGAAACATCCACCTCCTTACCTTCTTGAATTTGCAACATTTCTTTCCTCCAAATTGTTTGTATATTCCAAACACCCACTCCAAAATTTTTTGCAATGTTTTGCCTATTAGTTTTCATAAAAATGCCTCCTCTACTCATACAGTGTATGCAATGCTACATAAGCAACAAATTTTTGTTGGTCATTGAGGGTTTTATTTTTCCTAACAACTTGCCCAACACCTGCACCAATACATACAACAAAGAAATGATTAAATGAAATGATCAAGTGATGAAGTGATGGAATGATCAAGTGAAGAAATGATGGAATGATCAACTATAACTGTACCTGGATTTTGAACAATTTCATATCCTTCCATTCCCTGTCCCGCATCTTCTTCCATTTCATCTCCCACATGTCCTTCCATTTCATTTTCTGTCTCTTCATCCATTTCATCCACATCTTCTGCAGGTGGAGTGAAGTTGAGGTCTGGGAGATCCATTTTCTCTTGAAGATATGAATAAGTAAGATGAAGTACAAGTAGAAGAATAAGAAGAAGAAGAGGAGGAAGAGGAAGCAAAGCACCTAATTGAATTTGCTCTAAACAGTTCACTGACCATATTACTAAATTTGCAAAGCACCTAACTGAATTTGCTGCTTTAAAAATTCAGTTAACTGACCATATTCAAATTAAATGAAAAGCAAGTTAACTGACCATATTCAAAGCACCTAACTGAATTTGCAAAGCACCTAACTGAATTTGCTGCTTGTTCTTGTTCAAAGTCGTGAAAATTTATCCAAATGCTTGTTACTGACCATTTACTCTTGTCAAACTGTTTTGTCAAAATGCTTGTTTCAGTGTATTGACCATTTAATCTACTGACCATTTTGCTGTGTATAAATAATGTTTAGTTAAAACTGAATTAATCTTTTCAGTACAACTAAATGATCTGAATACAGTTACGTGGTCTTGTTGCTCTTTATCAGATCTTCATATGGAGTAGTTGTTTGCTTTCTCAAGATTTAAACCCTTCAAACTTTGTTTATCATGATGATGGTATGGCTTCATACATCGACAAGATAAATCGGAGCACAACAACATATACAATTTTCGGACACAAACAATATTCCATCATGATGCTGCTATGATTCCACCAGGTAAAACAATCAACACTTTTTTTGAGTAACTTTGGGTGTGTGCTGTACAAGGAATGGGCATGCCTCAGCATCATCAGCTGAAGAAGAACTACTCAGTTGAAAAAATAGAATTGCATGCAGTATAAGAAACTGTAAGCATAATTATCAGGAGTAATAATCAGTTTTTAAAAATGAATAACAATGACATTTGATTTCTGCTGGTTTATTTAAAAACAACAGATCCCCAAGTCAAAAAGCCAGAATCCTGGAAAACTTCAGGAACACTTGAACTTCAAATTGTGCAATAAACTCCTGATTTCTGAAGCTGTTGTTACTGATTCCTCAAATTATGCTATAAATTACTAAAGTTGTTGTTATTTAAATCCTGCTATAAATTACTGAAGTTGTTGTTACAAATTATTTAAATCCTGCTATAAATTACTAAAGCTGTTGTTATTGATTCCTCAAATTCCGCTGTTAATTTCAGTGCATGGGCGAGGAGTACCTGCCTAGAGTACAGCGCGGCAGGGGAGCAGCGAGGAACAGGCTGGGCAGCGTGGCGGCCAAGATGGAGTTGAGAGTACCAGGCCGATGCAGCGAGGACCAAATTAGCAGCGCAGAGGCGGCGGCCAGGCTGGGGCGGCGGCGACCAAATTGGGAGCGGCGGCGACCAAACTGGGCGAGGATGAGCGCCTGGACAGCGGGGAAGAGCCTGGCGGAGGGGCCTGATGGGGAAGAGCCTGCTGGAGGAGGTGGAGGGCAGGGGAGGAGGAGGAGCCTGGTGGAGGAAGACGACGGAGGAGGAGCCTGGCGGAGGGAGACGACGACTCTCGTTTTCAAATTAGGGGTATTTTGGTATTTTTGTTTGTTTTCACCTGGTCGGAAGTTTCTCCCGGCGACAAATAATACGGTACAGAGGGAGTACGTCAAAGCGTATGTTTACAAGTAATGCAATAAGCAAAAATAAGACTATTTGACATGTCCTATCCAAGGGCAGGCTGCATGTGGGTATGTAAAACAGGTAAAATGATTGTTAATAGGGACCACCTGGGTATTCCCTTGTACGCGAAGCCTCTTGCCTCCTTGGTTTTCCCTTCCCGTGATGAGTCCAATTATCAGGTTCTCTGAGGGGGCTTCCCAAAAGTAGGGTCTTGAAAAGAAAGAAGATGATAAAGGTATGCGAGTCTCGTGACGGTTGAGCCGCACTGTGGACCGCATCGCCATCGTGCCTCCGCCTATGCCCATGGTATTTTGAGTGCATAATTGTGTACACGCGACACAAATTTTGCCGCTTGACTGGGACTAGGACGGAGGGCGAATTGCTAGTCGAGCTCTTGGCGTGCCTGACGATCCTGTTGCAGAGTACTCTAGACTCGCTTGACGGTGTCCGGGGTTTTTATTGCCGAGTTGGCGGTGTGCCGAAGAAGGCTGCTTTGTACTTCTGTTGCGAGGGCCGCAGTGTGCTCCTCCGTATGGAGAGAGCGGTCTGTGTTTCCATTGACTGTTATAACCCTACGAGGTCCTGGCATCTTGAGCTTGAGGTATGCGTAGTGTGGTACCGCATTGAATTGAGCAAATGCGGTTCGTCCTAGTAGTGCATGATAGCCACTATGGAAGGGGACGATATCGAAGATTAACTCCTTGCTTCGGAAGTTGTCCGGAGATCCGAAGACCACATCCAGTGTTACTGAGCCTATACAACAGGCCTCTACACCTGGGATTACACCTTTAAAGGTGGTTTTGGTGGGTTTGATCCTTGAGGGATCGATGCCCATTTTGCACACTGTGTCCTGATAAAGCAGGTTCAGGCTGCTGCCACCGTCCATGAGGACTCGCGTGAGGTGGAATCCATCAATGGTTGGGTCGAGGACCAATGCAGCTGAACCGCCATGACGGATACTGGTAGGATGGTCCCTGCGATCAAAGGTGATCGGGCAGGATGACCATGGGTTGAACTTTGGGGCGACTGGCTCCATCGCATAGACGTCCCTTAGTGCACGCTTCCATTCCCACTTGGGAATGTGGGTGGCATAGATCATGTTTACCATTTTCACTCGGGGAGGAAGTTTCTTATGTCCCCCTGTGTTCGGCTGCCAGGGCTCCTCGTCGTCCTCGCTATCCAGCCCCTTGTCCTTGTTTTCGGCATTTAACTTGCCGGCCTGTTTAAACACCCAACATTCTCTGTTAGTGTGGTTGGCTGGTTTATCAAGGGTGCCGCGAATTTGACACGAGCGGTCGAGTATGCGGTCCAGACTGTACGATCCCGGATTGTTTCTTTTAAATGGTTTTTTCCGCTGATCGGACCTAGAGCCGCTGAATCCGGCATTGACTGTCGTGTCTTCGGTGTTGTCGCCATTGTTCCGATGCTTATGTCTATTGCGCCGTGGCTTGCCGTTGCTGTCGCGGATATCTGAAGTGCCGGAATTTCTTGGCGTGATGAAAGCACAAGTGCTCCCTAGGTGGTTTTGGTAATTAATGTCAACATATCTCTTGTTGGACTAACACTTTTATCTAGTATATTTCAGACAAGTTCAACATTGGAGTGGCATGGACTAAAGGATGTGGGAACTCCTTCAAGATGCTAAGGACAAAGGATTGGCTAAAGCCTCAAGCTCAAGACTCTTCATTTTACATTTTAGTGATCCAAGATCACATTGAGTCTATAGGAAAAGCCAATACTATCAAGAAGGGATGATGTGTTGCTTAATGAGTTTCTTGCTCCACAGTGCTTAGTGATATGATCCAAAACCCTCAATTACTTTCCCATTTCCACACATATGTCCTAAACCTAAAGTCAAACTCGGCACCATCGATTCTTTCTATCCGGCGCCACCGAGTTCAGATGTCATAGCCACTGCCACAAACCCTAGGCAAATCGGTCTTACCGATAGGGATCTCGGTCTCACCGAGGTGGGATTGTAATCTCTCTGTGTATGTCCATCATCAAAATCGGTCTCACCAAGTTTGAGCAATCGGTACTACCGAGAGTACAATGCAAACTTCCTGGTTGACTCATTACCAAAATCGGTCCCACCGAGTTTGAGTAATCGGTCAAACTGAGTTTGCCTGACCAACTCTCTGGTTAGCTAATTACCAAAATCGGTCCAACCGAGTTTGTGTAATCGGTCTCACCGAGATTATGTTATGCCCTAACCCTAAACATATCGGTCCTACCAAGTTGCATGTCGGTCCCATCGAAAATCCTAACAGCCACTAGGTTTACTAAATCGGTCTGACCGAGTTTGTTGATTCGGTCCCACCGAGATTGGTAAATTGCGTGTAACGGTTAGATTTTGTGTGGAGGCTATATATACCCTTCCACCTCCTCTTCATTCGTGGAGAGAGCCATCAGAACAAACCTACACTTCCAATTTACCAGTTCTGAGAGAGAACCACCTACTCATGTGTTGAGGCCAAGATATTCCATTCCTACCATATGAATCTTGATCTCTAGCCTTCCCCAAGTTGCTTTCCACTCAAATCTTCTTTCCACTAGATCCAAATCCTATGAGAGAGAGTTAAGTGTTGGGGAGACTATCATTTGAAGCACAAGAGCAAGGAGTTCATCATCAACGCACCATTTGTTACTTCTTGGAGAGTGGTGTCTCCTAGATTGGCTAGGTGTCACTTGGGAGCCTCCGACAAGATTGTGGAGTTGAACCAAGGAGTTTGTAAGGGCAAGGAGATCGCCTACTTCGTGAAGATCTACCACTAGTGAGGCAAGTCCTTCATGGTCGACGACCATGGTGGGATAAACAAGGTTGCTTCTTCGTGGACCCATCATGTGTGGAGCCCTCCGTGGACTTGCGCAGCCGTTACCCTTCGTGGGTTGAAGTCTCCATCAACGTGGATGTACGATAGCACCACCTATCGGAACCACGCCAAAAACATCCGTGTCTCCAATTGCGTTTGAATCCTCCAAAACCCTTCCCTTTACTTTCTTGCAAGTTGCATGCTTTACTTTCCGCTGCTCATATACTCTTTGCATGCTTGCTTGATATATGTGGTGAATGTTAAATTTGTGCCTAAACTCCACTTAAACTTAAAGAAGCTAAAAACTGCAACTTTGGTACTTAGTGTCTAATCACCCCCCTCTAGACACCTCTTCTCAAGGTCCTACACGTGGTGCTACTGCGAGCCAGCCAGCTGTCCTTGCCCGCGCAAAAGCGGGTCATGAGTGTCATGAGGGCTGCCATGGACTTCGGCTTTTCTTGGCCGAGGTGTTGGACGAGCCACTCGTCGCGGATGTTATGCTTAAAGGCCGCTAGGGCTTCGGCATCCGGACAGTCAACGATTTGGTTCTTTTTAGTTAGGAACCAAGTCCAGAATTTCCTGGCTGACTCTCTGGGCTGTTGGGTTATGTGACTTAAGTCATCAGCATCCAGTGGTCGCACGTAAGTGCCCTAGAAGTTGTCAAGGAATGCGTCCTCCAGCTTTTCCCAACTGCCAATGGAGTTCGCCGGTAGGCTATTCAAACAATGTCGAGCCGGTCCTTTGAGCTTAAGAGGAAGATACTTGATGGCATGTAGATCATCACCGCGGGCCATGTGAATGTGGAGAAGGAAATCTTCAATCCATACTGCAGGGTCTGTTGTGCCATCGTATGATTCAATGTTTACGGGTTTAAACCCTTTTGGGAATTCATGATCCATTACTTCATCAGTGAAGCAGAGGGGGTGTGCGGCACCTCTATGCCGGGCTATGTCACGACACAGTTCGAATGAGTCTGGTCTGTTGTGTTCGGCCCGGCCGAACTTGTTGTTAGTGTGTCCGGCATGACGGTCATCATCACGCGTTGTGGCGCGCCCCCGCGATCCGTAGATCGATCTTGACTGTCCTGCTTTGTTTTCCAATATGTCTCCCAGGTCATGCGTATTGCCCCGGGCCGTAGTGTATTGGCGGCGGGGTGCGGGCTGGTTTTCGGGCTGATACGCCAGTTTGTCTCGGCCATGAGGTGGCCGGTCAGCCTCGTCCTGTGCTGGTAGTGTAGGCTCTAGTGCCTCCTCCTCGAGTTGAGGTAGCAACTTGTGCTTCGGGTAACCTTTGGTTGGGCGCTCGAGTCCATATTCCTCGGCTGCCAGGACCTTAGTCCATCTGTCTGTTAGCACATCTTGATCAGCTTGGAGCTGCTGCTGCTTCTTCTTCAGGCTTCTTGCAGTGGCTATAAGCTGGCGCTTGAAGCGCTCCTGCTTGACGGGATCCTCAAGCATGATAAATTCATCATCGTCGAGGATCACCTTGTCTTCGGAGAGAGGCATATAATTGTCGTCCTCCAAGTCTCCATCTGTTGCCTGTTCATCTGGGCTAGCTTGCCCGTCCCCCTGCTTGGCCCGATCAAAGTTAGGCTGGTCGGGATGGTATTTGTCTTTGGCACCATCCGGATTGCTATCGTCTCCTGTGCCGGTATTGCTATGGCGGGGCTTAGGGCGGCGGTGATGACGCCAGTGCTTTGATTGCTTCCCTAAGGGATTATCCCCTGTTGCCTCATCGCCATTGTTTTCTTTGGGGGTGTCCACCATATATATATATATATCATATGATGAGGTGGCTGTCCAACACCCGATGGGCGGAGGTTCCTTTTCTTCTCCTACATCGTCGTCCATACCATCGATGTCTTCGGAGTCGAAGTCGAGCACATCGGTTAAGTCATCGACAGTGCTATTAAGTGGGTGGTGGGTGGGTAACGAATTTCTTCATCGTCCGCTTCCCACTCGAGTGGGATATAGTTCGGCCAAGAGCCTCCTGATAAAGAGAGAGACCTCAATGAATTTAGCACGTCACCGAAGGGTGAGTGTTGAAAGATATCCATGGAGGTAAACCCCATGATTGGTGCCCAGTCAGATTCAATAGGCACGGACGCGCCCGGTCCGGAGCCCACGACCGGAGATGAGTCCTGGGGCCCGGTGACACAGATCTCTTTGGAGGTGGAGTTTGTGTTCGGCTCCAACGCCGATGAGTGTGCGGCCTCCGTGGCGGGGTCCATCCACCCAACCTCGGATGGCGCGACCTGCTCCAGATTAAAGTTCGGGACAGCTGCAGGTGCGATATCCCAAATACCGTCCGATTGCAGATCTAAGTCATGCTCATCGGGACTGTTCGGCGCTCCTGACGTGGGCTCGAATCCGTCGAAGATCAAGTCCCCGTGGACGTCGGCCGTGTAGTTCAAGTTTCCGAACCTGACCTGATGGCCAGGGGCGTAGCTATCGATTTGCTCCAGATGGCCAAGCGAATTGGCCCGCAGTGCGAAGCCACCGAATACGGAGATCTGTCCGGGGAGAAAAATCTCGCCTTGGACCGCATCGCTGCTGATGATTGAAGGAGCCATCAAGCCTTATCGCGATGACACAGTGGAACTCTCAATGAAAGCACCAATGTCGGTGTCAAAACTGGCGGATCTCGGGTAGGGGGTGCCGAACTGTGCGTCTAAGGCTAATGGTAACAGGAGGCTGGGGACACGATGTTTACCCAGGTCCGTGCCCTCTCGATGGAGGTAATACCCTACTTCCTGCTTGATTGGTCTTGATGATATGAGTATTACAAGAGTTGATCTACCACAAGATCGTAGAGGCTAAACCCTAGAAGCTAGCCTATGATTATGATTGTTGTTGTCCTACAGACTAAACCCTCCACTTTATATAGACACCAGAGGGGGTTAGGATTACACAGAGTCGGCTACAGAGGAGGAGATCTACATATCCGAATCGCCAAGATTGCCTTCCACGCAAAGGTGAGTCCCATCCGGACACGAGACGAACTCTTCAATCTTGTATCTTCATAGTCCAACAGTCCGACCAAAGTATATAGTCCGGCTATCCGAGTACCCCCTAATCCAGGACTCCCTTAGCCGGAGCCTCCAAGAGATGGAAGGCAGCTCCGGAAGAAGTTTCTAAGGAGGCCACCGACGAGCGAAAGGGCGATGAAGGAGCAGCCTCAACCTCAAGTGGTCACAACAACAGTGGCGACGTAGGCGGTGCTGATGTTGCGGATGAGGATGACGTCATTGACACCGACGATGATGACGAGGAGGTCGAGGATTGATGATGTAAAATATCGTCAGATCCCTCAATAGGGGTCCAAGTGCAGCTGGAAATCATGGATCAGAGGTCACACGGGGGGTTTATCCAAGTTCAAGCTTCCGGAGAGTAATACCCTACGTCCTGCTAGTTTTGATGATTCATAACAGAGGGATACCTCGTGCGAGTGGTTTCAATGGTGGATGAGGTTGCTATTGGGAAAAATTTCATGGAAAACAAAAAATTCTATGCACACGCAAGATCTATCCATGGAGATGCATAACAACAAGGGGGAGAGTGTATCATACCCACGTAGACCATAAGCGGAAGCATTTAACAACGCCGGTTGATGTAGTCGAATTTCTTCATGCTCCAACCAATCAAGTACCGAACGTACGACACCTCTGTGTTCAGCACATGTTGAGCTCGGTGAGTCCTCCGCCTTCTTGAGCCAGCACGACGGCATGGTGACGGTGATGGTGATTCTATCTCCGTAGGGCTTCGCCTAAGCACTACGAAAATATGACCGGGGGTGGACGATGGAGGGGGCGTCTGATGTCTACTACACAACCTTCTTCTTGTAGACGTTGTTGGGCCTCCAAGTGCAGAGGTTTGTAGGACAGTAGCAAATTTCCCTCAAGTGGATGACCTAAGGTTTATCAATCCGCGGGAGGCGTAGGATGAAGATGGTCTCTCTCAAACAACCCTGCAACCAAATAACAAAGAGTCTCTTGTGTCCCCAACACACTGATGACCCACAAGTGTAGGGGATCTATCGTAGTCCTTTCGATAAGTAAGAGTGTCGAACCCAACGAGGAGCAGAAGGAAATGATAAGCGGTTTTCAGTAAGGTTTTCTCTGCAAGCACTGAAATAGTAGGTGATAGATAGTTTTGTGATAATATAAATAGTAACTAGCAAAAGTAAATAAAGTAAATAAAGTGAGCAAGGTGGCCCAATCCTTTATGTAGCAAAGGATAAGCCTGGACAAATTCTAATAATGAGGAAGGAGCTCCCGAGGACACATTGGGAATTATCGTCAAGCTAGTTTTCATCACGCTCATATGATTCGCGTTCGGTACTTTGATAATTTGATATGTGGGTGGACCGACACTTGGGTACTGCCCTAACTTGGACAAGCATCCCACTTATGATTAACCCCTATTGCAAGCGTCCGCTACTACAAAAAGGAGTATTAAGGTAAACCTAACCACATCATTAAGCATATGGGTCCATATCAACCCCTAACGAAGCAACACATAAACTAGGGTGTAAGCTTCTGTCACTCTAGCAACCCATCATCTACTTATTACTTCCCTATGCCTTCCTCTAGGCCCAAATAATGGTGAAGTGTCATGTAGTCGACGTTCGCATAACACCACTAGAGGAGAGACAACATACATCTCATCAAAATATCGAACTAATACCAAATTCACATGACTACTAATAGCAAGACTTCACCCATGTCCTCAGGAACAAATGTAACTACTCGCAAAGCATATTCATGTTCATAATCAGAGGTGTAATAATATGCATTAAGGATCTGAACATATGATCTTCCACCAAGTAAACCGATAAGTATCAACTACAAGGAGTCACACTACTAGCAACCCACAGGTGCCAATTTGTGGTTTTGGATACAAGATACAAGAGATGAACTAGGGTTTGAGAGGAGATGGTGCTGGTGAAGATGTTGATGGAGATTGACCCCCTCCCGATGAGAGGATCGTTGGTGATGACGTTGGTGATGATTTCCCCCTCCCGGAGGGAAGTGTCCCCGGCAGAACAGCTCCGCCAGAGCCCTAGATTAATTCCGCCAAGGTTCCGCCTCGTGGCGGCGGAGTTTCGTCTGGTAAGCTTGCCCACAATTTTTTCCAGGACAAAACCCTTCATATAACAGAAGATGGACGCTAGAGGCCCACTAGGGGGCCCATGAGATAGGGGGGCGCGCCCCTAGGGGGGGTGCCCCCTGTCTCCTGGACAAGGTGTGGGCCCCCTGGCCTATTTCTTTCATTCATAATTCCTTAATAAATCCAAAAAGTTGTTTCGTGGAGTCTCAGGTCTTTTGGAGTTGTGCAAAATAGGTTTCCAACGTTTGCTCCTTTTCCAGCCAGAATTCCAGCTGCCGGCATTCCCCCTCTTCATGGTAAACCTTGTAAAATAAGAGAGAATAGCCATAAGTATTGAGATATAATGTGTAATAACAGCCCATAATGCATTAAATATTTATATAAAAGCATGATGCAAAATGGACGTATCAACTCCCCCAAGCTTAGACCTCGCTTGTCCTCAAGCGGAAACCGAAATCAAAAAATATCTCCACATGTTTAGAGATAGAGGTGTCGATAAAAATAAAAATATGGACATGAGGGCATCATGATCATTCTAATAACAACAACATATATGGATTTTTTCATATGATTTCCTATGTTCAAGTGATAAGCAATTCACAATGTCAAGTATGGTTCAAAAACTTCATTGGGAACTAACAAACTATAATCTCAGTCATTGAAGCAATTGCAATTTATTATAACATCAAAAAGAGTCACTAATAGAGCTTCTCAGCAAGCTCACACACTCAACTATCTCGTAGTCTCCTACAATTGTTAACACTCACGCAATACTTGTGGTTATATAGTTTCAGCCGGACATTGAGAAAGATAGGGGCTTATTGTGTTGCCTCCCAACGTATTCACCTTTAGGTGATGTCAACAATAATAGCCTATGCCAACTTACATCCAATCGGATATATATATCATGATCTTTCAAACATGAAGAGCTCGCCAAAGGATAAAATGAAAAAGGCAAAGGTGAGGATAACCTTGACTCAAGTATTAAAGTAAAACATAAAGTAAAAGATAGGCCCTTCGCAGAGGAAAGCAGAGGTTGTCATGTGCTTTTAGCGTTGGATACACAAAATCTTAATGCAAAAGAACGTCACTTTATATTGCCCCTTGTATGTGTACCTTTATTATGCAATCCGTCGCTTTTATTACTTCCACAACAAGTTCGTACAAAGCTTATTTTCTCTGCACTAATAAGTCATGCATATTTAGAGAGCAATTTTTATTGCTTGCACCGATGACAACTTACTTGAAGGATCTTACTCAATCCATAGGTAGGTATGGTGGACTCTCATGACAAAACTGGGTTTAAGGATATTTGTAAGCACAAGTAGTATCTCTTCTTGGTGCAAGGAGTTTTAGCTAGCATGAGGGGGAAGGGCAAGCTCAACATGTTTAGAAGGTCACTGACAATATACTTTAACTGAGATGTCGGAAAACATAAACCATTACGTTGTCTTCCTTGTCTAACGTCAACTCTTTTAGCATGTTATACTTAATGAGTGCTTCACAATCATAAAAGATGTCCAAGATAATATATCTATATGTGAACCCCTCTTTCCTTATCACTTCCTATTAATTGCAATGATGACCAAGGCTACGTTCATCAACTCTCAACAATTTTTATGCCTTATACTTTCTATATGTGAAGTTATCACTATCCATAAATCAATATGAACTCTTTTGTTATTTATACTTTCTCAAGATCATAGCAACATAGCAAAGCCCTTGACTCAACACTAATATTTATTATAGGTAGCACACTGACTCTCTTACAAAAAGAGATCACAACAAAAAACTCAAAACTACTTGATATCAAAACTTCGAACTAATAGATCAAGATACTACTAAAGGATCGAACTAAGTAAAGCGGTAAAGATAGGAGTGTGATGGTGATACGATACCGGGGCACCTCCCCAAGCTTGGCAGTTGCCAAGGGGAGTGCCCATACCCATGTGATTATTTCTTCGGAGGTGATGGAGGTGGTGATGATGACGGTGGATAATCGCACATCGAGCGTAAAAGCTCCTCCAACTTGCGGATAATGCCCTTGAGCCCAGCAATATGATCCTTCAACAAAATATTCTCCTGTGTGAGATACTTGTTTTGTATGCGGGCTAACTCAATCATCTTGAAAGCTTCAATCTCTGTTGGAGTGAAAATGTTAGGTAAAGGGTGAGGGATGTCTTCTTCTTTCACCACCGGAGCTTGAACCTCCATATCCTTCTTGATCCCTTCACCCTTGTTACTCTCTTCCGGTTCCTCTCTTTTCAACTCTATCTTCAATATCCAGGCATCCTTGTCTTTGTTGTTGTAGGAGGGAGAAGTCATGGTGCTCTAAATCTACAACAGGAATAGCTCGAAACGAAAACAGAGGATATTTGCGTGATACTGTGGTCAAAACCTTCGGGAGTATATAAAATGAAATTTTACCGACCAAAATACGCAACCTACAAGAAAACGGGGTCCGGGAGGCACACGAGGTGCCCACGAGACACGGGGCGCGCCCTACAAGGGGGGGGGGGTGCCCTCCTCTCTCGTGGGAGGCTCGTGTCCCTTTCGGACTACTTCTTTCTTCCTAAAATTCTTAAATAATCCAAAACTGATGAAAATTGCCATTAGAGTTGTTTTGGAGTCGGTATACTTACCGTACCACGTACCTATGCCCTTTTGGAGTCTGGAACGTTCTGGAAAGTGTCTCTTATGTATTCCTCAGGGGTTATGGTTTCAATAATATTAGTTTCAACATTGATAGGATTACCTGAAATATAATGTTTAATTCTTTGACCGTTTACCACCCTTGGATTTGTGCCTTCAAAGTTGTTGATTTTTATAGCACCAGAACGATAGACTTCCTCGATAACGTAGGGACCTTCCCATTTTGAGAGAAGTTTTCCTGCAAAAAATCTTAAACGAGAGTTGAACAATAACACATAATCTCCTACGTTAAACTCATGCTTTTGTATCCTTTTATCATGCCAGCGTTTGACTTTTTCTTTGAAAAGCTTAGCATTCTCATATGCTTGGGTTCTCCATTCATCAAGTGAGCTAATATCAAATAACCTTTTCTCACCGGCAAGTTTGAAGTCATAATTAAGCTCTTTAATAGCCCAATATGCCTTATGTTCAAGTTCAAGAGGTAAATGACATGCTTTTCCATAAACCATCTTATATGGAGACATACCCATAGGATTTTTGTATGCAGTTCTATAGGCCCATAATGCATCATCAAGTTTTCTGGACCAATTCTTTCTAGATCTATTCACAGTCTTCTGCAAAATTAATTTGAGCTCTCTATTTCTCAACTCTACTTGACCACTAGACTGCGGGTGATAAGGAGATGCGATTCTATGATTGACATCATACTTAGCAAGCATCTTATGGAAAGCACCATGAATAAAGTGTGAATCACCATCAGTCATAAGATATCTAGGGACTCCAAACCTCGGAAAAATAACTTCTTTAAGCATTTTTATAGAAGTGTTATGACCAGCACTACTAGTTGGAATAGCTTCTACCCACTTAGTAACGTAATCAACAACAACTAAAATATGTGTATAACCATTGGAGGCAGGAAAAGGTCCCATATAATCAAAGCCCCAAACATCAAATAGTTCAATAACAAGAGAATAATTCATAGGCATTTCTTGACGTCTACTGATGTTACCTATTCTTTGACATTCATCACAAGATACGACAAACTTACGAGCATCTTTGAAAAGAGTAGGCCAATAAAAACCAGATTGTAGTACCTTGTGTGCAGTTCTATCTCCAGCGTGGTGTCCTCCATAGGATTCAGAGTGACACTTGTGTAGGATTTGTTACTGTTCATGCTCAGGCACACAACGTCTAATAATACCATCTACTCCTTCTTTATAAAGGTGCGGATCATCCCAGAAGTAATGTCTTAAATCATAAAAGAACTTTTTCTTTTGCTGGTATGTGAAACTAGGCGGTATATATTTAGCAACAATGTAATTAGCATAGTCAGCATACCAAGGAGCAGTACGAGAAGCATTGACAACCGCTAATTGTTCATCAGCAAAACTATCATTAATAGGCAATGGGTCATCAAGAACATTCTCTAGCCTAGACAAGTTGTCTGCAATGGGGTTCTCAGCTCCCTTTCTATCAATAATATGCAAGTCAAATTCTTGGAGCAAGAGAACCCATCTAATGAGTCTAGGCTTAGCATCTTTCATTTCCATAAGATATTTAATAGCAGCATGATCAGTGTGAATAGTAACTTTGGAATCAACAATATAAGGTCTAAACTTATCACATGCAAACACAACTGCTAAGAATTATTTTTCAGTGGTAGCATAATTTCTCTGGGCAGTATCAAGAGTCTTACTAGCATAATGGATAACATTCAATCTCGTATCGACTCTTTGTCTTAAAACATCACCTGCAACATAATCACTAGCATCACACATAATTTCAAAAGGCAAATTCCAATCAGGTGGCTGAACAATAGGTGCTGTGATCAAAGCTTTCTTAAGTGTTTCAAATGCTCCTACACAATCATCATCAAAGACAAAAGTAATATCTTTTTGCAATAAATTAGTCAGAGGCCTAGAGATTTTAGAAAAGTCCTTAATGAACCTCCTATAAAAACCAGCATGACCAAGGAAACTTCTTAACCTTTTATGTCCTTGGGACATGGCATCTTTTCAATAGCATCAAATTTGGCTTTATCAACTTCGATACCCCTCTCAGAAATCTTGTGCCCTAAGACAATGCCTTCATTAACCATAAAGTGACACTTTTCCAAATTCAGGACGAGACTAGTGTCTTCGCATCTATGCAAAACTCGATCAAGGTTGCTCAAACAATCATCAAAAAAGGATCCATAGACGGAGAAGTCATCCATGAATACCTCACAAATCTTTTCACAAAAATCAGAAAATATAGCCATCATGCATCTTTGAAAGGTAGCAGGTGCATTACATAAACCAAAAGGCATACATTTATAAGAAAAAGTACTAAAAGGGCAATTAAAAGTAGTTTTAGATTGATCCCCCGCTGATACATGTATCTAGGAGAAGCCAGAATAACCATCTAGAAAGCAAAAATGTGTGTGTTTGGATAACCTTTCTAGCATTTGATCAATAAAAGGTAAAGGGTAATGATCTTTCTTAGTAGCTTTATTTAACTTGCGGAAATCAATTACCATCCTATAACCTGTAATAATTCTTTGCGGGATTAATTCATCTTTATCATTAGGGACAACGGTAATACCTCCCTTTTTAGGGACATAATGGACAAGGCTTACCCATTCACTATCAGCAACGGGATAAATAATACCTGCCTCAAGGAGTTTTAGTATCTCCTTTCTCACCACTTCCTTCATTTTGGGATTTAATCGTCTTTGAGGATCTCTAACAGGTTTGGCATCTTTCTCCACTGAAATTTTGTGTTGACATAATGTGGGACTAATGCCCTTGAGATCATCCAGGGTATATCCAATAGCAGCTTGGTGCTTCTTTAGAGTTTTTAATAATCTTTCTTCTTCTTTCTCTGAAAGGTTAGCACTAATAATAACATGATATATTTCTTTTTCATCAAGATAAGCATACTAAAGATTATTAGGTAATGGTTTGAGTTCAAACACGGGATCACCCTTGGGTGGAGGGGGATCCCCAAGAATTTCAATGGGAAGATTATGTTTTAGCATAGGTTCTTGTTTAAGGAACACTTCATCTATTTCTTCCCTTTCCTTCATAAACATATCGTTTTCATGGTCTAGCAAATATTGTTCTAACGGATCAGTTGGAGGAACAACAATGGAAGCAAGACCAATAATCTCATCCTTACTAGATGGTTCCTTTTCACGATGTTGTCTACTAAACTTAGCGAAATTAAACTCATGAGACATACCATCTAAGCCAACAGTGACAATATTCTTTTGACAATCAATCTTAGCACTAGCAGTGTTCAAGAAGGGTCGACCAAAAATAATGGGACAAAAATCATCTTGTGGGGAACCGAGAACAAGAAAATCAGCAGGGTATTTAATCTTCCCACACAAGACTTCAACATCTCTAACAATCCCAATAGGTTTAATGGTGTCCCTATTAGCAAGCTTAATAGTAACATCAATATCTTCTAATTCAACTTATGCAATATCATGCATAATTTCTTTATAAATATCATAAGGTATCGCATTAGCACTAGCACCCATATCACATAAGCCATGGTAACAATGATCTCCTATTTTAACAGAAATAACAGGAGTGCCTACAACAGGTCTACGGGTCTCACTATCGGGTCTAGCAATATTAGCAATTTCACCCACGAAAGAGATAACATGCCCATCTAAGTCCTCATCTAAGAGATCTTTAATCATAGCAATACCAGGTTCAACATTAATTTGCTCCGGAGGTGTATAGGTCCTAGTATTACTCTTACGAACAACAATCGAAGCTTTAACATGATCTTTTATCCTAACAGGAAAAGGAGATTTTTCAACATAAGCAATATGAATAATAGGATCACTATATGTAATAGTCTTTTCTTCGACTGTAATAGGTGCAACTACTTTCACTTCAACATGAGGATTATATTTAAACCACTTCTCTTTAGGGAGATCAACGTGAGCAGCAAAAGTTTCACAAAAAGTAGCTACTATCTCAAAGTCAAGTCCATACTTAGAGCTAAATCCACGGAAAGCAACGGTATCCATAAAGGATTTAACACAATCAAACTTAGGTGTCATACCTGACTCCTTACCATTGTCGGAACCCCAATATTTAGAGTTGTGTTTAATTCTTTCCAATAAGTCCCATTTGAAATCAATAGTCTTCAGCATATAGGAACCAGCATAGGAAGTATCGAGCAAGTTGCGATTATCAAGAGAAAGCCGAGCATAAAAATTCTGAATAATCATTTCCTGAGAGAGCTCATGATTGGGGCATGAATATAACATTGACTTAAGCCTCCCCCAAGCTTAAGCGATGCTTTCTCCTTCGCGAGGCCAGAAATTATATATGTAATTACGATCACGATGAACAAGATGCATAGAATTGCAGTTCTGGTGAAATTCCAATTTCAATCGCTTATAATTCCAAGATCTTATATCATCACATAGCCTATACCATGTCATTGCATCTCCCTTCAAAGATAAAGGGAAGACCTTCCTTTTGACAACATCATCGGGAATACCTGCAAGCTTAAATAATCCACAAACTTCATCCACAAAGATAAGGTGTAAGTCGGGATGCAATGTTCCGTCTCCTGCAAAAGGATTAGCTAGCAGTTTGTCTATCATACCCAAAGGAATCTCAAAGTGAACATTTTAATAAGGTTCAGTAAGTTGAGGAGCATTTCTTTGCTCTTCTGGTTGGGGTGAAGATACCCCAAACAAGCCACTCAAAGGATTAGTTTCTGTAGTGACAAGTAACAGAAAATTTCAACACACAATATAAATGTTTCCTTACCAAGTTCCACTCACCAAGAGCGCTACGCTCCCCGGCAACGGTGCCAGAAAAGAGTCTTGATGACTGTGGGAGTCCCGGACTAGGGGGTGTCCGGACAGCCGAACTATCATCGTCGGCCGGACTCCAAGACTATGAAGATACAAGATTGCAGACTTCGTCCCGTGTCCGGATGGGACTTTCCTTGGCGTGGAAGGCAAGCTTGGCGATACGGATATGTAGATCTCCTACCATTGTAACCGACTCTGTGTAACCCTAGCCCTCTCTGGTGTCTATATAAACCGGATGGCTTTAGTCCATAGGACCAACAACAATCATACCATAGGCTAGCTTCTAGGGTTTAGCCTCCTTGATCTCGTGGTAGATCTACTCTTGTAATACCCACATCATCAATATCAATCAAGCAGGACGTAGGGTTTTACCTCCATCAAGAGGGCCTGAACCTGGGTAAAACATTGTGTCCCTTTCTCCTGTTACCATCCGCCTAGATGCACAGTTCGGGACCCCCTACCCGAGATCCGCCGGTTTTGACACCGACAATGACCCACAAGTGTAGGGGATCTATCGTAGTCCTTTCGATAAGTAAGAGTGTCGAACCCAACAAGGAGCAGAAGGAAATGATAAGCGGTTTTCAGTAAGGTTTTCTCTGCAAGCACTGAAATAGTAGGTGATAGATAGTTTTGTGATAAGATAAATAGTAACGAGCAAAAATAAATAAAGTAAATAAAGTGCAGCAAGGTGGCCCAATCCTTTATGTAGCAAAGGATAAGCCTGGACAAATTCTAATAATGAGGAAGGAGCTCCCGAGGACACATTGGGAATTATCATCAAGCTAGTTTTCATCACGCTCATATGATTTGCGTTCGGTACTTTGATAATTTGATATGTGGGTGGACTAGCACTTGGGTACTGCCCTAACTTGGACAAGCATCCCACTTATGATTAACCCCTATTGCAAGCGTCCGCAACTACAAAAAGGAGTAGTAAGGTAAACCTAACCACAACATTAAACATATGGGTCCATATCAACCCCTAACGAAGCAACACATAAACTAGGGTTTAAGCTTCTGTCACTCTAGCAACCCATCATCTACTTATTACTTCCCTATGCCTTCCTCTAGGCCCAAATAATGGTGACGTGTCATGTAGTCGACGTTCACATAACACCACTAGAGGAGAGACAACATACATCTCATCAAAATATCGAACGAATACCAAATTAACATGACTACTTATAGCAAGACTTCACCTATGTCCTCAGGAACAAACATAACTAATCACAAAGCATATTCATGTTCATAATCAGAGGTGTAATAATATGCATTAAGGATCTGAACATATGATCTTCCACCAAGTAAACCAAAAAGTATCAACTACAAGGAGTAATCAACACTACTAGCAACCCATAGGTACCAATTTGTGGTTTTGGATACAAGATTGGATACAAGAGATGAACTAGGGTTTGAGAGGAGATGGTGCTGGTGAAGATGTTGATGGAGATTGACCCCCTCCCGATGAGAGGATCGTTGGTGATGACGTTGGTGATGATTTCCCCCTCCTGAAGGGAAGTGTCCCCGGTAGAATAGCTCCACCAGAGCCCTAGATTGATTCTGCCAAGGTTCCGCCTCGTGGCGACGGAGTTTCGTCTCGTCAGCTTGCCCACAAATTTTTCCAGGACAAAACCCTTCATATAGAAGAAGATGGATGCCGGAGGCCCACCAGGGGGCCCAGGAGATAGGGGGGCGCGCCCCTAGGGGGGGTGCCCCCTGTCTCCTGGACAGGGTGTGGGCCCCCTGGCCTATTTCTTTCGCTCATAATTCCTTAATAAATCCAAAAGGTTGTTTCATGGAGTCTCAGGTCTTTTGGAGTTGTGCAGAATAGGTTTCCAATGTTTGCTCCTTTTCCAGCCAGAATTCCAGCTGCCGGCATTCCCCCTCTTCATGGTAAACCTTGTAAAATAAGAGAGAATAGCCATAAGAATTGAGATATAATGTGTAATAACAGCCCATAATGCAATAAATATTGATATAAAAGCATGATGTAAAATGGACGTATCACACACCCAATACAATGGTTATATGTATAGGTGCACTAGTTCGGCGAAGAGATGGTGATACAAGTGCAATATGGATTGTAGATATAGGAATTTGTAATCTGAAAATATAAAAACAACAAGGTAGCAAGCAATAAAAGTGAGCGTAAACGGTATTGCAATGCTAGGAAACAAGGACTAGGGTTCATACTTTCACTATTGCAAGTTCTCTCAACAATAGTAACATAACTGGATCATATAACTATCCCTCAACATGCAACAAAGAGTCACTCCAAAGTCACTAATAGTGGAGAACAAACGAAGAGATTATTGTAGGGTACGAAACCACCTCAAAGTTATCCTTTCTGATCGATCTATTCAAGAGTCTGTAGTAAAATAACACGAAGCTATTCTTTCCGTTTGATCTATCATAGAGTTCATACTAGAATAACACCTTAAGACACAAATCAACCAAAACCCTAATGTCACCTAGATACTCCAATGTCATCTCAAGTATCTGTGGGCATGATTATACAATATGCATCACACAATCTCAGATTCATCTATTCAACCAACACAAAGTACTTCAAAGAATGCCCCAAAATTTCTACCGAAGAGTCAAGACGAAAACGTGTGCCAACCCCTATGCATAAGTTCACAAGGTCACTGAACCCGCAAGTTGATCACCAAAATGTACATCAAGTAGATCACGTGAATATCCCATTGTCACCACAGATAAGCACATGCAAGACATACATCAAGTGTTCTCAAATCCTTAAAGACTCAATCCGATAAGATAACTTCAAAGGGAAAACTCAATCCATTACAAGAGAGTAGAGGGGGCGAAACATCATAAGATCCAACTATAATAGCAAAGCTCATGATACATCAAGATCGTATCACCTCAAGAACACGAGAGAGAGAGAGAGAGAGAGAGAGAGAGAGAGATCAAGCACATAGCTACTAGTACATACCGTTAGCCCCGAGGGTGAACTACTCCCTCCTCGTCATGGAGAGCGCCGGGATGATGAAGATGGCCACCGGTGATGGATTCCTCCTCCGGCAGGGTGCCGGAACGGGCTCCCGAGAGGTATTTGGTGGCTACAGAGGCTTGTGGTGATGGAACTCCCGATCTAGGTTTCTTTGTGGAGGTTTCTGTATTTATAGGAATTTTTGGCGTCGGTTTCACGTCAGGGGGGGTCTCCGGGCTGTCCACAAGGCAGGGGCCGCGCCCTAGGGGGGTGGGCACACCCCCACCATCGTGGGCAGCCCGGGACTCTTCTGGCCATACTCTTGCACTCCAGGGGCTTCTTTTGGTCCATAAAAATTCGTCAAAAATTGGCACATCAATTGGACTCCGTTTGGTATTCCTTTTCTGTAAAACTCAAAAGCAAGGAAAAAACAGAAACTGGCACTAGGCTCTAGGTTAATAGGTTAGTCCCAAAAAACATATAAAATAGAATATAAATGCATATAAAACATCCTAGATGGATAATATAATAGCATGAATACTTCATAAATTATAGATACGTTGGAGACATATCAACATCCCCAAGCTTAATTCCTGCTCGTCCTCGAGTAGGTATATGATAAAAGAAATAATTTATGAAGTGTGAATGCTAGCAGGTGCACAAGTTTGATCAATGATAATTTCAATCACCTTTTCTAGCATCATTATATGTCATAACAGTAGCTCATCTCGTAAAACTTTTCATGATCAAGTAACAAGCTATTCACATGTTAAAGCATAGTCCATAAACTTTCTTGAAAACTAGCAAACTTCATTCTCAGTCATCAAACAATTGCAATTCATCTTATTTTCAGGAAGGGTCTATGTCAGAGCATTGATTTAGCAAACTCCACATACTCAACTATCATTTAATCTTTCACAATTGCTAACACTCACGTGATATTTATGGGTTCAAAGTTTTAATCGAACATAGAGAAAGATAGGGGCTTATAGTTTCACCTCCCAACCTTTTACCTCAAGGCTAATGTCAACAATAAAAATTTCTGAATGCCTACATCAAAGTGGATATATATATTCGGATCACCCCAACACGAAGTGTTTGTCAAAGGAAAAAGTATAAAAAGGAAAGGTGATGATCACCATGACTCTTGTACAAGGGTAGAAGATAATAGTAAAAGATAGGCCCTTCACAGAGGGAAGCAGAGGTTGTCATGCGCTTTTATGGTTGGATGCACAAAATCTTAATGCAAAAGAACATCACTTTATATTTCCGCTTGTGATAAAGACCTTTATTATGCAGTCCGTCGCTTTTATTTCTTGCCTATCACAAGTTCGTATAAAGCTTATTTTCTTTGCACTAATAGATCATACATATTTAGAGAGCAATTTTTATTGCATGCACCGATGACAACTTACTTGAAGGACCTCACTCGATCCTTAGGTAGGTATGGTGGACTCTCATGGCAAAACTAGTTTAAGGGATATTCGGAAGCACAAGTAGTATCTCTACTTAGTGCAAAGAATTTGGCTAGCATGAGGGGGAAAGGCAAGCTCAATATGTTGGATGATCCAAGATAATATAACTTTTCAGATATAGGAAAACATAACCCATTACGTTGTCTTCCTTGTCCAACGTCAACCTTTTAGCATGTCAGATTTTAATGAGTGCTCACAATTACAAAAGATGTCCAAGATAGTATATTTATATGTGAAATCTCTCTTGCTTCAATATTCTTTCATGAATTGTTCAAGTGACTAATACAATGTTTGCTAACATTCAATAAATTTACCACCTCTACTTCTTATATGTGAAGTCATTACTCCCCATGGGATAAGCATATGAAACATATATAATTTCAGATTTATGATATTCAAATCATTCAACCATTTACTCATAGGATATAAGTGAAGCACACGAGTAAATGACAAACTACTCCAAAAAGATATAAGTGAAGATCAATGAGTAGTTAAATAATTATGTAGCTATATGAGGACTCTCTCTCATTTAAGTATTTCAGATCTTGGTATTTTATTCAAGCAGCAAGCAAAACAAAACGAAATGACATTTCAAGGATAGCACTCATCATGTGAAGAAGCAAAAACTTAGGTTCAACCGATACTAACCGATAATTGTTGAAGAAGAAAGGTGGGATGCCTACCGGGGCATCCCCAAGCTTGGATGCTTGAGACTTCTTGAAATATTATCTTGGTGTGCCTTGCGCATCCCCAAGCTTGAGCTTTTGTGTCTCCTTAATTCCTTTTATATCCGGGTTTCCTAAATCTCGAAAGCTTCATTCACACCAAACTCAACAAGAACTCGTGAGATAAGTTAGTATAAACCAATGCAAAAACCTTATCATTTTCTACTGTGACAAATCACTAAAATTATTATTCAACATTTCATACTAAATGTCTCTGCATATTTAATACTCCTATCCTCAAATATAATCATTAAACAAGCAAACATAGGCAAACAATGCAAACATAACAGCAATCTGCCAAAACAGTGTAGTCTGTAAAGAATGCAAGGTTCATCATACTTCCCTATCTCCAAAAATTATGAGAAAAATACTAAACTGTAGAAGATTTATCATAGCTCAATATGCAAAAAGTTTCAATATTATATCGTTCTCTGACTTTTCTAGGGAATTTTTGCAATAGCAGTAAACTTTCTGTTTTGAAACAGCAACATGTATACATGCAAAATAAGCATGGTAAAGACTATACTTGACATTTTTATTGAAAATATAGATGCAAAACATTATTATAAATAACATTAATCAAATACTAACAAAAGAAAATGACGCTCCGAGCAAAACACATATCATGTGGTGAATAAAAATATAGCTCCAAGTAAAGTTACCAATGAACGAAGATGAAAGAGGGAATGCCTTCCGGGGCATCCCCAAGCTTAGGCTCTTGGTTGTCCTTGAATATTACCTTGGGGTAACTTGGCATCCCCAAGATTAGGCTCTTGCTACTCCTTATTCCATAGTCCATCGAATCTTTACCCAAAACTTGAAAACTTCACAACACAAAACTCAACAGGAAACTCGTAAGCTCCGTTAGTATAAGAAAATAAACCACCACTTAGGTAATGTTGTGAACTCATTATAAATTCATATTGGTGTAATATATACTGTATTCCAACTTCTGTATGTTTCATACCCTCCGATACTACTCATAGATTCATCAAAATAAGCAAACAACACATAGAAAACAGAATCTGTCAAAAACAGAACAGTCTGTACTAATCTGTATATTTCGAATACTTCTGTGACTCCAAAAATTCTGAAATAAATTGGTGGACCTGAGGAATTTGTCTATTAATCATAGGCAACAAGAATCAACCTAAAATCGCTCTCCAGTAAAACATGGCAGCTAATCTCGTGAGCGCAAAAGTTTATGTTTTTTACAGCATGATCACAAAGACTTCACCCAAGTCTTCCCAAAGGTTCTACTTGGCACAAACACTAATTAAAACATAAAACCACATCTAACCATAGGATATATGAATTATTTATTACTAAACAGGAACAAAAAGCAAGGAACAAAAGTAAAATTGGGTTGCCTCCCAACAAGCGCTATTGTTTAACGCCCCTAGTTAGGCATGATGAATTTCAATGATGCTCACATAAAAGATAAGAATTGAAACATAAAGAGAGCATCATGAAGAATATGACTAGCATATTTAAGTCTAACCCACTTCCTATGCATAGGGATTTTGTGTGCAAACAACTTATGGGAACAATAATCAACTAGCATAGGAAGGCAAAACAAGCATAACTTTAAGATTTTCAACATATAGAGAGGAAACTTGATATTATTGCAATTCCTACAAGCATATGTTCCTCCCTCATAATAATTTTCAGTAGCATCATGAATTAATTCAACAATATAACCATCACATAAAGCATTCTTTTCATGATCAACAAGCATAGAAATTTTACTACTCTCCACATAAGCAAAATTCTTCTCATTTGGAATAGTGGGAGTATCATAAGAGACTCGAATACTATAAATTGTTTCCATATTAAAAGAATAATGTTCAGGAAAAGGGTAATCATAATCATGACAAGTTTTATAAATATAATGATCACTACTTTTTATAGCATCAGTTTCATCACAATAATCATCATAAGAAGCAACTTTGTTCTCATCATAATCAATTGAAACCTCTTCCAAGATAGTGGATTCATCACTAAATAAAGTCATGACTATCCAAATCCACTTTCATAAATATTATAAGATTCAACACCCTCCAAAATAGTGGGATCATTACTTCCTAAAGTTGACACTCTTCCAAACCCACTTTCATCAATATAACCATCATAAATAGGAGGCATGCTATCATCATAATAAATTTGCACATCAAAACTTGGGAGGCTAAAAATATCATCATCATTAAACATAGCATCCCCAAGCTTGGGACAAACATTAATTTCAGCAAATATATTCTCAAACATGTCATTCTAATCAAACATAGCATCCCCAAGCTTGGGCCTTTTCATATCATAAGCATAATCACTCTCATCATTAATACTATGGATAACACCAATAGTATAGCAATTATCATCATCACAATGAGTAATAGGAGCAACATCATTTGGGAGGGATACCTTTCTACCTTTGCTTATCCGTCTTTTCTTTTTCTTCTTCACATCATGTGTGGGTTTAACCCTCTTTTTTGAGCTCCTTATTAATGAGATTGGTTGAATAGAAAGCTCCTCCTCGTTACCTGATCATCATAAGAAATAATAGGAGGATATTGGGAAGTCTCTTCCCTTTCATTAGTATTCTCTTCATCTTCTATTTTCTATCTTTTCTTTATGTAATTGGCAATATAAGGATTTTCAATGCAATTCACCGCACAATACATTAAATTTCTTCTAGATCAAAATCAAGAACTTTATCAAGGACAAATTCTGGAAGATCCTTAGTTAAACGTTTTATTTCTTCATAACACATAAGCAAGCTAAGTTCATTATGATGTGCAAGGGAAATCAAGTCATCACAAATTTTTGGACACGATACGATCATGAAGCAATTTGCATTGGGGATTTAAATGATCACGTTCATTGCAAAGTTCACAAGGATGGCAAAGATATTTTAAATCTTCAGCACAAACATCTAGCCTTTCTTGCAACCATTTAGTTTCCAAATACTTATGCCTCTTGCAAAATCTATCTTCCCTATTTGGTGTGTACTCACAAACTCTATGCACTCCACAAAAATTGACATGCTTATAAGAGACATTTTCATCATGACTAGTGCAATCATCATTAGTACTATGGATATTCAAAGAGTTCATACTAACAACATTTCAATCATGCTCATCATTACCATATTTAGTGCCAAACATTTATAGATTTGTTCTTCTAGCACTGAGCACAGCTTTCCTTTCCATCATTCTCACGAAATATATTAAAAAGATGAAGCGTATGAGGCAAACTCAATTCTATTTTTTGTAGTTTTATTTTATAGAATAAACTAGTGATAAAACAAGAAACAAAAAGATTCGATTGCAAGATCTAAAGATATAACTTCAAGCACTCACCTCCCCGGCAACGGCGCCAGAAAAAAGCATGATGTCTACTACACAACCTTCTTCTTGTAAACGTTGTTGGGCCTCCAAGTGCAGAGATTTGTAGGAAAGTAGCAAACACTACAAAAAAAGACTCATCCGTGACATTTTGGGTTGAACGAATTTTTTTTCTGTCATACATATGACACTTCTATGATGATAATTGTGACAAAACCTGGTATCATCATAGATGTGGTGGGCTGCTACTTCTATGACAAAAAATCATGATAGAAAATGGGCTTTTCGTCCTGGGTGGGCCATACACGCAGCTGCATGACATTCTTTGGGCCGTCCATGACAGAAAAAACCGTGGTAGAAGCAAGGGGGAGGAAAATTTTGGGGAGTTGCCGGTTACGGTGGGAGGTCGGGGGCCGAGCGATGCGCGTTTCTCTCGTACACGTACGCGCGTGTGTGTGAGGCGTTGGCTCTAACTGAACCCGAGCGAGGCGTTGGGCTCTAACTGAACCCGAGCGATTGCACTACAGGCTACGCGTTACTGAACCCGAGCGATCGATCTATGGCTGTTAACTGAACCAGATGGAGCGATTCCTTCGCTACTGCTGCTAACTGAAGCCGACCGATTGCATGAACAGTGAGCGTTGCGGGGGGGCGGGGGGGTGGATGAACAGTGAGCGGTGGCGTTGCCTCTGGATGAACATGACCCTGTGGTGTGGAGGGCTGGATGAACAGTAGACGGTGGAGGGGTCGTTGAATAGAACCCCGTGGTGTGGAGGGCTGGATGAACAGTAGACGATGGAGGGCTGGATGAAGAGTAGACGGTGGAGGGGTGGTTGAACAGTAGCCGGTGGAGTAGCGCGCGGTGGAGGCTAGATGAACAGGAGCCCATGGAGGCTGGAGGAGGTCGATGGTAGCCCGTGGAGGCTGGAGGAGGTCGACGATGGAGATGAACAGTATCCTGTGGAGTCCCGTTTTGCGGTACGCCACACCCCTCCCGATGAACAGGACCCCCGTTTCGACCGTAGCGCTCCAACGCAAGTCCGTTTCGTCCGTTTTGCGGTACGCCACACCCCTCTCGATGAACAGGACCCCCGTTTCGATCGTAGCGATCCAACACAAGTCCGTTTCATCCGTTTTGTGGTATGCCACACCCCTCCCGATCAACAGGACCCCCGTTTCGACCGTAGGAGGTCCGTTTCCTCCGTTTTGCGGTACGCCACACCCCTCCCGATCAACAGGACCCCGTTCCGAATGTAGGAGGTCCGTTTCCTCCGTTGTGCGGTACGCCAGGCCTCGTTTCCATCGCCTGTTCCATCCAAGCCCTCCTGATGAACACGACCACGCATTCCGTTTCGACCCAGCCGGTTGGCTCCCCATGAACACGACGACGATGCTGTTTCTCCGTTCCGACCCAGCCATGTACGTATGCACGAGTAGGCGTTCAAGACCCTGCCCGTATGTACGTACGTGGACGTACTTTCTTTCTTGCACCCTCGCCGCTATACAAACGTGTACATGCTACATGCGCGCCTCTACTACGACACGTGCGTGCCTCTACATCGACTAGTATGTACGTACACGTTCGCGACCAAAATGACAATGCTACGTACGCTTCGATCAGGTGGGTCCCGACTGTCAGGCACTTCCTTGCCTGCGAAGATGTAGCTGGTGGGTCCCAACAGTCAGGGGGGGGGTGAATCGTTTGTTTTTTGTTTTTTGCCCGGATGCACTTCCTTGTGTGCGAAGATGTAGCTGGTGGGTCCCAACAGTCAGGGGGGCGAATCCTTTTTTTGCCCGGACGCACTTCCTTGCATGCAAAGATGTAGCTGGTGGGTCCCAGCTGTCAGGAGGAAACGTTTTTTTTGCGAAATACGGTGGCCCGTCCAGTGGGTCCCCGCTGTCAGGTGGAGGAATAATTATTTTGCGCGTAATACGGAGGCACTTCCTTGCGGCCGCCGTGGACCCAGCTGTCAGCCTCTCCACGCACAATACTCTTCCGATGGAAGTCGGTCATTGACCACATTGACCACACCGCACCGAGAGCACCACGGCGGTGGACGACGGCGAGGCCTAGGAAGGGGACGACGCGGAGCCAGGGAAGACACAGCAGTGGATGCCCACGCGAAGAGGAGTACGAGGGTGAGGCTGCTGTCGCCGCAGAATAACAGGGGGTGTGGGTGAGTAGAGGGATGGCCTGGCCAGCGGTGGGAGTAGTAGGGGGCGGTGAGGCCTCCGTGGCATCACAGCCGGCCACGGGAGGCAGGAGCACGCGGCACGACCGGCACTGCTTTGGGCGGCTGGAGCACGAACACCAGAGGTTGAAGAAGCACTACGGCCGTTGGATGGACATCGTACGGCCACTTGAGCTAGAGTCATTCATATTGACTAAGTTGACAAAGCCCTCCGTCATCGTAAACTAAGTAGCCCACAAGTTAGCCTCCCACCAAGGTGAGTCCCAGCTAGCAGGGGGAGTATTCATTTTTTGTGCGTAATAAGGAGGCATTTTCGGTGGGTCCGAGCTGACAGCGGGGGGTGTTGGGGAACGTAGTAATTTCAAAAAAATATTCCTACGCACACGCAAGATCCTGGTGATGCATAGCATTGAGAGGGGAGAGTGTTGTCCACGTACCCTCGTAGACGATAGCGGAAGCGTTATAACAACGCGGTTGATGTAGTCGTACGTCTTCACGGCCCAACCGATCAAGCACCGAAACTACGACACCTCCGAGTTCTAGCACACGTTCAGCTCGATGACGATCCCCGGACTCCGATCCAGATAAGTGTCGGGGAAGAGTTCTGTCAGCACGACGGCGTGGTGACGATCTTGATGTTCTACCATCGCAGGGCTTCGCCGAAGCACCACTACAATATTATCGTGGTGGACTATGGTGGAGGGGGGCATCGCACACGGCTAAGATCTCTAAGGGATCAATTGTTGTTCTCCTAGAGGTGCCCCCCTGCCCCCGTATATAAAGGATCAAGGGGGAGGGGGCTTTAAAAGAAATGCCACAGTCGGGCGTCTGAGCGACACCACATAAAGGGCTTTAAAAGAAATGCCACAGTCGGGCGTCTGAGCGACACCACATAAAAGGCTTTAAAAGAAATGCCACAGTCGGGCGTCTGAGCGACACCACATAAAGGGCTTTAAAAGAAATGCCACAATCGGGCGTCTGAGCGACACCACATAAAGGGCTTTAAAAGAAATGCCAC
>NC_041387.1:515789520-515795151 GCF_002162155.2 Triticum dicoccoides
AGTCCTTCGAAATGCGGTGGTGTTATAAATGTATCAACGATCACACCAAAAATATTATGCCGGGATTCAGAATGCTTGCCTTCAATGTGTGGAAAGGCAGGGTGCACTCCAAAACTTGAAACATTTCTCCTCTCTTCAAAAATCCTATTTTAGCAATATAAAAGAATTAACACACAAAATAAAAACAGCACCAAAAGTTGTTCTGAATTTTTTTCAAATAAATCTTAAAATAAACTAGGTGAAATTTGAGAGAGGTAGGAAAAAGAATCATTTCATTTGGAGTTGTATTTAAAAAGTTATAGCCAGTCAAAGTTCTGGTCAAAATCTGTTATTTAAATAAAACAGAAAAGAAAACGTTTCGGAGGGGAATACGCTTTCGGAGCGGGGGAAACGTACTGGGGGGATTACGCCTTCACTTAATCCCACGTGGACAGGCATGGGGTCGCTGACAGTGGGTCCAAAGAGTCCCACTAGTCAGGTTTGACTAGTCTCTCTTTCCCCCTCCTTCCCCTGTCCCGAGCAGAGGCGGAGCTCAGGCGATCGTCGCCGGCGACTGGCAGCTCTTCGCGGGGCCCCGAGGGCGGGGGTGGATGCGCCACTCCAGTGCGGTCCTCCCGGTGGTTGCCAGGCCGGTGGGGACGGAGGGAGCTGCCGGCGGCGAGCTTCGCGGCGGAGGAGGCTTCGGGGGCGGAGTGAAAATTCTCCCGCAGTGAGCCCCGATCGAAATCGAGTAGAGGGAAAGGTTCATGGGAGGATGAGGAAGCTCTTGGTGGAGAGAACAGAGAGGGGGAGGCCCTGGTGGTGCCGAATTGGCCAGGGCAGTGGTGGCGGCCGCAGTTGCCGGAGGTGGGGAAGAAGACCTCCCCGGGTCGATTGGCTGCCATAGGAGAACTAGGGGAGCATTCTAAGGTTGCCTGTGTGCTCAGGGAAGCTCGGGGGCCTCCTTTTATAACTCATCGAGGTCGGTTCCGCGGCGGTCGGATAAGCTCTCCGGCGAACCGCCTCTCTGTAGCTTGCAGGGCAACGTAGCGTGGCTGGGGATGACGGCAGGAGCTAGCGGACGAGTGTGCAGTGCTCCAAGGGCGAGCTGGCGAGCGGAGGTGGCTTTGGCGGCGCCGACCGTGGCAGAGGCGCGCTGCGGACGCCGGTGTGCCGCCAAAAATGCCCTGGCGGCGGCGCTGTAGCGTGCCAGGGTGGCTTGGCGCGATGCTGCGAGGCGGGGAGTGCGTGGCGAGGTGCTGCCGTGTGGGCCAAAGCCAGGGGGCCAGCGTGTCGGCTCGGGCGCGGCATCGTGCAATACGCGCGCTCTGGGCGCATCCAGTGCACGCACGGGAGATGCTCGACACAATGCCGCGGCATGCTACAGGTCCCAGGTGAGGTTGGGGTTTACCAGATCGAGGTTAGGAGCAACTGGGAGTCTAGTGGACATGCTAGTTTGATCAGAGGTGCAAGCTCACAGTGCAATGCCAAAACTCATGTCAAAACTGGTCATGCCTACAGGGTGCTCGATAGAATGCCACATGCACCTAGGCATTTCTTGGGGTAGCCAAAACTTCCAGGTTGGGGTCTCTTTAGATGTACAAGAGGGTGGTGAGGTTAGTTTGCCAAAAGAAGAAACTTGTTAGTGCAAGTTTTGCAAAACTACATTTCTGGACAGAAAGCAAATGGCATTGTTGCAAGCACTTAGAATCATCCAATGGGTCCACTCTCCTGGACTTAAGGGTTTGGCAAGGGGGACTACCAGTAGAAAAAGTAATCATGGATATAGGAGCAACTAAAATGGTGGTTGCTGTACAAATCCTCAAATTGGACCAGAATTGAAAAGAGGTTGATTCACTCAAAATTTTCAAAGAACAACCCTGGATTTTTGCACAAAGTGGAATAATATGCTCCTACTGATCTCCCCTAATTTTGGTAGAAGTTTTAAAGAAATATTTAAATAGGTTGTAGTGTAAAATTGCCCACTGGACCAGATTTGAAAACTTGGTGTAGAACTCAAAATATCCAATGAATGAAATATATTATTGCATAAAAGTGATTTAGAGACATCACATGATATCTCCAAATTTTGGTGAAATTTTTAGTTAAATATATCAAAAGGTTGTAGTTCAAAAAGAGCTCCAAATTTTAAAACAACTCATTTTAATGAATAAAGTTCAGGGTGAAATAATTTTAGAAATAAATCTCCTGATTGAGAGATGTTTTTAAATGAGAGGGAAAATAAGTCCAATATGTTTTGGAAGGATCCACTTGGGAAAAACTCCTTAATATTAAAAGAAAAGTTTTGAAATCAACAGAGATATACTTGCATGCAAAAATTTTAAACTCTTGGCAAAATTTTAATAACTAAAACCTGGTTAAATTTTTGGGGTGTTACAATACTACCCCCCTTAAGAAAAATCTCGTCCTCGAGATTTGCTAAGAGCCGTTGTGAAAAACAAAAGTTCCATATGCGTTCGAGCGGTTGTGAGACTGCTGCCGTGGTGCTGCGGGAATAATAATAATAATAATCCACGTAGTGAGGGGATAAATGATGCAGCAATTCAGTAAAAAGAAAACTTATACTAGGATCTTTCGCGGTTACACAAGTTAATCACGAAGAAAGTTACTCATACCAGTAGAAACTAAATACTCGACTCGTCGCACAAATTTGGGGTACCATGCATAAGATACACGCAAATATAAATGCTACAAAAACAAATACAGTAGTGACGTCTAAAATGAAAACGGTAACTGGGTGGGGTCCTGATAAAATGTCTCTGGTAAAGGGATACACTCCTCTTCTATCGGAGGAAGTGGATTGACCAGTCGATGTATGCGTCTCTCCGGGTCGGGTCTCAGTGATCTGCCGATGGAAATCTGAGGACTTAAATCTGCGAGGCTCTGGAGATAATCCATCACTCGCTGGTTCAAATGCTCTTGAGCAATGATGTACTGGATAAGGTTGGCTAGCACTGGGTCTCTCTCAATGCGTCCACCGGGAAAAGATGTTACTTCTCCGGGTGCTGCACGGCTCGGAAAGTAATAATATCCTCGTTCGCGGGCATAGGGTACTGCGGATCGAAGACGAGCAATCACTTCTTTCGCAGCAGCTTCTATGGCCAGGTGTGGGGTTGGCATAGATTTCCCCACGAAGGAAACTTCCGTTGGATCTTGGTTGGGGTCTACAGGAGGAATGTGTACTGCTGCCCAATATTCCGAGGTGGATGGGGTGATCCTTGATTTGAACAGCTCGTACTGAGGTGGCTGGGTAGAACCCATGGTACTGCGGGTAAAATCCCACAATATTTTGACAAAGCTACCTGGGGTTGCATCTGGGGTTCTCAGATGAATGCTGGGGCTCGGCATGACAGGAAAAAGTTGTGAGTGTGGTGCACAAAGTGAGGGTTGCTGGGTAAGGTCACAAGGTGGCCTTTATATAGCAATGGAGCCGGATCGTTTTACCGTGGTGAAAGGTAATAAATTTGCCAGCTTAGCTCCAAGGTCAGGTCAGTGTCAGAGATACACATATCTCATAAAGAGACGTGTTACTGTGGTTGTCGTCGGGTTGGTTTTGGTAGTTGTGCCCGGAAAAATATGCAACTATGCGCTGACCAAAAATGCAAGGCCACTATTAAAACAGAGGCACAACGACAGGCTGCGTTAATATAGACGGTCGCGCGATTACAAAGTGAGGATACACTGAGACTCGGTACTACTCGTACGGCTTAGTCTACCTCATTAATGTCTAAACGGGCGCGCCTGGTAGATGTCGAGGCTTCTCCACGTGTCTCACTGCCGGGATTAGTCGGAGATGGCAGAGGAACTGCAGGGTCGGGGTAGTGATGATGACCATCGCGGGGATTGTTGGCCACAACCCCGTTGGAGTGTGCTCCCAATATGCGACGAAGCACCTCTGGGGTTATCGCAGCACCTTGGCCGATGGCTGGGGCAGGCCTCAGGGACTCGATCGGGTGTCCAAACAACACAACTGGGTTGTCGGCGTTGGGCTCGTTCTCTTCTCTCACCGGGGCTCGACGAACCAGCTCTCCACGAGCTGCGATTAGATCAATAGTGATCTAGTCGAACAGTGCCTCTAGTGCACTTACATAGCGCACTAGGTGCAACAATGCGGGGTCCGTCTCATGATCTCCGTTGGCAACTTGGGGTGGTCTACCATACCCTTCACACCTGGGGTAGTAGTGGAACAAGCGACAGTTTACTCTGGGCGACAAGTGCCTAAGATGAACTATAGCTTCTCGAGCGGCTAGCTGGATGGCTTGTGGCTCGAAGGAAGTTGTTCTTCCGGTGAACCTGTAGGGGCGCTCGAGTGACAGTCCCCTACCGTAGATGTGCACAGTGCCCCAAAATTGACGGTCTTCACCGCTCATGGGTCCTTGGTACACAACAAATTCTGGTGGCTCTTCTAACGCATAGGCACGACGGGTGAGGTTTGCGAGTATGGTCACAAAACCTCCAAGGTTGGTTGCTGTGGTCTCGTTGTGCACTATGGGTCCAGGCATTGTGGCTAGGTTGGGGAAGAGACTGTGCTGTGCTGGGTTGAGACTAGTGTGCCCCTTTTTATAGGAAAAAGGGGACGGAGTCTTCCTTCGCACGCTTGCGAGAAAGAACTATTTAGGGGCCGGTCACTGGCGCATGAGTGACAGGTTAGGTTGATAGGTTGGGCACCGACTCCCAAAAAGGTGTTGGGTCACTGTGTGGCTATCTTGCACGAGAAGCTTGGCTGGGGTTTGGTTATGGTTTGGTGGGTTGGTTTGCCTAAATTTATTGACCTGGCTAAGATAGGATTAGCCAATGGTCAGCCTGGCTCTGATACCAAGTCTGTCACGACCGGTTTTCTGGGTAATAAATTTCCAGAAAAGACCGTCGTGCTCATCAGCCCCAGGATTACTGTTAGCTGATGAGGCTCCAACTTGATACAGATATTCCAAGCAGAATACAACATATGTAGTACAAGACCATTCTGGCCTGTGAGTACAACAAATGGTTTCTAGAGGTTGATGGCGGAAGCGGGTTGTGAAACATCAGTGTCTATGGGATTCCATTTCCCACGGGAACAGCTGACCAGGTTAACTCCTATCTTCGCGAGGCTGCTATCTCCATTACTTCGGTTCCAGGGCTGTCATCGCGTCGCTCCTCTTCGTGCAAGAAAATCTGGCCAAGACAATAGCCAGGGACAAGCCAGTGAGTACTTTGAATGTACTCGCAAGCATTATGAACACAGGTATAATATAACAATGATGTGCTGAAAATATTTTATGCTCATGACGTCAGTCACAAAAGATAAATAAATTTCTGATGCGTGCAAGCAAGTTATTTATAAAATTGCAATAACATAGTAGTATTAAAATTTATGAAATAAATAACAAGCAAAGCCACAGTAGGGCGTCTGAGCGACACCACATAAAGGGCTTTATAAAAAATGCCACAGTCGGGCGTCTGAGCGACACCACATAAAGGGCTTTAAAAGAAATGCCACAGTCGGGCGTCTGAGCGACACCACATAAAGGGCTTTAAAAGAAATGCCACAGTCGGGCGTCTGAGCGACACCACATAAAGGGCTTTAAAAGAAATGCCACAGTCGGGTGTCTGAGCGACACCACATAAAGGGCTTTAAAAGAAATGCCACAA
>NC_041387.1:515795868-515809740 GCF_002162155.2 Triticum dicoccoides
CGGGACTAATTCCGTCTATGGTCTTTTTGTTGAAAACACACCTAACTTGCACACACCAGCTTATCTCACACGTGTCTGGAATCACCCACGACACCTGTTAAGCAAACTCTAAGTGGGGAGGCTACAACCTCGCGTAGCATGGGATCAAATTTATATCGCGCGCTCTAAGGGGTGGCCTCCCCTCTCGGTCCCAACCGGAAACACCCATGCCCCCGGACCAGGTGGCCTGCCTACCAGCTACAACCGGTATCTTCCACCATGGCCTCTCTGTATGGTGTGTGCTAGAAAGAGGTTGACAACTTACTGAACCGTACTCTACTTGCTGTAGAGACGAGTGGTAGTACGAAACAAGTATGGGGGTTACTGGAACAAGACTCGATCTACGGTCGACTCAGGAGGTTTAAGTATTCCCTGCATGGTTAGTATAACAAATATATTTCGTCCAACAGAGTCACCGCTCATATCACCTTACCAGGCCATACCAGACATAACCGTCCCGACGGAGACCGGCGACAAACTCATGCCTACCCAGGGCAGAGGTTTTCCCGGGTTCCTGCCGGTAGGCATGCAAGGCACATGAGGGTGATTATCATCACAAGTGTGTTTATTTCCAACAGCATGGAAATCACTAATATGCACTCATGCATATGATCATACTACATGAAATAACAAGTCCTTCGAAATGCGGTGGTGTTATAAATGTATCAACGATCACACCAAAAATATTATGCCGGGATTCAGAATGCTTGCCTTCAATGTGTGGAAAGGCAGGGTGCACTCCAAAACTTGAAACATTTCTCCTCTCTTCAAAAATCCTATTTTAGCAATATAAAAGAATTAACACACAAAATAAAAACAGCACCAAAAGTTGTTCTGAATTTTTTTCAAATAAATCTTAAAATGAACTAGGTGAAATTTGAGAGAGGTAGGAAAAAGAATCATTTCATTTGGAGTTGTATTTAAAAAGTTATAGCCAGTCAAAGTTCTGGTCAAAATCTGTTATTTAAATAAAACAGAAAAGAAAACGTTTCGGAGGGGAATACGCTTTCGGAGCGGGGGAAACGTACTGGGAGGATTACGCCTTCACTTAATCCCACGTGGACAGGCACGGGGTCACTGACAGTGGGTCCAGAGGGTCCCACTAGTCAGGTTTGACTAGTGTCTCTTCCCCCCTCCTTCCCCTGTCTCGAGCGGAGGCGGAGCTCAGGCGATCGTCGCCGGCGACTGGCAGCTCTTCGCGGGCCCCGAGGGCGGGGATGGATGCGCCACTCCAGTGCGGTCCTCCCGGTGGTTGCCAGGCCGGTGGGGACGGAGGGAGCTGCCGGCGGCGAGCTTCGCGGCGGAGGAGGCTTCGGGGGCGGAGTGAAAATTCTCCCGCAGTGAGCCCCGATCGAAATCGAGTAGAGGGAAAGGTTCACGGGAGGATGAGGAAGCTCTTGGTGGAGAGAACGGAGAGGGGGAGGCCCTGGTGGTGCCGAATTGGCCAGGGCAGTGGTGGCGGCTGCAGTTGCCGGAGGTGGGGAAGAAGACCTCCCCGGGTCGATTGGCTGCCATAGGAGAACTAGGGGAGCATTCTAAGGTTGCCTGTGTGCTCGGGGAAGCTCGGGGGCCTCCTTTTATAGCTCGTCGAGGTCGGTTCCGCGGCGGTCGGATAAGCTCTCCGGCGAACCGCCTCTCTGTAGCTTGCAGGGCAACGTGGCGTGGCTGGGGATGACGGCAAGAGCTAGCGGACGAGTGGGCACTGTTCCAAGGGCGAGCTTGCGAGCGTAGGTGGCTTTGGCGGCGCCGATCGTGGCAGAGGCGCGCTGCGGACGCCAGTGTGCCACCAAAAATGCCCTGGCGGCGGTGCTGTAGCGTGCCGGGGTGGCTTGGCGCGATGCTGCGAGGCGGGGAGTGCGTGGCGAGGTGCTGCCGTGTGGGCCAAAGCTAGGGGGGCCAGCGTGTCGGCACGGGCGCGGCATCGTGCAATACGCGCGCTCTGGGCGTGTCCAGTGCACGCACGGGAGATGCTCGACACAATGCCGCGGCATGCTACAGGTCGCAGGTGAGGTTGGGGTTTACCAGATCGAGGTTAGGAGCAACTGGGAGTCTAGTGGACATGCTAGTTTGATCAGAGGTGCAAGCTCACAGTGCAATGCCAAAACTCATGTCAAAACTGGTCATGCCTACAGGGTGCTCGATAGAATGCCACATGCACCTAGGCATTTCCTGGGGTAGCCAAAACTTCCAGGTTGAGGTCTCTTTAGATGTACAAGAGGGTGGTGAGGCTAGTTTGCCAAAAGAAGAAACTTGTTAGTGCAAGTTTTGCAAAACTACATTTCTGGACAGAAAGCAAATGGCATTGTTGCAAGCACTTAGAATCATCCAATGGGTCCACTCTCCTGGACTTAAGGGTTTGGCAAGGGGGACTACCAGTAGAAAAAGTAATCATGGATATAGGAGCAACTAAAATGGTGGTTGCTGTACAAATCCTCAAATTGGACCAGAATTGAAAAGAGGTTGATTCACTCAAAATTTTCAAAGAACAACCCTGGATTTTTGCACAAAGTGGAATAATATGCTCCTACTGATCTCCCCTAATTTTGGTAGAAGTTTTAAAGAAATATTTAAATAGGTTGTAGTGTAAAATTGCCCACTGGACCAGATTTGAAAACTTGGTGTAGAACTCAAAATATCCAATGAATGAAATATATTATTGCATAAAAGTGATTTAGAGACATCACATGATATCTCCAAATTTTGGTGAAATTTTTAGTTAAATATATCAAAAGGTTGTAGTTCAAAAAGAGCTCCAAATGTTAAAACAACTCATTTTAATGAATAAAGTTCAGGGTGAAATAATTTTATAAATAAATCTCCTGATTGAGAGATGTTTTTAAATGAGAGGGAAAATAAGTCCAATATGTTTTGGAAGGATCCACTTGGGAAAAACTCCTTAATATTAAAAGAAAAGTTTTGAAATCAACAGAGATATACTTGCATGCAAAAATTTTAAACTCTTGGCAAAATTTTAATAACTAAAACCTGGTTAAATTTTTGGGGTGTTACAATATTCTACGAAGATCTTTATCGGTCAGACCGCATAACAACATACGTTGTTCCCTTTGTCATCGGTATGTTACTTGCCCGAGATTCGATCGTCGGTATCTCAATACCTAGTTCAATCTCCTTACTGGCAAGTCTCCTTACTCGTTCCGTAATACATCGTTCCGCATCTAACTCATTAGTTGCAATGATTGCAAGGCTTAAGTGATGTGTATTACCGAGAGGGCCCAGAGATACCTCTCCGACAATCGGAGTGACAAATCCTAATCTCGAAATACGCCAACCCAACATGTACCTTCGGAGACACCTGTATAGCACCTTTATGATCACCCAGTTACGTTGTGATGTTTGGTAGCACACAAAGTGTTCCTCCGGTAAACGGGAGTTGCATAATCTCATAGTCATAGGAACATGTATAAGTCATGAAGAAAGCAACATCAGCATACTAAACGATCGTGTGCTAAGCTAACGGAATGGGTCATGTCAATCACACCATTCTCCTAATGATGTGATCCTGTTAATCAAATGACAACTCATGTCAATGGCTAGGAAACATAACCATCTTTGATCAACGAGCCAGTCAAGTAGAGGCATACTAGTGACAATCTGTTTGTCTATGTATTCATACATGTATTATGTTTTCGGTTAATACAATTCTAGTATGAATAATAAACATTTATCATGATATAAGGAAATAAATAATAACTTTATTATTGCCTCTATGGCATATTTCCTTCAGTCTCCCACTTGCACTAGAGTCAATAATCTAGTTCACATCATCATGTGATTCAACACCAATATTCACATCTGTATGTGATTAACACCCATAGTTCACATCGTCATGTGACCAACACCCGAAGGGTTTACTAGAGTCAATAATCTAGTTCACATCGCTATGTGATTAACACCCAAAGAGTACTAAGGTATGATCATGTTTTGCTCATGAGAGAAGTTTAGTCAACGGGTCTGTCACATTCAGAGCCGTATGTATTTTGCAAATATTCTATGTCTACAATGCTCTGCACGGAGCTACTCTAGCTAATTGCTCCCACTTTCAATATGTATCCAGATTGAGACTTAGAGTTATCTGGATCGGCGTAAAAGCTTGACCGCTGTCCAGTGATCTACTCTTAGATCAAAATTGTATTCCTTTGCCAAACTCAGAGCAAGGTATACAATAGGTCTGGTACACAGCATAGCATGCTTTATAGAACCAATGACTGAGGCATAGGGAATGACTTTTCATTCTCTTTCTATTTTCTGCCATGGTCGGGTTTTGAATCTTACTCAACTTCACACCTTTGTATCACAGGCAAGAACTCTTTCTTTGACTATTCCATTTTGAACTATTTCAAAATCTTGTCAAGGTATGTACTAATTGAAAATATCATCAAGCGTCTAGATCTATCTCAATAGATCTTTATGCTCAATATGTAGGTAGCTTTACTGAGGTCTTTCTTTGAAAAACTCCTTTCAAACACTCCTTTTATGCTTTCCAGAAAATTCTACATCATTTCCGATCATCAATATGTCATTCACATATACTTATCAGAAAGGCTGTAGTGCTCCCACTCACTTTCTTGTCAATACAGGCCCTTCCAAAAGTCTGCATAAAACCACATGCTTTGATCAACTCATCAAAGCATATATTCCAACTCTGAGATGCTTGCACCAGTCCATTGATGGATCGCTGGAGCTTGCACATTTTGTTAGCACCTTTAGGATTGACAAAACCTTCTGGTTGCATCATATACAACTCTTGTTTAAAAAATCCATTAAGGAATGTAGTTTTGACATCCATTTGCCAGATTTCATAAAATGTGGCAATTGCTAACATGATTCGGACAGACTTAAGCATCGATACGAGTGAGAAAATCTCATCGTATTCAACACCTTGAACTTGTCAAAAAACCTTTTTGCGACAAGTCGAGCTTTGTAGATAGTAACACTACTATCAGCGTCCATCTTCCTCCTGAAGATCCATTTATTTTTCTATAGCTTGCCGCTCATCGCGCAAGACAACCAAAGTCCACACTTTGTTCTCATACATGGATCCCATCTCAGATTTCATGGCCTCAAGCCATTTTGCGGAATCCGGGCTCATCATCGCTTCCTCATAGTTCGTAGGTTCATCATGGTCTAGTAACATGACTTCCAGAACAGGATTACCGTACCACTCTGGAGCGGATCTTACTCTGGAAGACCTACGAGGTTCGGTAGCAACTTGATCTGAAGTTTCATGATCATTATCATTAACTTCCTCACTAATTGGTGTAGGAATCACTGGAACGGATTTCTGTGATGAACTACTTTCCAATAAGGGAGAAGGTACAATTACCTTATCAAGTTCTACTTTCCTCCCACTCACTTGTTTCGAGAGAAACTCCTTCTCTAGAAAGGATCCATCTTAGCAACGAATAACTTGCCTTCGGATCTGTGATAGAAGGTGTACCCAACAGTTTCCTTCGGGTATTCTATGAAGACACACTTCTCTGATTTAGGTTCGAGCTTACCAGGTTGAAACTTTTTCACATAAGCATCGCAATCCCAAACTTTAAGAAACGACAACTTTGGTTTCTTGCCAAACCACAGTTCATAAGGCGTCGTTTCATTGGATTTTTATGGTTCCCTATTTAAGGTGGATGCAATTGTCTCTAATGCATAACCCCAAAACGATAGTGGTAAACTGATAAGAGACATCATAGATCGCACAATATCCAATAAAGTGTGGTTACGATGTTCGGACAAACCATAATGCTATAGTGTTCTAGGTGATGTGAACTGTGAAACTATTCCACATTGTTTTATATGAAGGCCAAACTCGTAACTCAAATATTCTACTCCACGATCAGATCGTAGAAACTTTATTTTCTTGTTACGATGATTCTCCACTTCACTCTGAAATCCTTTGAACTTTTCAAATGTTTCAGACTTGTGTTTCATTAAGTAGATATACTCATATCTGCTCAAATCATCGCCACGAGCATCAATACTCATTGGATCGCATACATCAGTATGTATTATTTCCAATAAGTCACTAGCTCGTTCCATTGTTCCGGAGAACGGAGTTTTAGTCATCTTGCCCAAAAGGCACGGTTCGCAAGCACCAAATGATTCATAACCAAGTGATTCCAAAAATCCATCTTTATGGAGTTTCTTCATGCACTTTACACCGATATGACCCAAACGGCAGTGCCACAAATAAGTTGCACTATCATTATCAACTTTGCATCTTTTGGCATCAATATTATGAATATGTGTATCACTACGATCGAGATCCAACAAACTATTTTAATTGGGTGTATGACCATCGAAGGTTTTATTCATGTAAACAGAACAACAATTATTCTCTGATTTTAAATGAATAACCGTATTGCAATAAACATGATCAAATCACATTCATGCTCAACGCAAACGCCAAATAACATTTATTTAGGTTCAACACTAATCCCAAAAGTATAGGGAGAGTGTGATGATGATCATATCAATCTTGGAACTACTTCCAACACACATCGTCACTTCACCCTCAACTAGTCTCTGTTTATTCTGTAACTCCTGTTTCGAGTTACTAATCTTAGCAACCGAACAAGTATCAAATACTCAGGGGCTACTATAAACACTAGTAAAGTACACATCAATAACATGTATATCAAATATACCCTTGTTCACTTTGCCATCCTTCTTATCCACCAAATATTCAGGGCATTTCCGCTTCTAGTGACCATTTCCGTTGCAGTATAATCACCCAGTTTCAGGCTTTGGTCCAGCTTTGGGCTTCTTCGCGGCAGTGACAACTTGCTTGCCATTCAACTTGAAGTTCCCTTTCTTTCCCTTTGCCCTTTTCTAGAAACTAGTGGTCTTGTCAATCATCAACACTTGATGCTCTTTTCTTGATTTCTAACTTCGTCGATTTCAGCATCACGAAGAGCTCGGGAATCATTTTCGTCACCCCTTGCATTATAGTTCATCACGAAGTTCCAGTAACTTGGTGATGGTGACTAGAGAACTCTGCCAATCACTATCTTATCTGGAAGATTGACTCCCACTTGATTCAAGCGATTGTTAGTACTCAGACAATCTAAGCACTTGCTCACTAGTTGAGCAATTCTCCTCCATCTTTTAGCTATAGAACTTGTTGGAGACTTCATATCTCTCAACTCGGGTATTTGCTTGAAATATTAACTTCAACTCCTGGAACATCTCATATGGTTCATGACGTTCAAAACGTCTTTGAAGTCCCGATTCTAAGCCGTTAAGCATGGTGCACTAAACTATCAAGTAATCATCATATTGAGCTAGCCAAACATGCATAACGTCTGCATCTGCTCCTACAATAGGTCTGTCACCTAGTGGTGTATTAAGGACATAATTCTTCTGTGCAGCAATGAGGATAAACCCCAGATCACGGATCCAATCCGCATCATTGCTACTAACATCTTTCAACACAATTTTCTCTAGGAACATATCAAAATAAACATATGAAAGCAACAACGCAAGCTATTGATTTACAACATAATTTGCAAAATACTACCAGGACTAAGTTCATGATAAATGTAAGTTCAATTAATCATATTACTAAAGAACTCCCACTTAGATAGACATCCCTCTAATCCTCTAAGTGATTACGTGATCCATATCAACTACACCATGTCCGATCATCACGTGAGATGGAGTAGTTTCAACGGTGAACATCAATATGTTGATCATATCTACTATATGATTCATGCTCGACCTTTCGGTCTTCGTGTTCCGAGGCCATATCTATTCTATGCTAGGCTCGTCAAGTTTAACCCGAGTATTCCGCGTGTGCAACTGTTTTGCACCCGTTGTATTTGAACGTAGAGCCTATCACACCCGATCATCACGTGGTGTCTCAGCACGAAGAACTTTCGCAACGGTGCATACTCAGAGAGAACACTTTTACTATGATAATTTTGGTGAGGGATCATCTTATAATGCTACCGTCAATCAAAGCAAGATAAGATGCATAAAAGATAAACATCACATGCAATCAATATAAGTGATATGATATGGCCATCATCATCTTGTGCTTGTGATCTCCATCTTTGAAGCACCGTCATGATCACCATTGTCACCGGCGCGACACCTTGATCTCCATCGTAGCATCATTGTCGTCTCGCCAATCTTATGCTTCTACGACTATCGCTACCGCTTAGTGATAAATTAAAGCATTACAGGGCGATTGCATTGCATACAATAAAGCGACAACCATATGGCTCCTGCCAGTTGCCGATAACTCTGTTACAAAACATGATCATCTCATACAATAAATTTTAGCATCATGTCTTGACCATATCACATCACAACATGCCCTGCAAAAACAAGTTAGACGTACTCTACTTTGTAGTTGCAAGTTTTACGTGGCTGCTACGGGCTTAGCAAGAATCGTTCTTACCTACGCATCAAAACCACAATGATAGTTTGTCAAGTTGGTGCTGTTTTAACCTTCGCAAGGACCGGGTGTAGCCACACTTGGTTCAACTAAAGTTGGAGAAACTGACACCTGCCAGCCACCCGTGTGCAAAGCACGTCGGTAGAACCAATCTCGCGTAAGCGTACGCGTAATGTATGTCCGGGCTGCTTCATCCAACAATACCGCCGAACCAAAGTATGACATGCTGGTAAGCATTATGACTTATATCGCCCACAACTCACTTGTGTTCTACTCGTGCATATGACATCTACGAATAAAACCAGGCTCTGATACCACTGTTGAGGACGTAGTAATTTCAAAAAAAAATTCCTAAGCACACTCAAGATCATGGTGATGCATAGCAATGAGAGGGGAGAGTGTTGTCCATGTATCCTCGTAGTCGTACGTCTTCACGGCCCGACCGATCAAGCACCGAAACTATGACACCTCCGAGTTCTAGCACAAGTTTAGCTCGATGACGATCCCCGAACTCCGATCCAGCAAAGTGTCGGGGAAGAGTTCTGTCAGCACGACGGCGTGGTGACGATCTTGATGTTCTATCGTCGCACGGCTTCGCCTAAGCACCGCTACGATATTATCGAGGTGGACTATGGTGGAGGGGGGCACCGCACACGGCTAAGAGATCCAAGGGATCAATTGTTGTTCTCCTAGAGGTGCCCCCCTGCCCCCGTATATAAAGGATCAAGGGGAGGGGGCGGCCGGTCAGGTAGAGGCGCGCCATAGGGGAGTCCTACTCCCACCGGGAGTAGGATTCCCCCCTTCCAAGTTGGAATAGGAGAAAGGGAAAGGAGAAGGAGAAGGAAAGAAGGGTGCGCCCCCCTTCGCTAGTCCAATTCGGACTAGTCCATGGGGAGGGGTGCGGCCACCCTTTGGGGCATTTCTCTCCTTTCCCGTATGGTCCATTAAGGCCCAATACGAATTCCCGTAACTCTCCGGTACTCCGAAAAATACCCGAATCACTCGGAACCTTTCCGAAGTCTGAATATAGTCGTCCAATATATCGATCTTTATGTCTCGACCATTTCGAGACTCCTCGTCATGTCCCCGATCTCATCCGGGACTCCGAACTCCTTCGGTACATCAAAACTCATAAACTCATAATATAACTGTCATCGAAACCTTAAGCGTACGGACCCTACGGGTTCGAGAACAATGTAGACATGACCGAGACACGTCTCCGGTCAATAACCAATAGCGGAACATGGATGCTCATATTGGCTCCCACATATTCTATGTAGATCTTTATCAGTCAGACCGCATAACAACATACGTTGTTCCCTTTGTCATCAGTATGTTACTTGCCCAAGATTCGATCGTCGGTACCTCAATACCTAGTTCAATATCGTTACCGGCAAGTCTCTTTACTCGTTCCGTAATACATCATCCTGCAACTAACTCATTAGTTGCAATGCTTGCAAGGCTTAAGTGATGTGTATTACCGAGAGGGCCCAGAGATACCTCTCCGACAATCGGAGTGACAAATCCTAATCTCGAAATACGCCAACCCAACATGTACCTTCGGAGACACCTGTAGAGCACCTTTATAATCACCCAGTTATGTTGTGACGTTTGGTAGCACACAAAGTGTTCCTTCGGTAAACGGGAGTTGCATAATCTCATAGTCATAGGAACATGTATAAGTCATGAAGAAAGCAACAACATCATACTAAACAATCGTGTGCTAAGCTAACGGAATGGGTTATGTCAATCACATCATTCTCCTAATGATGTGATCCCGTTAATCAAATGACAACTCATGTCAATGGCTAGGAAACATAACCATCTTTGATCAACGAGCTAGTCAAGTAGAGGCATACTAGTGACAATTTGTTTGTCTATGTATTCACACATGTATTATGTTTCCGGTTAATACAATTCTAGCATGAATAATAAACATTTATCATGATATAAGGAAATAAATAATAACTTTATTATTGCCTCTAGGGCATATTTCCTTCAGGGGGAACGTTTTTTCACAAAATACAGAGACCCTTCCGGTGGGTCCCAGCTATCAGGTGTAGGAATCATTATTTTGCGCGTAATAAGGAGGCATTTTCCTGTGTGGGCCCCTACTGTCAGCCTCTTCCGATGGCTGCTGTTTGTTGACCATGTTGACCTCGCCGCGCCGAGAGCACAAACGTGGTGGACGAGGGCGGGGCCCAGGAAGAGAACCACCCAGAGCCGGCGAAGCCACCGCAATGGATGCCCACGCTGAGTGGAGAACGAGCACTAACTGGTCGGCTGTGGGGTGAGGCTGACATCGCCGGAAAATAACAGGATGTGTGGGTGGTTAGAGGGATGGCCTGGCGGCAGCACAGCCAACCACGGGAGGAGGGTGCAGGTAGTCCCGCCGGCGCTGGTTTGGGCGGCTAGAGCAGGAAGATCAAAGATTGAAGAAGCACGGCGGCCGTTGGATGGACATCTAACAGTCACTGCAGTGCGTTGACAAAGTTGACAAAGCCTTGCGTACGCGTGAATTTTTTTTAGGACAGCGTCATCGTCAACCTAGTAGGCCCAGAAGTCAGCCTCCAAATCCGTGGAAAATAGCATACAACCCATAAGCCATTATTTTCAATAATTTACAGCTCATTTGCTAATTCTTAAGGATATTTGAAGCCCATATTCTTTTTATTAGCATTACAGACCATATATTCTGGGCACTGCTAAAAAATTCAACGAAATTTGGCATATTTCGGTGGGGTCCGAACTCTTTTAATCACGAAATATCGAGTCATGTTAAAAATAGTTTTCAAAAAATTATATCAAAATAAAATTCAAAAAACAATTCTCCGCAAAAAATGAATGAAATTTAGAATCTTAACTAGCAAGATGCCCATTCGTTGCACGGAACATGAAGATGCATTTGTATGAGTAGTTTATCTTGTGGGTGAAAAGATGATATTTTAATGTAATTGGCAGTTGGCTTTGGTTTTTATAAGAGTACAGAGTAGAGAAATCCTGAAAAAAATGATATTTTAATGCAATTGCCGGTTGGCTTTGGTTTAAAAATTTACAGCCCATTTCTTACAACTTATAGCCCATTTTCTGGGGAAGCCCATTTCTTATCCCTCCTCGTCTTGAAAGATTTGCAGCCCAGCAGGGCTGAGAAAAGCAAGTAGGCCTCGGTTTTGGTATTCTCCAAAAAAAAAAAGAACTGGGCTAGCCAATTTCAGAAAGAAAAAAATATCAATTGGGCTTGTCATGTGCTTAATAAAAGCGTAAGCGTGCGCTAGACGGGCCACAGCCCCCGCGCAGCGCGCAGTTGAGCTCCGTCTCTGAAACTGAAAAACAACTGGGCGAGCTGCTGGGTCCCTGGTGTTATCCACTCGTTGTGTAATTTTCTCGTTTATTGACTACATTAACAATGGCGTGGAACCTAGTTGTCAAACAATTAGGAGGAAGTATTGTTTTGGCTTGTAATAACGAGGCACCTGCTTGCGAAATGCAATGAACCTGGTGGGTCCCTACTATCAGCCTCTCCACATACAGTCATCTCCTGATTCCTCTTGGTTGTTGACCATGTTGACAACACCAGACGACGGCGAGCACAACGAGCTAACCAAGGCGGAGAACAACGGCAAGGCCTCAGACGAGAACGAACAGCAGCCATGGAAGATGCGGCAGTGTAGTGGCAGGTGGAGGGGAGTACGAGGGCAACAACATGCAAGTCAAGCATTCAAATGGTAAAAAGCCCAGGGATTAATTGTTCATCAAATTTGTAGACAAAACCCAGATTGAACATGACAGTAACATCTAACCCAACCACTCTTTTTTGCATTCACAAACAAATGGAAAGGTCTGATCCATAAAATCAACATCCTGTGCGAAAAAATTTATTTTAGGATGTCTACAACTTGTTGTAAATAGAAGCCGAGCACGTTTAGAAGCCCATTTGTCCACCTGAAACTTCTTTTTTTGCTGTTCAACATGTTCGTCCGTGAGAAATCTCTTGCTGTAAAAATTAAGCCTCATGGACAATAGTAACCTCGCATTCAACAGGAAGAATGTGACAAATCTTATGTTTGCCTGGTTGGATGCATATCGTCCCATCATTATTGTCCTCAAACGAATGTCATGAGAACTGAGAAAATCCTTGTGCTTATTACGCCAATGATTGGTTATATGTTTTTCTCCATGTGGTTCTGCCTAAGTAGACATGAAGATTGAAAACAGTTAAGGTCTGAAAAAAGAGTATGTCGAAAGAACGACAGCCGAACAGTTAATTCTAGTACAATATATACGGGATTTCAATGTGCATGAAATCATCACCTCTATGTATAAATTCTCCAGAGATCAAAAGCATCGCAGCAAGCTAATAATTATGTCCAGATCAAAACTATACATTCTGATATATATGATCTTGACAGAATCCAGCAGCATTGACAAGCTATCAATGGATGAACTCTTCATTGAGCATATAACATAATATTAGTACCCAAAGTGTACTCCAAGATGATATAAAACTTATGCGCAAAAATAAAAAATGCAGCATATGATTACAAATGTGTAGATGATAATATACGATACCTGAAAAGGTGAGGAGCCAAACACCAAATCCTTGTGATTATTAAACGGGTCACGAATTACACCCAAGGTCTCCAGTTTGGGCGCAAAGACGACAGTTATTTCTGAAGGTGTATAGAAATTATCAAGGAGCAACCTTTCAAGTGAAGGGGCATCTCCGATGATGAGCTGCTGTCCTTCAAAACAAATTCCAATGCTTTTAAGGCAAGGCGACTTTATTTGGAGACAACTGATACTGATTTCTATTCCCAAAACAATCAGCAAGCGCTCCAGGGCAGGGCAACTGGAGTGGATGATGCTATGAAGTGAGGCCTCCGACAGATAAACCACCACAAGTGAAAGTTTTTTTAGCAGTGGGAGTCGAAGCATTTGTACCAGATCGTCTGGTAGATGGCACCGGGCGAAGGTGGCGGTGTGGAGAGAGGAGGAAATCCACGAGATGGACAACGGTGGTGTGGGCACGAATTCTTGGTATGTTCGTGGTATGAAACTTTCGTGGTAATGGTAGAACTCAAACTGCTGGAGTTTTCCGAATTCAGGGGATGTCAGCCAAGCGTCCACCTTGCCGGGTATGGACAGCAGGTAGTTTGTCGGGATGTAGAGGCATTGAACAGGGCCCTGCTGGTGAGAAGAGACGATGACTCTGATGAGATCAAATTCAGGAAGGACAGATATTTGACGACAGTCGAGATTGAGGGGCGCGGTGCGCCATAGAGGGCGCCACCGAGTTGAGAGGACTTGTGTGCGGTAGCAATCCTTGGTGGGGAGAAGCGAGATGATCTCCTCAAGGATGACATCCGGCAGATCGCTGATGCGGTCCACCGGAGATTCTACCGGTTCCTCAGATC
>NC_041387.1:515810049-515820826 GCF_002162155.2 Triticum dicoccoides
GGCGTCGCCGCTGGCGGGAGCCTCATCTTCTTGGCGCTGGGGCCAGCCAACTCCATTTTCCTTGTGGGCGTCGCGCCGAGCTCACGGGTTTGAGCAGAGTAGCCAGAGACGAGCCTAGTGGTAGTGCGAGTGGGGAAGAAGGAGGGTTGGGGATTTCTGTAGGAGTGGAAGAAGAGGAGCAGGCGTTTTTTGTACGAGTGAGGAAGAAGGTGAGCGGGGTTCTCTGGACGAGTGAGGAAGATTGGGGAGCGGGGGGAATTGGGTGGGGAGACGGAAGCGGGAGAGTGAGCTGTTCGTGTTTATAAGGCCCGCTGCACTAACTACTCGCTTTTTCCCAAGAACCGCTCTCTTCTTTTGTGTTGCTGCATGACTGGCCATGCATGCAGGATGCATGTGCCCACTGGCCACTACATGCGCCTGGTTTGTTACTAGGCCTATTTAATAGGGTGGTTATGGAGTAAATTAAGGAGATTTATTTTCTCTGTGTGCATCCACAAAATTAGAGGATGCGGTACTGGATGCAGACACTCACATTAAACTAACATTTAGAAGAACAAAAGTTCAGTATGTCTATGCATCTCAATGATTCACCATAATATAACCAATATACAAAACTGTGAGAAGGTGTGGAAATAAAGAAAATCGGTCGATGCTTCTCTGAGCAAAGGGCCTCCCTGCGCACGCATTAATTTCCTGGGCATGCTTGTTTCTTCTCAATGTTGCGAGCACTTTGAGCATGTTGGCAACTCCATAGCTAGCTAGCTGCCTCATCTTGCAATCGATCATCTGGACGAAGGGGATACTGACCTGCCTGAGGAAGATTACATATAATTTCATAAGTCCTTGGTTGATTTCCACCTTCGGTTGCACTGCTTGTTTGCTCCTCCACACATGAGAGGATCGTTCCGCACTGCATTCAGCAAGTCAACATACGAATAAGCTAATTTCATCTTGTGGTGGTCATTGTACCTAGTTACGAATGTAGGAATACCTAGAGCACCATGAGGTTAGGTGCTAGCAGGTAGATGCAACCATATAAATTTTGTGCGGTGCTACAAAAATTGAGGTTTGTATTCCTTCCCGTTATGAGAATTCTTCTTGAAGTTGGTAGAATGTGATGGCTTGTTCTTTGCATCAAACTTGCCTTTCCCCTGAGATTTATTCTTGTTGTTTTGGGGCTGGTTGGGCTGGAAGTTCTTCTCGTGTACCATGTGGGCACTGGAAGCTCCCTCGGCGACCCAAGCACGTGTGTCTTTTGCTCTCGCCTTCTCCTCAAAATCAAGAGTGCTAATGAGATCCAAAACAGAAAACTCATGTCTCTTGTTTTTCAGAGAAGTAGCAAAATCGTTCCACGAAGGTGGAAGCTTGGCAATGATGGTCCCGGCAACAAATTTGTCCGGCACCACACACTTAAAGTACTCAAGTTCCTTAGAGAGTGACTGTATCTCATGAGTCTGCTGAACAACAGCGCGCTCATCAGTCATCTTGTAGTCACAGAATTGCTCCATGACGTACAACTCATTGCCAGCGCCCGAGGGCCCAAACGTGGCCTCGAGCGCAGCCCACATGTCTTTGCCGCTGTCAAACAACATATACGAACCCATAATGGAATCGTGAAGAACACTCAGCAGGGCGGCTTTGAAGAGGGTATCCATGTTCTGAAAAGCTTCCTGTTGTGTAGGATTAAGATCGCCCTCAGGCTTACCCTTAGTGGCGTCATAGCAGTACATGATCTGAAACCAATATACTGCTCTTGTGCTCCACCTTTTATATTGCACCCCCTTAAAAGTAGGCAGCTTCAAAAGTGCAGCAAAACCACTCGGAGTAAATTGCATGTGATTAGGTTTTTGGATTGGATTGTTGAATACATGAGAAATTTAGTATGAGATTTAATCCGAATCAGCAGTAAATAGATCACGACGACAATTGCAAACATCAAAGTAATGATGCAGACTAAACCAGGAGGACAGAATCCCATATTGTACAGTGGGAGCAGAACCGATGTGGTTGATGTTGTCACTCATGTCGTTGATGAAGAGGTTACCGAGGTCAGGGAAGAAGGTTGTCGTTGAGGAAGTCATCGCTGGCAGCAGTCACAGGAGTGTGCTCCCCAAAAGCTGATCGCCCCTCTCCCGTATAGGATCACGAAAGGCGGGGTTCGGAGGACTGCTGTCCCTTCTCGCGGTGCACGCCGGAAGGAGGACTAGAGAAGAATTGTGTGGCGGCGCTAAGATCTGGAACAGTGCGAAACCATATGATACAGCAGTGGCTAGGGTAGAGCATGTGAGGTCGGAGTATAATAGTAGGCCTTTGGGCCCCAAACCCCACGTCCAAGTCAATAATAGCTCAAAAAAGTCAATAATAGCCCCACCAAGGTTTGTCTAAAAAAACGGAGTAATTAAGGCGTCCGTTAGTCCCTTTAGTATAAATACAATATCATTAATAATGGCCCCACCTTTTGTCTCATAAAGTAGAGTATGTTGGAGTACAACCGGCTACACGTTTACAATCCGCTTCTCTTCTCTCTCCTCTTCTCTCTCCTTCAACTAATCACAAATACTATATTTAAATCCTTATAGCCTGCTTATGTCATCTAATTATAGTACTTGCTCTAAAAGTTACTATCCACTGTGTAGTCTGAAATGCCGGGCGTGCAGCGGGCGGTGCCCTCGGTAGGCACGCCGCTTCAACGGCAGAAGCAGTGAGAGGTCGCGTCGCCCTGACTTGCCATCAATGTGGAGCGTCGGGCTCAGCTGGCGCCAGGCGAGAAGCGCGCGCGAGAGGGGGGAGGGTTTTTTGTTGGGCCAAGAAGGTGAGGAGCCAACTTGGGATCGGTCCGGACGGGGAAATATCATGTGCTCCCATACTCTGCATATGACACTAGTCTATGTTACTACTCCCTCCTTTCTGGTTTATAGAGATGTTTAGAGTAACATAGTAATATGTTACAGTACAAGTTACTCCCCACTATGACCAGCCTTGGCCTCTCCCAGTGCTCCACCATGTATAGCTGCTAAGCCTGCCACGTAGGAATAAAATATGATGCGGCACCAATAAACTAAGCACCTATGCATTGAACAATTGAGTTACTAAGCCATTTAATGCACTTAACACCTCATCTAAAAAGCATTAATAGTATAGCCAGCTGCTGGCTATAAGCCTACAGCCCATCTTATAGTCAACATGTACAAAGTGCCTAGGAGCACGTGCTAGAGCTGGCTCTTCACGAGGAGCCCGCTTACCTTCTCTCTCCTCTTCTCTTTCCTCCAACTAAGGCTGGTCGTAATGGTAGTATCATAGCTAGTATCATGCATGCCAACTAGGCAATTTTGACGAGGTGTCATAGCATTAAATGAAGAAAGAAAGAGTGGAGTATCATATCATGATACCGTATCATAATAAATGCTATGCTACTTTGTGTCATGCATGATAATAAATAGAGTACTACATGATACTACTACCTCCTTCTAGGTGAATAAGTCATTCACGTAGTTCTAGGTCATCGATTTGAGGAATTAAATATGTGTTATATGTCATGAAAAGTAGTTCACTAGATTTCTACAAGGATGTAGTTTTTAAATATATATTTTTTGTCACATATAATACATATTTAGATAGTTAAATCGTCAACCTAGAACTACGCGAATGACTTATTCACCGAGACGGAGGTAGTACTATATGATACTATGCATTACGGAGGTAGTATCATACACTAGTATCTACACTAGTATCATATGCATGATACTAGTATATGATACTCCCCATTACAACCAGCCTAAGCAGAAATATACTACTGTTTATTCCTTATAGCCCGCTGACTCAGGTCTATTGTACTTGCTCTAAGCACATCTAAGCACTTGCTAGCACCCCCTTGACCGTGGACCTTGACGGTGTACGTCACCTTGTGTCTCATAATTTTCCTCGTCATCATATGAGTCCTAGAAGATCTCACCCACATCATCATTAGCATGCAGCCGCCTTGATAGACAACGTGCGCAGAAGGAGTAGATGCGACTGGGGACGCACCACCACCACGTCGTGGGCACTCCGTATGTGCTCGTGTGCGTGCAGCGTGTGTGTTTTTCCATCGGTGCTAGCTCTAAGGCCAAGGCTGCGGTCGTCTTCGTCTCCGACTAGTAGTTGAGCAACAACGGCAAAGAGGTGCTGCAAGAGATGCGTATGCACCGTTGCGTGCGAGCTTCGCCATATCACGACGAACCCGACGTCGTCGCGGATGGTGCACGCCTCCATGCAGCCGAGTGTGTGCTCATGCATGTGTTATTCACGTGCATTCTGCGGCCGAGCATGTGTGCATGCACGTCTTGTGTACGTGCGGTGTGTGTTCCATGCTGTGCGCGTATGTGCATGAGTTGGATCGGATGGAGTTAGTGCGTTGGCTTGTGTACATATTTTAGAGTGTAGATTCACTCATTTTGTTTCGTATGTAGTCCCTTATTGAAATATCTAAAAAGACTTAGATTTGGGAATGGAGGGAGTATAAAACATCTTCAACTTAGCATCCTGATGTACCATTTCTAGTGGTTAGCGACAAGTTTATGTTCTTTTAGTTGTTTATAGGTGGGCAGGCGGCAAAAAACAGGGGAAAACGTGCAAGGTTCCTTGCAGACGTTCCTCTGCGAGGTTCCTTGCTCCTCCTCGATCGTCGGGAATCTATGCTCTTCAACTCTTTTATTTTACGTGAGCTTTGTTCATCCTTTTCCCAACACGCGAGACATCTAGCATCAAGGTGCACGTGTCATGCAAGAAAATGGAGATAATCAGATAAGCAGTGCGTAAGTGAGTCGTGCGGGTGGGAAAGCGGGGGGAAACCCTTTTCTGTAAGTGAGTCATGCACTTCGATGGCACCTACGCAATATTTTTTCTCCTCGGTGGCACGTGAATGGCACGTGAATAGTGCACGTACTCAACGACGGAGCACGACATGGTAGCAATGACATGGTCAGCCCTTTTTTGGAGAGAGTACGTACTACTAGTAAATAACTTTGATGTGTCCCGTCAACTCGCAGAACAACGAGAAGCTGGATTACGCCTTCTCCCTCGCCAACGTGTGCATGGTGGCTCGCAGCACGAGGAGAAACTTTTGCTTACAAGCGGTGGACGTGCAGCAGTTCATTTGGTGTCAGATTGCCAGAAGCACTACTGTAGAACCATCGACTTCCGGAAGAGGCGAAGAGCCAAGCAAAAGGTCACCTACTAACCTTAGGCTAGGCGTAGTGGGAGTAACATAAGTAGAGGTACCTCTTTTTTTTATTCTAGAAAAAACCACACACGAATATCAAGCTACTGGTTATGTAGAACAAATTTCCTGCAGTCCGTGCTTAGCCCTCCACTATCTCTCTTCTCAGCCAGCCAGCGGACGTGCGGAGCCCATCGTCTGTTTGCTCACATGCGGCCCCACATGTCAGTGAAAACGCAAGAGGACCCATTGAACCTGCACATCTTTCACCTCTACATGCTGGTGATGAAAAACAAATCCAAGAAAGATCTTCGGTGGCCGCTTTTGGAGTTACTCAAGAGTAGTAAGATTCTATTTATAGTTTAACCCAAGATGCACATCTCGTGGCTTCAACTACCACTCTATTTTCTTTCATGACACGACCTGGATGCTGGATGTCCCACGTGTCGGCAAAAGGAGGAATAACCCGACCAAATCTTCGGTTGTTCTCTCGGATTAGACTAGTTGTGCTAACTTAAAATTTTTATTGTGTACTCCCTCTGTTCCAAAATACTTGACTTCCATTTGTCCAAAAATGGATGTACCTATATACTAAAACATGTCTAGATACATATATATTTTGACAAATAGAAGGCATGTATTGTACAACGGAGGGAGTAGAATGGATGCAAGTTTTTGTATTGGGAAGAAGAGTACATCCATATATTGATAGAGCGCAATTTAGTAGATGTACTATCACTTTTAGCTAGCATAGAGGCTATAGATGAGATTAGTGCACTTGTTGATACTCCTACTTGGTATGCGTGTTGCTGCTTAGACGCAGAGAAAAACAGATCGGAGGGAGTACTAGAATAGAGGCTAGACATGAGACTAGATGCGAGGAAGCAACGTCTACTTCTTTACACTCGAAGAAGAAAGAAGCACGCAAGATCGAGCCTCCACAGATCAACAATGAATGCATCGAGAAGGCACTAATCCAACTTACAGGAGTAGTAAAATGTATTCTTGTGGTTCTTGTTTTCTTTGGTCTTTGTTTTCTAGTCAAAATTATCGTTGGAGTTCGTGCAAAACGGAGGTCCATTTGGGGTCGTGCGTTGCAGTTGGCCTGACAAGTGGGACCGCAGTTAAGGAAACCGACTATCGGCAAACCCCAACCTCTCACGCCGCGCGATGGCTGAGTTAGAGAAATGATGAGGTTGAAGAGATTGCTCTAGCACGGACTCCCAGAAATATGATGTCAGATGGAAGTCATGCTGGTGGCGTGTGCCGTACTCCTGGACGTGAATGCTTGTTCTGGCCCATGCCACCGTACTACTCCTACTACTTACTATATAGTACTACTAGTATTCAGGATTCGAGGTGCCGGTTACGTAGTACAATATGGCTACAGTAAAAACACCCGCACAACGCACAAAGCATGTGAAGCTAGTACAAATAGTGTACTACTATTGTTGATTGGCCTCATCCGATAACCTGTTGCAATGCACGTACAATTATGTATTCGGAAAATATTGTTTTGCCTCGTCGCACCACTCACTCACAGAAGCGACTCGAAAGCCATTCATAAATTTAGTAAGTCTATCACATGCATATCATTTTATTACATACAACAGGTCATCAACCCACATCGACAACGAGGATACATTATAAATACTAAAGTTTTCACCACACAACAAATAACAAGCAATGAAATGAACTTCAACTCAACCTTTCCTCGGCGTTGGAAACACTTGCTTTGAACCACATGTGATTCTCTGGGACAGGCCATCCATTGTCAATCTGGAGACCAACACATGACTGATCATCCAGGCTGAAGCGGCCTACTATATCAGTACCAGGGTAGGGAAGCACCCAAATGTCCAAGGTATAGACATAGTTGCTTCTCATAAATGGTAGTAACATTGTGTCAACAGCAGTTGGATCGCCTTTCACCATCATTTGATAGTTTTGTCCAAGGAAGAGCGAGTTTTCTCCAAGACTATCAATTCTGTACCAAGGAGAAGGAGTTGGCGCTAGCACACTAGTATCCATCCCGAATACCATGCAACGGGTGTTGGAATAGGTCCGGAGAGTGCGACCATGGGAGACTACACCTGCTTCCTTAGCAGTAACATCATCAGTGGGCTGTATACACACGAGAAGAGGTGATCCATAGGAATTAGTTGCCAGGCGCCAAATAGTATATGGGCACTCCTCGTCCTCATGCTCGTGATCATCACCATCGTCATCTCCCCCTTGGTTATAAAAATCTTCAAGTATATGTGGTGGAATGTTCGCAGGACCTTGGAAACACAAGAAGAAGGTTAATTAGTAAAGGGAAACTTGCTAACCCGCATGCATGTGGATGGAACAATTATAATTACGGTGGAAGAAAAATGTACCGAAACAACGATTCCATGCAAAAACAGTGCCACGAGTGGTGGCAGCAAACACAAGGCCCTCGTATTCAATTGCATCACAGTACTCCTCCGTGTACAAAAACTGATTTTTGAGCAATATCCATCGAGTCAAACCAGCAAGGACGGCAACAAGCTTGTCGAAGATAGCAACAACTTCATAGTTGCTGTAATTCCAAGAGCGGTTGGGAACTCGAGAAATTGCTATCTTTCGTAGAAGACAGTCACCATGATTGTATTTGAACGTGCGTACAATACCGGTGTGCTCAACCTGTGGGCAGTCTGCTAAGATTTTTGGAAGTGGGACCCGGTCACGAGTGTACACATTCACAAGTTCCCACTCGCAGTTGGACCCAATGTAAACAACCCAATTTCCATTTGCGCCTGCCCAAGCCTTTCCCTAAAGCGATGGCATCTTAACATCATACGTATCATTATCAAGCGGCATCAACTTGCACAGGGCGAGGCCTCCGTCGTGACGGCGCCAGTCATCAGGGTCACGACGAAGAAGATAGTGGAGATTAAACCGCTCCTTGACTCTTGGGTTCCTTGTAATGATGTTATTAGTTGAGTCAAGAATGGGCTTGAACGAACCTGCCATGCTAGCCGAGGTGATGACGTCGCACCGATCAATGAGTTCCTCCACCACGTCATCTTTCAGACCGGGGCAAGAATAACGGGGTCATTTTCATCCCTCCATGGAGAAGACGATCGAACAATGGCAGAAGAAAGGGTGAAGGGCTGAAGGAAAACGGAGGAGGGAGAGGAAGAGCGTGCGACAGCAGTTCCAAATCGAGAGGGAAAGGCGAAGAGTTGGTGGACGGTTGCCAGTTTGCCACAGTTCATGAAGGGGCGCCCCGGCCTACACGTCGGTTCAGAAATACTCCTACTACTCGCCGTCGTCTCACTGATATGTTGGAACGGGACCAGATGTCAACGAAACATGGCGTGTAATTTCTCATGCAAAATGCGATCTGGCCGCGTTGGCCCGAGGTGCCGCATTAGTTTTTTTTGAAAGTTTGCCGCATTAGTTATCGACCTTTATTTTTTTAACATGCAATCTGAATGGATAGCTCCTGTGGTCATCACACGTGAGCGGATATAGTGATGGTTGATTCGCCTGAGCAACTTATTACTGTGGGAATATGGGAGTACCAACGGATTCAATGAACAGAGAAATGATGGTTGCTTCATCAGAGCAACTTACTGTGGCGAAGGTGGGGCTCTATGATTTGACTGCTCACTAGTCATTACTACTGCGACGCAACGACCGGGGTGAATCTTTCCCTGAAGTTGTGTTGTGCACTCAATATTGCTGCATGGCAGGTGGAGCCGGATGAAGGATGTCCAACATGTCGGCGAAACGAAGCTGAATTGTTTTTGGCATTGCTATCAATCCTTCAGGATTTGTTTATACGTACACATAATTTTAATGAAATTGTACTGTGATGCTATGAAGGTTTCAACTCTGGTTCCCGTAGGAAAAAAAGGTTTCAACTTAGGATTCATGTGTCTTGCCTCGAGATTATCTCGTTACAACATTCCATCAAATACAAATGAAACTACCATGGCTAATGCATCTCAATGGTTCGCAGATCAGCGCCAATATTCACATCACAACTGAAGACAAAGTTGTGAGAAGGTGTACAAATAAAGAAAAAATATAATTGATTGATGCTGTTCGTAGGCATGGCTCCATTTCCTTGGCACAGTGGTCATTTCTTGGCAGCTAGTTTCACCCAGCTCTGTAGCCAAAAAAGTGGTGTATGAAGGACACCACAATCCGATCATTTTGTGCAGCTCCACTAAAATCGGGCGGACCATCCCTGTTTGCAAAGATATACAGTCAGTGTGATTACAATAATAATGGAACTAGATGATGAAACATAACACACATAAATAGAAGCCGATCACCTCTACGATCTCTCTTTAGGACTAACTTCTTGTTGGAGAAGATTAGGTACGGTGTTGGATGAGGAGGATAGCAAAACCAATCTCCCTTTCTGAAGTCCCACAGAAATGTAAAAACGTTGCCCGTGTGACATTTTGGTGGAACTGCACAAAACACTCTTCAGAAAAGTGATTTGTGTAGTTCACCAAAAGGTCGCAATAGCAACAAGGTGAAAATGGATAGCCCTGTTTGCAAAAGAAGGTCGAAAGGAAACAATTACTGCCCAATACCACGAGTTGAATACACATACGACGACAAAAAAGAAGCATGTTCCATGTAAAAAGGGAATGATAGCACATGGTGGTTTATCAAAAATGGTTTGAGGACGAGATCAAGATGGAAAGTACGCCGGCCGAGATACGATTTAAACAAACAACTAAAGAAGATCCACATGCAAGAACGTGGGAAGACGGGCAGTGGAGCAAGGCCGGAGGAAGCTGTACCTGAGGGTCATCAGGATGTTACTAGGAGGGCGCCGGCGGCCGGGATCTGCCCATACTGCGGCAGCGAGCAAGTGGCAAAGGCCCTACCGCGCTGAAGCTTGGTCAGAGAGAACGGCGGGTACCGCAGATCGGGACGAGCTGCCTCAACACAGTCGAACAGAGAGATGATGCACATCCTCCCTTTCCGCCGGCGGACGGGATGCGGCCGGATCACTGACCAACGCTGAGAGAGAGAGGCCACGGCGGCCTTGTGTGAGATTGTGTGACGAGACTCACGATAGACAAACCCATTTTTCCATTTTCCCCATGGCAATCGTTTTATATTCTAGGCGTGGTACCCGACCCTCCTTCGAGTAAACAACCACTACACGCGTCAAATTATCACGTGGGCTGCCTTTTCGTACAGAAATGAACTCAACCGTGTACCCATGCGGGTGTGGCTGGGAACGAGACGTGAGTACGTGTGTCCTGCGTGCACTTCTTCTTTAGGTGCAGGTACGTACGTGAGTGGGTGTGAGAGAGATGGTTTGTGCAAAATAGAGGCAATGTGTTGATGATATCTCAATCAGAAAAACATAACATATGCAATGTGTGTGAAACTGAGTCATGGACGTGAGATATCGATTGAATGGAAAATAGGGATGAAGTGTGTGGCTGAGCGATCGATAAAGAGTGCCATCGAATTTTTGCTTGCCCACGTCAAAGATACAGGGCGGCTGGCCTACTGGAATTTGAGAGGGCAGAGGTGCAGTTCTTCTCCGTGGCATGGATACCTACCTACAACGTTCGA
>NC_041387.1:515821462-515824222 GCF_002162155.2 Triticum dicoccoides
CGGTCGACTAGTATATGTGTGGGGAAGGAGAGAGACCTAGCTATGTATTGAGGGAGATCGATCGACATCCATGGATATGTGTAGCAGAGGAATAAGGTTGGGAAAAAGACAAAGGTAGAGCGTCGGAGGGTTGGTGGTGGAGTGGCATCTCACAAATGGTGGGAGAGGCCTGCTAGACAAATGGAGGGTATGGGTGCAATATCAATAAGAGAGGGCGGGGAATGTCTGTCTTTCTATGCACATGCATGTGAGAGACGGGTCGGGAGGTATTCAAGGATGATGAGGGGAGAAGATATGGTTGTGGTAAGCATGCGTAACTACATAGGAAGATCAACCGTCGTGTGTCCGAGAAAAGGAGAGACATAACTAGCGAGGTAAGTGTATCGGTGCTTGGTGAAAACGAATTATAGTCGACCTGGCTATATGTAGGGAGATCAGTTCATATACACGCCTGCATGTATTAGAAGCAAATAAGGTCCGGAGAGGCAGACAAGGGGAGAGGGTGTGGCTAAGAGGTGGTGCGAGAGGCCTACCATGTCGAGGGGGGAGGAGTGTGCGAGCATGTGATTAATGAAAAGAGGGGCGGGAGTGTGCACCTGCATGGAATCGTATTGGACATATGGGGGCATGGACGGTGAGAAGAGAAGAGGGGAAGTATATATGTGTTTGTTGTAGGCACACTTGGCTAGAGAGGTATATCGACCGGTGTGTGCCAGAAAGGAGCCGGGGGCCTACAAACACCGCTGGTGGATGACCTAAAGAGAAATAATGAACGTGTGCGATGGAGGGGACGCTAAGGGTGTGTGAGGGGAGCGGGCGTGTGCATGCACGATAGAAAGTTAGCGCTAGCTAGCTACAAATAGAAGAGGATCGTGGAGGTGTAAAAGACGAACAAAGATCATAATTCATTATAAAAAGGTGGATACGGATACTTGAAGAAGATAACATAATGTAGAACATTGATTATAATTTGGGCTAATGTATGGCTTTTGCAACTCAGGTCTAAATACTTGTCATAATTTAGGGGGCGGGGCACTATACTTTGTGTGATAAACACGGTGTATGTATGGAACATGGTTTAGATTATGAATATATAGTTAGTACATTAAATGTACTATTATTTGGAATCAACATCGAGTGTATTCAAAAAATAGAATTCGAGTTCATGTAGTACACGTAGTTCATATCTATCTCTATAGTAATCATGTGGTGTGTTATTAAGGTAATACACGAATGATGGTTGAAGTTGGCAACAATCATGATTGTAGATTCTTACTGAAATAGAGAAACGAATTAAAATTTAGTTTGAATTGCAGCAGGAGTATAGACATTTGGAATGCACTAAAATGTTGGTATGAGTAGGTTACATGCATTATACAACAAGCGAAAAAATTTAATTGGACATAACATGGATTCATATTCCCTCCTTCCATCTATATAGGGCGTAATGAGATTTTTAAGACCACCTTTGACTATTGACAAGATTAATAGTACATGACATGCACAATGTGAAAATTATATCATTGAAAGAATTTTTCACAGACGAAGTTAACGGTGTGCTTTGTGTAAGTTGCATGTCACATATCATTGCTCTAATATTTGGTCAAAGTTAGCATCGAAAAACGCATTAGGCCATATATAGATGGAAGGAGGGAGTAGCTTTGAATAGCATTTGTATAGTAAAACGGGGCAAGACTCTCTCTTTGTGTGGTGTGAATAGTTTTATTTTTTTGTTTTCTTTTTGGTTGAGGGAAGTGCGAATTGATTTGGTACGTACAAGTACAATATAACTACACGTTAAGATTGTGCCTAAAATTCAACCCGTGTCTTGTTATATCTCGAAAATTCAGATATCGTGCTCCCAAAACTGGCGCCTTCACAACCCGCGCCTTGCTATCCCGAAATTACAACGCGCGCGAAAACTCCCTCCAGCTGCCAAATCCCGACACGTGAAATCCCCCTTCTAACCCTGAGCCGAAAGGGCCGCTAGTTCAAATTGGTGGGGGGTACTTTTGTAACACACCCTACATTTTGGACAAGCACGTCCCTAAGTCATGCTTCACCCCCTCCCATCGCCCCCATTTCGCCATTCGAAATCCCAGGCCGCCATAACCTCTCCGCTCCAGTCGCGAAACCCCACCCTCCTCCGTCCGCCACGTCACCACTGCCCAGCCGGAGCCTCTTCCCCGACGATGTCGTCCACCGCAATAGCTCGACGTCCCTCGTCCACCTCCCCGGATGAGGATTCGTCGTCCATCTCGCCGTCCAGCCGGTTCAGCCGCCCCGTCCTCCACCTCCAAGGAGTTGCTCCGACGATCGCCTCGTCTATCGCGGCTGCTCCATCCCCACAGCGCCGCCTTAACCTGCTCCATCGGGACCGCAACATCCTCATCGACTCCTCGGACGAAGCCGAGGCCTACTCGGTGCCACCAAAGAGGTTGTACACTCATCGCATCGAACCTTCTCCTTAACTCGACCTCCCGGCGCCGACGGTGCTCCATCCCTCACCCCCATGGAGCGGCTACCTTGAAGCCGGCGCCGCGAGCGACATCTCCATGACAGTTCTCCCCTAGTGCGAGGCCCCTTCGGTCGCGGCGGCCATACCAGCCGGATCTGCTGCTGCTGCTGCGGCTCTTGCTCGCTCGCTCGCGCTGCTGCTGCTGCCCCAGCCTCGCTTGATCGCTCGCTCGCCCAGCTGCTGCTGCTGCTCTCCCCCTCGCTCGTGCTGCTGCTCTGCTCCGATTAAGCCACACTTCAGTC
>NC_041387.1:515824745-516031899 GCF_002162155.2 Triticum dicoccoides
GGGGGGGGGCTCGCCGGAGTTAAGGAAGAACCACCCGCAGCAGGGACGGGGGCTCGCCGGAGAGGTACCCCACTATCTATCTTAGGGTTCAGGGTGGGGGGCAGGGGGTCTAGAGGGCTGGCCGGGGCGGCGGTGGAGAGTTGTTTCGGGGCGGCGAGGCGGCGCTGGGGCCGGCGGTTCGGCTGGTGGTGGCTGGCGGCTCAGGGGGGTGCAGGTTGAAGATGAACTGCAGGCCCTCCCTAAACTACATGTCAAGTGCCTCTCTGCTACCATTGCGTTCAGTTTCGACAGTAGCATTCAGATTCCACAGTAAATTTCAGTTTCGACAGTTAAGTTCAGAGTCAACAGTTTTTACCTCATCTATTGTAGTCAGGTGGTTTTTGGTGATGTTAATTTTACATCCATTTTACATCATCTATTGGAGATGCTATTAGAATCCCACTTGAGATTGACGATGTCTGTCTTGTGCTGCTTCAACCTTGACGTCTTACGGCTCACCGGAGCTGCTCCAACGACAGAACGATCCATCACAACAAAGCAGTGCCCTGGACGCCGTCTACAGATTCCTCAGATCTTCCTCCACACCTCCGACAGCCACCTCTGCCTCAACTGCTTCAGCGACCAACCCAATGATGCTGAGGTCGACACGGCTACGGCAAAGAGGTTGTACACTTGTTGCATCACTTATTACTATACATTCACGTCGATCCATTAGGGCTATTTTGGTTCAACGAAAAACATAGCAATAGGGAATTTTCCAATGGCACTCTACTATTCAATTATTCATGCATTTTGTTGAAAGGAATGAAGCAAAACATCCACCTGGACCTACTTTTCAAAATCCTATGCATGAAAACAAGACCAAGTGCATTAGTGCTAGAATAACATTCTAACTGTACACGCTTTCATATGGTTTCTCTTTATTTTGGCCATGTTTCTTCGCATTCCTCTGCTCTCCCAATTCCTGTAAACCAAACACCCAAGTTGACAGAAATCATGTGTTTACAAATGCTCTGTTTACCATGTGCATTCCTATCCTATTATGGTGTTTTTCCTATCCATGCGTTTTTAGAATCATGCAAGCCAAATGAGCCCTTACAGAATTACTTCAGTTATAGGTAGGTTTTGAAGGGAACTTTGTGTGGTTTGTCCTGCTCCTGCCACGACGTCGTCCACCTCACCTGAGCTGCTCCATCGATAGAAGCATCCACCAAACCAGACATCACGACTCCTGACCGTCTTTCACCGCCTCGGATCTTCTTCCCTGACGCCGGCACCCACCACAATGGCATCACCATTATCGACTCAGCAGATGAACCTGAGGAGTACACGGGTCCACAAGAGAGGTCGCACTCTTTTGTTTCTGCTTATGTTATGCATTGCTTAAAATTACCTGCTACTTTATCGTCCTGTTCAGCTCTTGGACTCCCAAGTCAGGTCCAAATTAATGTTCAAACTTGAGTTCTAAATTAGTTGTGGGGCACATATCGAGGCAACAATGAATAGTATGTCTGTCTAATATCTGGTTCTCCTAGGGTATGCCTATGTTGTTCATCTTGGGTGGGAAACAAATAGTAAAACAATCATCATCTGTCTTTTTATTAAATTAAAGCAATCGTCAGCCTGCTATCATTATTTTTGGATCCATCCACTGGTTGTTACCATCACTCTAAATTTCTACATGCTCTCCTTACATAATCTCACCATATTTTTTTCGTATGCATGTCAGATATTGTACACAGTCATGCTGAACATGTAGAGAAAAAGAGAAGAGTTTTGCGCGGCAATACAATGTCATGCAGACATCGCTCCATGGTGGGTTCAATGGCAAACCCTCCCCACCCCTCTCCAGATTGTAATCCAGAGGAAGATATATGTTCTGAGGCGGATTCAAACGCCGCTGACCACTCCTATTTATCCCCAAGGTGTTTGCTCTACCTTGGCATGATGATGTTAGTCATATCATGCATATGTTGCCTTGCAGTGCCTACTTTTGACATCATATATGTCATCTGCTTAGTTTAGACATGTTCTGTAATGCCACCTGTTTAGTTTCTATATCATATATGGGAATTATGCAGTCTCATGTCTTTTAGCCAGCCATAATATATGTGAAATGTGCAATGCCATCCTGTTTAATCAGGCATCATATATTTGAATGATATCTTGCCCATCCTTTTCTTCATTGCATTTCCATTTGTCGACAATGTTTGTACATTAAACTACTCTTCCTGTGAATCAGCCATTTGGGTGGGAGATGGAAAAATCTGGAGTGAAAACAAGGCCTTCAGAGCAGACAGTGCTACTTGTCGAAGCAGATCTCTTATTGGGTCCTGATAGCTCCTCAGAGATGGATTCAGAGACAGATAACCAGTCCTATTCCCCTACTGAGGTGTATGCTCTAACTTGGCATGACTATACTGCTCCTATCATGCATACGGTGTCTTGCATTGCATAGTTTAGAGATCATATACACAATATTCAACACCATGTTCTTAGTTCAGACATCATATCGAATGCCTTCTGTTTAGCATATAAATCACATATGTGAATTAAATGATGCGATCCTGATTACTTAGATAACATGTAGGTGAATTATGTCATGCGATCCTGTTTTGTTATTCATCATATCTTTGAATTATGTTATGCTATGCTATCCAGTTTAGATAGACATCATATATGTGAAATTATGTCATGCTATCCATTTTAATTGAACAATATACATGTCAACTATTTCATGCCCTCTTTTTTCCACACTATCTATTGCATCTGTCTCTCATACAATGTCTGTACATTCAACTATGTTTCCGGTTTATCAGCCATTTGAATTGGAGTGGGTGATGCCAGTATCTAGCAGAATAAAAACACGGTCTTCAAATAAAACAGTGCTACCTCTTGGTGGAGATAGCACCCCGGTTGTACATGCACAAGAACCAGCCCTACCACACATAACCCAAACTCTCACAGATTGTACCCCTACCGCGATGGACACAGAACCAGCTTCGCCCAATCTAACCCCAACCCCAGCCGATAGTAACCCAGTTCCTGTTGACACAGCACCATCTCCACCACAGGGCTCGCAAACAAGAGCAGTTAGTAAGGCAGCTCCAGTGCCCAAAGGGCCAGTACTATCACGGCGAACCCCAACTCCACCAGTTAGTACGCCTATTCCTATGGAGGAAGCACAACCAGCCAGTCGTAGTTTAGCATCTATCGCATTTGATGTTGTTAAATCGTATGTGCGTATCTTCCCATCTTGGAAATATTATATTGAAGATGAAGGAAAATGCCAGTTGCAGGTGTTTGTCCAAGAGTTATGTGTAAGTAATGTTATTCATGGCAATTACTTTGCTTCGTCCCATACATCCTACCTCCATGATGGTTATAATACAACAAATTTTCCCATTTTTCTCTATAGAGAAGGACCGATTTGGCAGGATGAGGTAACCTGTGCTAATACCTCTGCTATCTTCAAGAATGCTTGGTGGCAGTATCAGAATTACCTCAAGAAAACGTACTTCACCGGCAAAGAAACTCATCAAATTCCATTACGTTCTCCTGAGACACATTTACTGGACGATGACTGGGAACGCCTTGTTTTGTACTGGTCCCGAACCAAGAATGTGGTAAGGTCTATGAGCTCATTTTCTATTTTTAAGTATTATATTCTTGTGTCTTACTGTACTCTGTTCATGTAGAACAAGTGCCTAAATCTGAAGAACAACTGTTCTAATTTAAGATTCCATTGCTATCATAGTTCAAAAAAGCGCTAGGCATTAATTGTGCGTTTTGCCACCGCCTTGCACTTTACTGACCAAAGCGCATGCTTATGTGCAGTTATGCACAGATTAAGCGTAGTTATGCGCAATGCGTTTTGCCAACGCCTAGAGCCTAGGCGCGCTTAAGCGCTCGCTTCAGCGCGCCTTTTTTAACTATGATTGCTTTGCTCTTGTATCACTGTATTTAGTGATATGAACTTATTTTTAAATTGAAGGATCCAATCGAAACTCCAATGGCACAGCAGGTATGGTCACGCATGTTCCTTTAACAGGTTTGCTCTTATCAATAGATCTGTTGATTTCAGTTTCAATTGTGTATACAGTTGACTTTCATATCATGCACATTACTAGCATCACAACAGAGCCAATAGTGTTGTTGTACATGTAGACCCGTGGTACCCATCTGAAATCTTGTTGTGCCGTGTAGTTCCCCACGCTTTGTATTCTTTCACTGCTGCTTTGTCTTGAACTGATATGATTTGAACCGTGTCTCTATTTTGATTTGGCAAGACAATGAAGTGACCATAGGACATAGATATATGTTTGTTTGATGCTTTTATTATGTACTAGTACTTGGCAATAGAAGACTTGGTAGTTTAATCATGTCCACCTTACTAATGAACTGGTTCACCAAAATGAGTTTCATATACTAGTACATGCTAAACTTGTTATGTGTCTGCTTGTTTATTCTTTTAGAATGCTGACAGAATATTGGGGAAGAGTGCCTTATTAAGCAATGGTAAAGGAAGTAATGCAGATAAGGTTCAGGATAGTGACACATCCTTGTTGGTCTCCAACAAAGCTGATAAAACAGCTAAGGAAGACTATCTTGAAGACAACGAGACAACCCCAAAGTCCTGTCTTGGTTTAGTGTTCGAGTTACTGGCCACTACCGCTTGCACAAGCTATTAAAACTCACTGTCTGAATCAATTTGGTTTCTTGAGTCTCAACTACAAGCTGAAAGACATCGATCAGCTGTGCTGCGACAAGAAGCGAAAGGACTGCGGAAGTCCCTGGAGCATTCAGATGCATACTTTCTGGTGCAACAGCAAGCGTTGGAGGATTTTAGCACCAAACAAGACAAAGCTAATCAGCTTGCTAAGCTTATTACCAGCATGGTGCATACCCAAGATAACGTTTCTTGAGCTCTTCTGAAGTTGTTTCAGTTTATGCTCTTGTTTTGCTGCCACGTTTGTTTACACTGGTGGCCAGTTTTGACGGCCAGTGTATGTAATATGCTGCTTTGTTCCCTATATTTGCACTGGTGGCGAACTTTGATGCCCAGTGGATGTAATATGTGTAATAGTGGTAATAGGCTAGCATTAATTGCTTGCTTATTTATTTCCTTATTGTCTTGTTTAGTTGTTTGCTTGTAGTCACTACAGTTCTTTTTCTGTGTTTTTCTAGTGGCCACAATAGCTTATTTTTGGCAACGAGGCCAAAATAATCATGGCAACACACGGACTGTTGTAACCATGGGCCTCCTGCAGGCTGTATGATCCATGGGCCTTCGTTTGGCCGTAGGACCATTGGCCTTCTATACTGGCCGTAGGATCCATCGGCCTTCTATATGAGCCTTAGGGATCAATTGGCCTTCTATGGGCTGTAGGGTTCATGGGCCTTCTATGGGCCGTACGATCCATGGGCCTTCTACGGGCTATACTATCCATGGGCCTCTTACGGGCCGTAGGATCCACGGGCCTTCTACGGGGTGTATCATCATTTCGCCAATCATGGGCCGTACTATTCGTGGACCATAACGGGCCGTTAATAGGCTGTATTTGATAACTCTATGAAAACAGCCCAACAGGTTTTTTTTGACATGAAAACGGCCCAACGTATTAACGGTCCGCAAACGGGCCGACTGTAACGACGGGCTGAATTTGGCCCACAAGCAGAAAATGACAGTAACGGGCTGTATGTAACCGAATGCTGCAAGTGAGCCCAAGAATCAATGGGCCCTAAGAAGGCTGTAAGATAACTTGGGCTGGAAATGGCCCAATGGAATAATGGGCCGTTAATGGGTATAAAGTGATACACTGTTCATGACGGGCCAGTTTCACCACGGGCCGTTAATGGACCAAGAGTTATAAAGGTCCTCATATGGGCGAAAAGAAGTCATGGGCCACACATGGGCCAGAAGTTAAAACGGGCTGAATCATATTGGACGGCCCAGATGACGCTACTGGGCCTAATTCGGATAGGGCGTAGCGGGCCCTTGGTTAGCAGGCTGTAAATGGGCTATATGCGAACAGTCCGTTAACAGGCTTTCCGTGGGCCGGCCCGCCACCTTTTGACCAAGTCAAATGGGCCGGCCTTTTCATGGGAATGGGCCTCTGTTGGGCCATGCCACATGTCACCGTATCATAGGCGCCTTCGGTCCAATGAGCGGATGACATCTGTCCCAACGGTGAGCCGACACGTGTTTCCTCCAGCCAATGATGATTTTACACGTGGAAAATCCCCATTGGTCGGGGCTGTTAACGGGTTATCGGATCCAAAACCCGACCCGATAGCTTAACGACATTCCGTTATGGTGGGTGCCACATGTCAGTCACCCTTGACGAAAGCACTTCTGTGACGCGCGATTTATCGTCATGGAAGTGGACACTTCCGTGATGATAATTTTGGTAATGTCATGGAACACTTCTACGACATCACATGTATGACTATCTTGATTCTGTCATAAATTTGTCATGGATGTACATGCATGACAAAAAACTCGACCTACTGTGACAAACACGTATCATCCCGGAAGTGTATTTTTTTTGTAGTGAAATTTCCCTCAAGTGGATGACCTAAGGTTTATCAATACGTGAGAGGCGTAGGATGAAGATGGTCTCTCTCAAACAACTCTACAACCAAATAACAAAGAGTCTCTTGTGTCCCCAACACACCCAATACAATGGTGAATTGTATATGTGCACTAGTTCGGCGAAGAGATGGTGATACAAGTGCAATATGGATGGTCAATATAGGTATTTGTAATATGAAAATATAAAAACAGCAAGGTAGCAAGCAATAAAAGTGAGCGTAAACGGTATTGCAATGCAAGGAAACAAGGCCTAGGGTTCATACTTTCACTAGTGCAAGTTCTCTCAACAATAATAACATAACTGGATCATATAACTATCCCTCAACATGCAACAAAGAGTCACTCCAAAGTCACTAATAGCGGAGAACAAATGAAGATATTATTGTAGGGTACGAAACCACCTCAAAGTTATCCTTTCTGATCGATCTATTCAAGAGTCCGTAGTAAAATAACACGAAGCTATTCTTTTTGTTCGATCTATCATAGAGTTCGTACTAGAATAACACCTTAAGAGACAAATCAACCAAAACCCTAATGTCACTTAGATACTCCAATGTCACCTCAAGTATCCGTGGGCATGATTATATGATATGCATCACACAATCTCAGATTCATCTATTCATCCAACACATAGTACTTCAAAGAGTGCCCCAAAATTTCTATCAAAGAGTCAAGACGAAAACGTGTGCCAACCCCTATGCATAAGTTCACAAGGTCACCGAACCCGCAAGTTGATCACCAAAACGTACATCAAGTAGATCACGTGAATATCCCATTGTCACCACAGATAAGCACATGCAAGACATACATCAAGTGTTCTCAAATCGTTAAAGACTCAATCCGATAAGATAACTTCAAAGGGAAACTCAATCCATTACAAGAGAGCAGAGATGGGAGAAACATCACAAGATCCAACTATAATAGCAAAGCTCGCGATACATCAAGATCGTATCACCTCAAGAACACGAGAGAGAGAGAGAGAGAGAGATGAAACACATAGCTACTAGTACATACCCTCAGCCCCGAGGGTGAACTACTCCCTCCTCGTCATGGAGAGCGCCGGGATGATGAAGATGGCCACCGGTGATGGATTCCTCCTCCGGCAGGGTGCCAGAATGGGCTCCCGAGAAGTTTTTGGTGGCTACAGAGGCTTGCAGCGGCGGAACTCCCGATCTAGGTTTCTTTGTGGAGGTTTCTGTATTTATAGGAATTTTTGGCGTCGGTTTCATGTTAGGGGGTGTCTCCGGGCTGTCCACGAGGCAGGGGGCATAGGGGGATGGGCGTGCCCCCCACCCTCATGGGCAGCCAGGGACTCTTCTGGACCAACTCTTGCACTCCACAGGCTTCTCTTGGTCCATAAAAATTCGTCAAAAATTGGCACGTAAATTGGACTCCGTTTGGTATTCCTTTTCTGTAAAAGTCAAAAACAAGGAAAAAACAGAAACTGGCACTGGGCTCTAGGTTAATAGGTTAGTCCCAAAAATCATATAAAATAGCATATAAATGCTTATAAAACATCCTATATGGATAATATAATAGCATGAATATTCATAAGTTATAGATATGTTGGAGACGTATCAGCGCCACACATGGCTAAGACAATATTCAATGTTGTGTTAGGCGCCCCTCCCATATAGACAATATATATATATATATATATATATATATATATATATATATATATATATATATATATATATATATGGGTGGGGGTGGAGGGACCAGCCAGGAGGTGCCCCCAAGTAGGCCGAATCCTACTTGGGGTCTTCCCCCATGTGGCGCCCCCTTTCTTATTTGGAGTGCGGGAGGAAGGAAGGAGGAGGTGGTGCCCCCCTTTCCTTTCTATCCTGAGGAGGGAAAGGCAGGAGGGGCCACCCCTCTCCTTTCCTTCCCCTAGGGCAGGCCAGCCAAGGGAAGGGGCGCACCAGCCCTCTTGTGGGCTAGTCTGCCCCCCTTTTGCCCATAAGGCCCATACACTTGCCGGGGGTGCCCGTAACCCGTTCGGGTGACCCGATGAGTACCCGGTGCACTTCGAAGCCATTCCGGTGTCTGAATACCATCGTCCTATATATCAATATTTACCTCTTGACCATTTTGAGACTCCTCTTCATGTCGGTGATCTCATCCGGGACTCCGAACAACATTCGGTCACCAAAATATATAGCACTATATCATCAACGAACGTTAAGCGTGCAGACTCTATGGGTTCGAGAACTATGTAGACATGACCGAGACACCTCTCCAGTCAATAACCAATAGCGGAACCTGGATGCCCATATTGGCTCCTACATATTCTACGAAGATCTTTATTGGTCGAACCGTTATGACCACATACGTAATTCCCTTTGTCCATCGGTATGTTACTTGCCCGAGATTCGATCGTAGATATCTTCATATCTAGTTCAATCTCGTTACCAGCAAGTCTCTTTACTTGTTCCATAATACATCACGTCATGACTAACTCCTCAATATTTTGCTTGCAAGCTTATGATGTATATTACCGGGAGGGCCCAGAGATACCTCTCCGATACTTGGAGTGACAAATCCTAATCTCGATCTATGACAACTCAACAAACACCTTCAGAGATACATGTAGAGCATCTTTATGATCACCTAGTTATGTTGTGACGTTTGATAGGACACAAGGTATTCCTCGGTATCCGGGAGTTGCATATTCTCATAGTCGAAGGTATATGTATTTGACATGAAGAAATCAATAGCAATAAACTGAACGATCATAATGCTAAGCTAACGGGTGGGTCTTGTCCATCACATCATTCTCCTAATGATGTGATCCCATTATCAAATGACAACACATGTCTATGCATGGTTATGAAACCTTAACCATCTTTGATCAACAAGATAGTCTAGTAGAGGCATTCTAGGGACACGGTATTTGTTTATGTATTCACACATGTATTTAAGTTTCCAATCAATACAATTCTAGCATGAATAATAAACCTTTATCATGAATAAGGAAATATAAGATAACAACTTTATTATTGCCGAGATTCGATAGTCGGTATCTACATACCTAGTTCAATCTCGTTACTGGAAAGTCTCTTTACTAGTTCCATAATACATCATCATGTAACTAACTCATTAGTCAGTTTGCTTGCAAGGCTTCTTATGATGTGTATTACCGAGTGGGCCCAGAGATACATCTCCGATACTCGGAGTGACAAATCCTTATCTCAATCTATGCCAACTCAACAAACACCTTCGGAGATACCTGAAGAGCATCTTTATGATCACCCACTTACGTTGTGACGTTTGATAGCACACAAGGTATTCCTCCGGTATCCTAGAGTTGCATATTTCATAGTCGAAGGAATATGTATTTGACATTAAGAAAGCAATAGCAATAAACTGAACGATCAATATGCTAAGCTAATGGATGGGTCTTGTCCATCACATCATTCTCCTAATGATGTGATCCCGTTATCAAATGACAACACATGTTTATGGTTAGGAAACCTTAATCATCTTTGATCAACGAGTTAGTCTAGTAGAGGCTTACTAGGGACATGGTATTTGTTTATGTATCCACACGTGTATTTAAGTTTCCGATCAATACAATTATAGCATGAATAATAAACCTTTATCATGATTTATGAAATATAATACTAACCATTTTATTATTGCCTCTAGGGCATATTTCCATCAGTCTCCCACTTGCACTAGAGTCAATAATCTAGTTCACATCGCCATGTGATTAACACCCGTAGTTCACATCGCCATGTGACCAACACCCAAAGAGTTTACTAGAGTCAATAATCTAGTTAACATCGCCATGTGATTAACACCCAAAGAGTACTAAGCTGTGATCATGTTTTTCTTGTGAGAGAAGTTTAGTCAACGGTTTTGTCACATTCAGATCCGTATGTATTTTGCAAATTTCTATGTCTACAATGCTCTGCATGGATCTACTCTAGCTAATTGCTCCCACTTTCAATATGTATCCATATTGATACTCATAATCATCCGAATCGGTGTCAAAGCTTGCATCGATGTAACTCTTTATGACGAACTGTTTATCACCTCCATAACCGACAAAATATTTTCTTAGTTCTCTAAGGATAATTTTGACTGTTGTCTAGTGATCTACTCCTGGATCCTATTGTACCCCCTTGCCAAACTCATGGCAAGGTACACAATAGGTCTGGTACACAACATGACATACTTTATAGAACCTATGGCTGAGGCATATGGAATGACTTTCATTCTCTCTTTATCTTCTGCCATGGTCGGGCTTTGAGTCTTAATCAACTTCACACCTTGTAACACATGCAAGAACTCTTTCTTCGACTAATCTATTTTGAACTTCTTCAAAAACTTTGCCAAGGTATGTACTTTGTGAATGTCCTATTAAGCATTTTGATCTATCCCTATAGATCTTGATGCCCAATATATAAGCAGATTTAGCGAGGTCTTTCATTTATAATTCTTATTCAAGTATCCTTTTATGCTATATATAAATTCTATATCATTTCCAATCAACAATATGTCATCCACATATAATATCAGAAATTCTACAGAGCTCCCACTCACTTTCTTGTAAATACAGGCTTCACCATATGTTTGTATAAAACCATATGCTTTGATCACCTCATCAAAGCGTATATTCCAACTCTGAGATGCTTGTACAAGTCCATGGATGGAACACTGGAGCTTGCACACTTTGTTAGCACCTTTAGGATCGACAAAACCTTCTGGTTGCATCATATACAACTATTCTTTAAGAAATCCATTAAGGAATGCAGTTTTGACGTCCATTTGCCAGATCTCATAATTATAAAATGTGGTAATTGCTAACATGATTCGGACTGACTTAAGCATCGCTACGGTTGAGAAGGTCTCATCGTAGTCAACCACTTGATCTTGTCGAAAACCTTTTGCGACAAGTCAAGCTTTGTAGATGGTGACATTACCATCAACATATGTCTTCTTCTTGAAGATCCATTTATTCTCAATGGCTTGCCGATCATCGGGGAAGTCCACCAAAGTCCAAATTTTGTTCTCATACATGGATCCTATCTCAGATTTGATGTCCTCAAGCCATTTATCGGAATCTGGGCTCATCATAGTTTCTTCATAGTTCGTAGGTTCGCCTTGGTCTAATAACATGTCTTCTAGAACAGGATTACCGTACCACTCTTGTGCGGATCATGCTCTGCTCGACCTATGAGGTTCTGTAGTAACTTGATGTGAAGTTTCATGATCAATATCATTTGCTTCCTCTCTAGTTGGTGTAGGCATCACGGGAACAGTTTTCTGTGATGTGCTACTTTCCAATTCAAGAGAAGGTACAATTACCTCATCAAGTTCTACTTTCCTCCCACTCACTTCTTTCGAGAGAAACTCCTTCTCTAGAAAGGTTCCATTTTTGGCAACAAAGATCTAGCGTTCGGATCTATGGTAGGAGGTGTACCAAATTGTTTCCTTAGGGTATCCTATGAAGACACACTTCTCCGATTTGGGTTCAAACTTATCAGGCTGAAGCCTTTTGACATAAGTGTCACAACCCCAAACTTTAAGAAATGACAACTTAGGTTTCTTGCCAAACCATAGTTCATACGGTGTCATCTCAACGGATTTAGACGGTGCCCTATTTAATGTGAATGCGGTTGTTTCTAATGCATAACCCCAAAATGATAGTGGTAAATTGGTAAGAGACATCATAGAACGCAACATATATTATAAAGTACGGTACGATGTTCGGACACACCATTACACTGTGGTGTTCCCGGTGGCGTGAGTTGTGAAACAATTCCACATTGTTTTAAATGAAGGCCAAACTCATAACACAAATATTCGCTTCTGTGATCAGATCGTAGAAACTTTACTTTCTTGTTACGATGATTCTCCACTTCACTCTGAAATTCTTTGAACTTCTCAAATGTTTCAGACTTGTGTTTCATTAAGTAGATATACCCAAGATATACCCAAACCTACTCAACTCATCTGTGAAGGTAAGAAAATAATGATACCCTCCATGTGCCTTGCTACTTCTTGAACTTGCATTGGTTTTTCCCTTGAAGAGGAAAGGGTGATGCAGCAAAGTAGAGATAAGTATTTACCTTAGTTTGAGAACCAAGGTATCAATCTAGTAGGAGGCAATGCACAAATCACTGAATACCTGCACAAACAATCAAACAAACTTGCACCAAACACGATAAAGAGGTTGTCAATCCGTTCATAGTTACTTGCAAAAGTGAGATCTGATAGAGATAGATAAACGATAAAGTAAATATTTTTGGTATTTTTGCTTTATAGATTGGAAAGTAAAAGATTGCGAGAATAGTAGATCGAAAACTAATATTGCAGATCGGAAACTTGTATGATGGAAAATAGACTCGGGGGCCATAGGTTTCACTAGAGGCTTCTCTCAAGATAGCAAATAATACGATGGGTGAACAAATTACTGCCGAGCAATTGATAGAAAAGCATAAAGTTATGACGATATCTAAGGCAATGATCATGAATATAGTCATCACGTCCGTGTCAAGTAGACTGAAAGGATTCTGCATCTACTACTATTACTCCACACATCGACCGCTATCCAGCATGCATCTAGAGTATTAAGTTCTTAAAGAACGGAGTAATGCATTAAGTAAGATGACATGATGTAAACGAATTAACTCAAGCAATATGATGGAAACCCCATCTTTTTATCCTCGAGGGCAACAATACAATACATGCCTTCCTGCTCCTACTGTCACCGGGAAAGGACACCGCAAGATTGAACCCAAAGCTAAGCACTTCTCCCATTGCAAGAAAAACCAATCTAGTTGGCCAAACCAAACCGATAGTTTGAAGAGAATTACAAAGATATCAAAACATGCATATAAGAATTCAGAGAAGATTAAAATTATATTCATAGATAATCTAATCATAAATCCACAATTCATCGGATCTCGGCAAACACACCGCAAAAAATATTACATCGAATAGATCTCCACCCATAGGTCTATGGTAAACTGCCCACACTTCATCAGAAGGGCTATAGAGTTGATGTCGAAGCCCTTCGTGGTCGAATCCCCCTCTGGTAGGACGCCAGAAAAGGCCCCTAGATGGGATCTCACGGGTACAAAAGGTTGCAGCAGTGGAAAAGTGTTTTCGTGGATGCCCCTGTTGGTTTGGGGATATATCGGAACATATAGATGAAAGAATTAGGCCAGGAAGGTCACGAGGGGCGCACAAGGGTGGGGGAACGTCCAACCCCCCTGGGCGCGCCCTCCGTCCTTGTGGCCGCCTCGTGGCTCCTCCGACTTTATCTCCAAGTCTCCTGGTTGTCTTCTGGTCCAAGAAAAATCGTCGCGAAGGTTTCATTCCATTTGGACTCTGCTTGGTATTCCTTTTCTACGAAACTCAAAAACATGAAAAAAACAGGAACTGGCACTGGGCTCAAGGTTAATATGTTAGTCCAAAAGATAATACAAAATAGCATATTAATGCATATAAAACATCCAAAACAGATAATATAATAGCATGGAACAATAAAAAATTATAGATACGTCAGAGACATATCGTGCTTCAACTCTCATCGGACCGCATACATCGGTATGTATTATTTCCAATAAGTCATTAGCTCGCTCCATTATTCTAGAAAACAGAGTTTTAGTCATCTTGCCCATGAGGCAAGGTTCGCAACTACCAAATGATTCATAATCAAGTGATTCCAAAAGTCCATCCGCATGGAGTTTCTTCATGCGCCTTACACCAATATGACCTAAACGGCAGTGCCACAAGTATGTTGCACTATCATTATCAAGTTTGTATCTTTTGGCATCAATATATATGTGTATCACTACGGTCGAGATTCAATAACCATTTACATTGCGTGTATGACCATATAAGGTTTTATTCATGTAAACATAACAACAATTATTCTATGACCTAAATGAATAGCCGTATTGCAATAAATATGATCAAATCATATTCATGCTCAACACAAACACCAAATAACATTTATTTAGGTTCAATACTAATCCCAAATGTAGTGGGAGTGTGCGATGGTGATCGTATCTGTCATGGAATTGTCACGTCAGATGTCCTCGTGAAAGGACTTAGTTGTGGAGCCATCGCAACTAGGAAGCTTGAAGGGGTTAATCGGGACAAGGGACACGAGAGGTTTTTATACTAGTTCAGCCCCTTACGGTGAAGGTAAGGCCTACGTCTAGTTGGGTTGGTATTGATGTTTTGATGACCAGGGAGCGAGATACGCTATGCCCGGCTCTCGATGAGTTGTTTCTTGCCCTAAACCGCCAGCAGGTCGTCCCCTTATATACACGGGTTGACGCCCTCTGGCTTACAGAGTCCCGACCAGCTTATAAACAGTGTCCGGCTCGGTGACTAGTTAAATCTGCCTTATGATACAAGTCATGCCATTATGGCGGTTTAGTACAACGGGCCTTAAGTCGCCTGTGGGCTTAAGCCCTTTATTGAACCGCCGTCTTCATGCTTGGTCTTGGGTTTCCTTCTCGTAAGTCTTCTTTGCGTAACCCGGCCCATCCTGGGCCGCTTACACAAATAGTTACATCCCCAACATTAGGCCCGAGATTGATTTGAACTTGTTCATGTTAATCTTAAAATACCTTAAAACATAAATCTTCATTCCTCTAACTATGCAAAAGGCTTTCTTTAACCTGCCCTGATGTCATCTTTTGGATCCGTCTTAACCCGCCTGACGTCATCTTTTCTTAAATTCCCCCTCTTTTTTTATTCCACCATATCCTTCAACGGATCTCTGTCTTTATTGAATGTTCCGAAAACCGAGGTGTCAGGGCCGTGGGATAATAATTCGTATCTCCTCGTTTCTCGCGCCATCTCCTCGTTTCTCGCGCCATCTCAGTTTTCCTTTCCTTATAAATATGCGCGACCTAGGTCTTCCCATTCTCCTCCTTCCAGTCGTCTCCCTCCTCTCGCTGCTTCTCTGTCGCTCGAGCTCTGCCGCCGCCGCCATCACAGATCTCGTCTTCACCAACTCTGGCTGCTGCATCAACCTGGTTTGACCAGGGAAACGTGACGACCCTTTGCTGCAACCCTACATCCGTAAGTCTCCTCTTTCCTTCCTCTTAGATCCACATTAAGACCTTCGAGTTCTTGCGTTCTTCGCTGTTTAGTAGTTCCCTTTCATAGATTCCATTACCCCCGCTTTTCTTGATCTTTAGAGATGGTAGAAACCGATATGGTAGATTTTCCGCACCTACTTTGGACGTAGATAGATCCCTTTCTGTTACACAGACGCCCCATTCGAGCTCTTGAACTTCATCTGCATCAGTTTTAGGTCTAGAAGATTTTCTTGTCAGTGTCACTTTTTGATCTCAAATATCAATAGCAGATTATAAACCTGTTTGTATCACCCGGAAAAGTACTTCTGTCAAATACTCTTCCACACAACTGTTCATGTAGCCGGCTTAAATAAATGACACTGAACTGTGAACCTTGCTTGCTTCTCTTGACCTTAAGAAGTTGGAACTGCTTTGGATATTTGTGGCGGCTTAAATACCATTGCGCAGTTATCCTTATATCATTAGGCCCCTTCTTAAGCCGCCACCTTAAATAATTAAGATATTTCTCCCGGGTTAGAATTGAACCGGAACTTCTGATTTTGTCGTAGGCCAACTATTGTCATGGCACCTAAGGCAACCAAGGCCCCTGTGACCTGCAATTGGGTCCCATCCATAGTCACCAATAGTAAACTATCTGAATTTGTGAAGCCTGGCCATCTGCCAAAAAAGGAGGTCATGTCTTATCGTGCCCCTAACCCTTCTGAAGAGAGGCCTCAACCCAAAGAAGGGGAGGTAATAATTTTTACGGATCATATGAACCGGGGATTTGCTCCTCCCGGCTCAAAATTCTTCAGGGAGGTTTTGAATTTCTTTGATCTTAGACCTCAAGACATTGGACCCAATTCCGTGTCAAATATTTGCAATTTCCATGTCTTCTGCGAGGTGTACCTGGGAGAGGAGCCAAGTCTGGTATTGTTCAGGGAACTTTTCTACTTGAACCGGCAGAATGAACGTGCCAACGGGCCTAGTCTTGAGCTTGGCGGTATTTCAATTCAGCGGTGAAGAGATTGCCTTTTTCCTTACGCTGAGCTACCGAGTCATCCAAAAGATTGGAACCAGACGTGGTTCTATTGTCAGGATACTTCAACGGCCGATGAGAGCCCTCTGCCCGGCTTCCGTGCCCTGCGCCTTGAGTCTAACCATCCGCTAGCGGACAAACTGACGGCCATTGAGCGCCTACCTCTCAATCCCACCATCAAGAAGATCAAAGCTCTCTTGGGAAACGGTTTAAACAACATCGATCTGGTCCGAGTCTGGGTCACTTGGCGAGTACTTCCATTAAGCCGCCGCTCTGGCTTAATGTGTACTTACACATGCGAAAAGGATGACCTTCTACGCCATAGTCCTAACAACTTACCAGATGATGTGGTGGATGCTACGACCCAGTCGCTGCTGAAGGAGGGCACGGTAACTAGTAACGCCTTCGGCTTACTTCCCTTTTGCAAGAAGAACCCAGCCCCTGCAGTAAGTTATCAATCTTAATAAATACTCCTTGCTATGTTATACCTTTTTTTGTACTCATAATTCCTTATCCTTTTCCACAGGCCGATGATAACTTCTGGAAGGTCAAATATGATCATGAGGCTGCCAAACAAGCCAAGACAACCAAGAAAACCGAAAGGAAAGACGCCAAGACGGGAACCTCAAAGAAGAAGAAACCCAGCGCCTCCGACTTACTCAAATTGGATGATTCTTCTTCGGATGATGAAGAGGTAATCTTTAAATTTTGTTAATTCCCTTGTCATTACCTGACTGACATTCTATCCCTTCTGGAGGATACGAGGAACAGTCAAGCAGCTGATGAAGAGGTAACTATAATCTCCTCCAACTCAGAGCCTTTGCCAAAGCAAAAGATCCGAAGGGTAACCCGGAAAGTAAGATTTTCACATCCTCTTGCTTATCAAGATCCTCAATTTCTTTTGAAGCAACAACAGCTTGAGAACCGGAGGCAGACCCGGAACAACAAGGACGCAGAACTCTCCTCCGGCTTACCTGACGTAACCAGGAAGGATCGAACTGAGGTTATCTCCGATTTACGTTCTGTTTTACCTTTAGCGGGCTTAATTCGTCAACCTCTCAATTCGCCTGACTCCAATTATCAGGATATCTCTCCTTCTTCCGGCGAATCCATGCAATCAAACATGCCGGCTTTCAAAACTGCTCCCGGGTAATGTAACCTTATGTACCTTGAGCTTTACTTAACCCATGCTTTAGTATTCATCCTTCTGCCTTAGTTAACAGCATGCAAGTGAAACCCAGCAAGAGGGCATAGAAGAATAAGCCGTCCGAAGACCTGATTGTAACTAAACCGGTGATTAATACGTCTGCTCCAGACAGCTCTACCCATCAGCCGCCTGAACCGGCCTCTGACATTCCAGTGCCAACTTCTGACCCGCCTGCCGAAGATACTCTCAACAGCTCCGATAACCCGGAAGCTCCTAGCCCGGTCAAGACGTCTGAACCGGAAGTTGAGTTTGTGAAAAATCAGTTTGTTGAACCTGGGCGGCCTACTGTCCTTGCCAAATGTTCTGCCAAAGAAGAACTTGTCGAACGCCGAAAGGCCAAGCAGGATATTACTGATTATACTCACTTAAGCATTGGTGATATAGTCTCGTGCTATCCGAATCAAGTGCATAATAGCCGTGACCTGGAAATTGACATGGTAACACAAATACAACACAAATTGGAGGTATAACTTATGCTTTTTCCTGAATCTTATTTACTGTACCAGCCCCCAAGTCTATTGCTTATGAATAAATATGCTGTAGACTTAAAAATCTGCTTTACTATTAGTTTGCCCGGTTTTAAAGGGAATATATTTAACCCGGTTGTAACATGATAGCTTAAGTTTACGATACACATTAGCCCCCAAGTGTCAAGTATCTTTACTTGTAAAGTGCTTGAGACTTAATATGTGTGACCCGACATGGTAGGCTTGAAAAATTCTTCAGCATACATTAGCCCCCAAGTGTCAAGAACCTTTGCTTGCAAAGTACTTGGGACTTTAATATTATCTTACCATGATTCTTACCATAATCCGGTATCTATGCAGGCCACTATAAATCAATTTGAGTCAGATCTTGCTGTCCTGAAGAGCCGGCTGGAAACTCAAGAACTTGAAACTCAAAAGGCCAATTCCAAATTTGAATTCACTATCTCTGAAAATGAGAAGTTGAAGAAAAGTTTTGAGTTAGAGAAGAGAGCCTGGGCTGATGAGAAGGCTTCTCTGGTGACTCGGGCCGAGACGGCAGAAACATCTCTTGCAGAGGCAACAACCAAGCTGTCTGACTTAAAACGACAGATATCTCAAATGGTCTTAGCCATCTTCGGTAAGTTACTATGCAAAACCTCAAACATTGTAATCTTCCAATGACTATTGTAATAGTTACCTCCGGCTTACTACTATGCTTGTGCACACACAGGCCCCAGGAGTACCAACCTTAAGCAAAACATGCTGATCAAGCTTAAGGCGGTTTACACCCTAGTGGAACAGCTATACTCCGGGTCACAACGTGCCTTGGCCGTTGTAGCCATATCAAACACCACTCCCCGCCTTTTGCAAGACGTGCTGAAGCATCTCACTGTGCTACCTCAGCGAATTCAGGATTTAAGGCGGGCATCCGCCAGAGCCGGAGCTGTAGCCGCATTGAGCCGGGCAAAAGCATGGCTTCCAGAGCTAGACCCGGCCGACCTTGCTCTTGGATATCCCAGTCGGAAGGAGGACGGTACTGTATTTGGTGATCATGACTTCATCGCCTGTGTCAAAGTTATACATCCTGTGGCAACCCTTATTGGGAATGATACCGACCTCACCAAGTATTCTCCAGGCTATGATAGTGAGAACCGCAGAATTCCAAACGTTCCATATGATGAAGTCAGACTGATCCCTCCTACTCGTAAGCATACTTTTGCCCCTGAAGTGGACCCAGCCGATTTAATAGATGATGAAGCTGAGTTTGAAGCTTTGAGCGGCATTGACTGGGCCTCGTCAACTTTCCAGGACAAAACAGCCGACGGAGAGACGGAGAAGGATAACCCGGAGTCTTCAAGCCCACCGAAGGAGTAAAGCGTCATGTGTTTTACAAAAAACAATGCTTCATTTGTTCAGACTCAGGGAGTCTTGTAATAGGGTAGAAAAACTTCTCAATGTTTGTCATGTCTTCGCGCATATTCCTAGCGCTTAACATTTTCATAAGCCACCGTTCCTATATACTTCTGGCTTATGTTGATCGTTTATGCCCTTGGCGTTTGAAATTTGCTTACCTTATCCTGCACATAAAAACAAGCAAAAATTCCCTTGGCGGTTTATTGCGCCGGGGGTCCCATAAAGTATTGACAACCCGGAATACCAACCAAAGATACCATATACGAGCCAGTTTACGGCTATAGTTGTTAAACATAACCATGATAACATACCTGCGATCCCCTTGATAATCTTTCCTGCTGATATGATGCTCACTTGGTACTTAACAACCTAGTGTGACCAATATTAAACCGGAAAAGACAAAAAACATCTCATGATGCCTTTCACAAGGTCTCAGGATAGTCAAAATATTTTATGCTTATAATGGATAATAACCAACATTTACAGGCTTCTGATTTGAATACGATCAGTAAACCATTCCAAAGGGGTTAAGCTAAGATTCGGATATGATCATATAGCCCCCAGTGGCTTTGGCGATGCCGATCAAGTGGGTATCGACAACTATGTTCTCTTTGGTTCGAATACGACCCATGTGTGAATAGGAAGCCCCCAAGTGACCGTAAGAGTTGTTTAATGACGCTCATTCGAATACGATCCACGTTAGACCCAAAGGGGTTAAGCTGTGATTCAAATATGATCAAGAAGCCCCCAAGTGGGTTTGGCAATATGTCGATCAAGCGGGTATCGACAACTATGTTCTCTTCGGTTCGAATACGACCTATGTTTGAACAGGAAGCCCCCAAGTGATCATGGCTAGATTCAGATATGATCATAAGCTATACCAAAGGGAAAGCCGGATTCAGATATGATCCGTTCCCCGTTGGTAGTTTTTGCCACTTGATAAAGAAGACATAAAAACATTCTTTATGGAAAAAAAGGACAGAGGTCCTGCTTTATTGCTTCATATAATATGTACAGCGTCAAAATATATACATCTTAAGAGCCGGTAGCTCAAGTATAGTAAGGCCGAAGATGGGCGATATTCCACAGCCGGCGGGTCTCCTCCTCCGACTTACATGAGTCCTTGTGCTCTCGAATATCAATGAAGTAGTATGACCCGTTGTTGAGATTCTTGCTGACCACAAAGGGTCCTTCCCAAGGCGGAGATAGCTTGTGCATGTCAGATTCATCCTGGATGAGCCGGAGCACCAAATCACCTTCCTGAAAGGTTCTGCTCTTGACCCGGCGGCTATGATAATGGCGCAGGTCTTGCTGGTAAATCACCGAGCGGGCTATTGCCAAGTCTCGCTCCTCATCCAACAAGTCAAGTGCCTCCTGACGAGCCTTTTCGTTGGCCGCCTCAACATTAGCCGCCGCATGGGGTGAGTCGTGTCGGATGTCACTTGGTAGAACTGCCTCTGCTCCATAGACCATGAAAAAAGGTGTGTAACCTGTAGATCTGTTAGGCGTAGTGTTGATGCTCCATAGTACAGAGGGTAACTCCTCCACCCAGCAACCCGGACTCCGTTTAAGGGGACTAGGAGCCGGTGCTTAATACCCTTCAGTATCTGTTGATTAGCTCTTTCTGCTTGACCATTGGATTGAGGATGAGCAATGGCCGAAACATCAAGCCGGATATGTTCTCGCTGACAGAACTCTTCCATGGCTCCCTTGGAAAGAGTAGTACCATTATCAGTTATAATGCTGTGTGGGAAACCAAAACGAAAGATCACTCTTTTCATGAACTGAACCGCTGTGGCCGCATCACACTTACTGACCGGCTCCGCCTCAACCCACTTTGTACACTTATCCACTGCCACCAGGAGATGTGTCTTTTTATCCTTAGACCTCTTGAAAGGTCCAACCATGTCAAGCCCCCAGACTGCAAACGGCCAGGTAATTGGGATCATCCTCAATTCTTGAGCCGGCACATGAGTACGTCATGAGAACTTCTGACAACCGTCACATTTACTGACCAGATCCTCCGCATCAGCATGAGCCGTGAGCCAGTAGAAACCATGACGAAAAGCCTTGGCCACAAGAGATTTTGAGCCGGCATGATGACCACAATCTCCTTCATGAATCTCACGAAGTATCTCTTGTCCCTCTACAGGTGACACACAACGTTGAAACGCCCCTGTTACACTGCAATGATGCAATTCACCATTAACAATCGTCATGGATTTGGATCGCCTGGCAATTTGTCTTGCCAAAGTCTCATCCTCCGGTAACTCTCCCCGGGTCATATAGGCCAAATACGGCACGGTCCAATCCGGGATGACATGAAGAGCCGCCACCAGCTGTGCCTCCGGGTCTAGCACCGCTAGTTCTTCCTTAGTAGGCACCTTGACAGAAGGGTTATGTAGAATATCAAGAAAGACGTTAGGTGGCACCGGCTTACGTTGAGATCCCAGTCGGCTTAGAGCATCAGCCGCCTCATTCTTCCTTCGATCAATGTGCTCCACTTGATAGCCCTTAAAATGCCCAGCCACAACATCTACCTCACGACGATAAGCCGCCATGAGAGGATCCTTGGAGTCCCACTTGCCTGACACCTGTTGAGCCACAAGATCTAGTCGCCTAGACACCTTACCCGGCTTAAGTTCATCTCTTTGGCCATCCAGAGACCATGGAGTAAGGCCTCGTACTCAGCCGCATTGTTAGTACATGGAAACATAAGCCGGAGTACATAACAAAATTTGTCACCTCGAGGGGAAGTTAAAACAACTCCAGCCCCCGAGCCTTCTAGCTGTCTGGACCCGTGAAAGTGAATAGTCCAATATGTGTTATCTGGCTTCTCCTCAGGTGCCTGCAACTCTGTCCAATCATTGATAAAGTCCACCAAGGCCCGAGATTTAATAACAGTACATGGCATGTACTTCAAACCATGAGGCCCAAGCTCGATAGGCCACTTGGCGACTCGTCCTGTGGCCTCCCTATTCTGGATGATGTCTCCCAAAGGGGCAGAACTTACCACAATTATAGGATGACTTTGAAAGTATTGCTTCAACTTCCGGTTGGCCATAAACACTCCGTAAACGAGTTTCTGCCAATGTGGATACCTTTGTTTAGACTCAATGAGCACCTCACTGATATAGTAAACTGGCCGTTGAACCCGATGCTCCCTGCCAGCTTCCTTATGCTCCACTACGATAGCAACACTGACGGCTCGTGAATTGGCAGCCACATATAACAACAACGGCTCTTTGTCAATAGGAGCTGCAAGAACCGGCGGTTCAGACAACTGTCTTTTTAAGTCTTCAAATGCGGCATCAGCAGCATCACTCCAGACAAAAGTGTCTGTTTTGTTCATCATCTGATATAACGGCAGGGCCTTCTCCCCCAACCGACTAATGAACCGGCTTAAAGCGGCAACACGACTCGCCAGGCGCTGAACATCATTGATACACGCCGGCTTAGCCAAAGAGGTAATCGCCTTGATCTTCTCCGGATTAGCTTCAATGCCTCTGTTTGACACTAGAAAACCCAAGAGCTTGCCCGCAGGTACACCAAACACACACTTGGCCGGGTTAAGCATCATCTTGTAAACCCGGAGATTGTCAAAGGTCTCTCTCAAGTCAGATATCAAGGTTTCCTTTTCTCTGGACTTCACCACGATGTCATCTACATAAGCATGAACATTACGCCCAATTTGATCGTGCAAACAGTTCTGTACACATCGCTAATAAGTCGCGTGGGCACTTTTGAGTCCAAACGGCATAGATACATAACAGAAGTCTCCAAACGGAGTGATGAAAGTTGTCTTCTCCTGGTCCTTAACTGCCATCTTGATCTGATGATAACCAGAGTAAGCATCCAAAAAGCTCAAACGTTCACAACCCGCCGTAGCATCAATGATTTGATCAATACGGGGAAGAGCAAAGGGATCAACCGGACAAGCTTTGTTTAAGTCCATGTAATCCACACATATCCACCAAGTGCCGGTCTTCTTGAGTACAAGCACCGGGTTAGCCAACCACTCCGGGTGAAAAACTTCTACAATAAATCCGGCCGCTAAGAGTCGGGCGACCACTTCCCCGATAGCTTTCCGTCTCTCTTCGTTGAACCATCGGAGAAACTGCCTGGCCGGCTTATACTTCGGATCAATATTGAGAGTGTGCTCAGCGAGTTCCCTCGGTACACCCGGCATGTCAGAAGGTTTCCATGCAAAGATGTCCCGGTTCTCACGGATGAACTCGATGAGCGCTTTCCTATTTGGGATCCAAATTGGCACTAATACTGAACTGCTTAGAAGCATCTCCTGGGGTAAAATCAACAAGCTTCATCTCATCGGCCGATTTAAACTTCAATGCTGGGTCATGCTCAGTCGTCGGCTTCTTTAGGGAGGTCATATCGTCCAGGTCAACATTGTCTTGATAAAATTTGAGCTCCTCCGCAGCACAGGCAGACTCAGCGTAAGCCGCGTCACCCTCTTCACACTCCAAGGCCACCTTTCGACTCCCATGCACAATGATTGTGCCCTTATAACCCGGCATCTTGAGCTATAAATAAACGTAACACGGTCGTGCCATGAACTTAGCATAAGCCGGTCGCCCAAATAAAGCGTGATATGGACTCCAGATTTTAACCACTTCAAACATCAATTTCTCAGCCCTAGAATCATACTCATCTCCAAAGGCTACCTCCAATTCAATCTTGCCAACTGGGTAAGCCGACTTGCCTGGAACCACCCCATGGAAAACAGTGTTGGATGTTCTCAAATTCTTCTCAGTCAACCCCATGCGCTGAAAAGTCTCGTAGTAGAGGATATTGATGCTGCTACCTCCGTCCATGAGTACCTTAGTGAATTTATATCCACCAACCTGGGGTGCTACCACCAAGGCTAACTGACCCGGATTATCGACTCGTGGAGGGTTATCCTCTCTGCTCCATATAATGGGTTGCTCTGACCATCTCAAATAACGAGGAATTGCCGGCTCAATAGAATTTACGGCCCTCTTATGAACCTTCTGGTCACGTTTGCATAAGCTAGTGGTAAACACATGGTACTACCCACCACTCAACTGTTTCGGATGGCTTTGATAACCCGACTGCTGCTGCTGTTGCCCTCCCTGACCAGACTGCTGCTGATTATCTCCACCCGGATGTCCCAGAAAACCAGAGTTTAAACCGCCGCCCGGGCCATGAAAACCGCCAGCTCCTGAACCGCCACCAGATCCATGACTTCCATCAAAGGTATTGGAATTTTTAAATGCCTTCATGATCGCGCAATCTTTCCACAGGTGTGTGGCGGGGCGCTCCCGGGTGCCGTGTCTCGGGCATGGCTCATTGAGTAGCTGCTCAAGAGATGGGCCTGACCCACCGGATCGAGGCAGCTTACCCTTACGTCTCTAATTGTTACCCTATGCATTAGCGTTGGCTACAAACTCCGGGTTGCCGTCTGCCTTACGCTTATTGCCTCTTTGTTCACCGGGTTGTGCTGTTGACCCTTTCCATTGCCGTTCCTTTTTCCCTTCCCTGTCTTCTTATCGTCAGACGCGGGATCCTTGGTACTATCAGAATCGGCATATTTGACTAAAGCCGCCATTAGCGTACCCATATCCTTGCAGTCACGCTAAGGCGCCCCAATTTCTGCCTCAGCGGCTCAAAGCTGCAATTCTTCTCCAACATAAGGACTGCCGAGCCGGCATCAATCTTATCATATGAATGAATTATCTCCTTGACCCGGTGCACCCAATGGGTGGTGGATTCACCCTCCCCCTGCTTACAATTCGTCAAGTCCATGATTGACATAGATTGCTTGCGATGAAACGGGCTTTTAACTCTTCCCACGAACCAATGGAATTGGGTGGTAAACCTTTTAACCAAGACCGGGCCGTTCCATCTAACATCATGGTGAAATATTTAGCCATTGCCGCGTCACTGACTTCCAACAGCTCCATGGCCATCTCATAACTCTCGATCCATGCTGCAGGCTGTAAGTCGGCCGTGTAATTTGGCACCTTTCGAGGTCCCTTGAAGTCCTTGGGCAGGCGCACGTTGCGCAAAGCCAGTACCAAACAAGGAACACCACCAGTTCTAGCGGCTACTCTCGTCTCAACGGAAGTCGTTGGATACTCTGGAATATCCTGATGAGCCGCCTGTTGAGCCGCCAGCTGAGCCGCCCGCTCGTTCTCCTAACGTACCCGGTCTTGGACCGGGTTATAGCCACTGTGTTGGTTACAGCGTTGGGTGTTGCTTGACAAAGCTTCAGATTCCATGTGCCTGCTGTAACTCGGGCTCCGGTTCTGACGAGGCGGTGCTAACCAAGGTGGAGGAGTTGAATGAATCATGTCCCTGCTGTAAGAATAGGTCTCTTGCTGAGCCAGGGCCGTCTGGAGAAGCTCTCTGACCCTCCGGGTCTCCACCGTTGTCGGGTCATCACCGTCCATGGGCAGAGCCGCCAAGCGCGCCGAAGCCGCAATTAAGTTCTCCATGGGGTTGGAAAAGTGACCCTCCGGTATCGGCACATAACGCGGTGGTGCCATGCTCACATGAGGAGGTGGCATCTGTCGAGGCTGAGCCGGTCCTCCTGCTCCAGCTGTCATGAACTGATTGGCATCTGGTGGGATACTTGGGCCGGCTCCGGGTGTAGCGAAAAGAACCCGAGGGTCGTAATTCAGAGGTAAACGGGATTGGGTCTTCTGGTGTCTCCTCCTCATTACCTCATTGGACGCGTTTAAGCTCATTGTGAGCTGGTAAGCTTCTGACTCCAACCGTTGTGCCCGGGCGTCGAGAGCCGCCCGCTCTATAGCTAGTCTAGTATCCTCAGCTGCCAAGGCCTCCTTGGCCTGAGCTATCTCCTCATGTCCCCGTGCCACCTCCGCGTCATGATCATCTTTGTTCGCAGGGATAACCGTGGTGGTTAACAAGGCCGTAAGCTTGTCCATGAGGTCTATCAGCACCTGAGCCGGTGGGCGCACATGGCCACCGGCCCCGGCTGTCCCTATCCCGGATGTTATTGCTGCAGCAGCTGTAGAATTAGAGCCGGGCTCAGTCCCAGCCATAACGATTCCTGCCCATCTTGGCGGCTCATAGGGGTCCAGAATACTGATGCCATCGGAACAGCCCCCAAGCACGCCGTCTTGCACTTGGTACAACGAATCTGTTGAACCGGCGAACGAGTCACCGTTTGAGAGGACGGCCATTTCACCACCATCTTCAGATCCTTCAAAAAGTTCCTCTCCGTGGATACAGCCCACGAAAGCACGCTTCATGATGGGTTGAGCTCGGGTCTTCCTCGCACGCTGAGCCGTCTCAATGAGGTCGGTGCTGCTGTCCGGCTCAGGTCTCGGCTCTTTGATCTGGCCGATGAAGACGTGGATTCCGCCGAAGGGGACCCGATACCCGTACTCGATTGAGCCGGCGTCGGGGCCCCAGACTTCATCGTCGATGTAGATCTTGCCGCGACGACTGAGGGAGTTCCGGACTAGGGGGTGTCCGGATAGCCGAACTACCATCATCGGCCGGACTCCAAGACTATGAAGATACAAGATTGAAGACTTCGTCCCGTGTCTGGATGGGACTTTCCTTGGCGTGGAAGGCAAGCTTGGTGATACGGATATGTAGATCTCCTACCATTGTAACCGACTCTGTGTAACCCTAGCCCTCTCCGGTGTCTATATAAACCGGATGGCTTTAGTCCATAGGACGAACAACAATCATACCATAGGCTAGCTTCTAGGGTTTAGCCTCCATGATCTCGTGGTAGATCTACTCTTGTAACCCACATCATCAATATTAATCAAGCAGGACATAGGGTTTTACCTCCATCAAGAGGGCCCGAACCTAGGTAAAAACATCATGTCCCTCGTCTCCTATTACCATCCGCCTACACGCACAGTTCGGGACCCCCTACCGGAGATCCGCCGGTTTTGACACCGACATTGGTGCTTTCATTGAGAGTTCCTTTCGGGACCCCCTACCGGAGATCCGCCGGTTTTGACACCGACATTGGTGCTTTCATTGAGAGTTCCTCTGTGTCGTCACCGATAGGCTCGATGGCTTCTTCGATCATCATCAACGACGCAGTCCAGGGTGAGACCTTCCTCCCCGGACAGATTTTCGTATTCGGCGGCTTCGCACTGCGGGCCAATTCGCTTGGCCAACTGGAGCAGATCGAAGGCTACGCCCCTGGCCGTCAGGTCAGATTTGGAAGTTTGAACTTCACGGCTGACATCCGCAGGGACTTGATCCTCGACGGATTCGAGACACAGCCGAGCATGACGTACTGTCACGATGGGCATGATTTAGCTCTGCAGCCGGACAGTACCCTTGGAGGCCGCACTCGAACCCGCTCCGATCTTCGACTCGGAGCCGGCTGCGCAGACCAAGGATGGATGGCTAGACACCGCCTCGGGGGATGCAACCTCTACGGCAATAGAGCCGAACACCTATCTTGTCCCCCATGAAGCTCGTGACTCCGAGGTGCCGGACTCCTTGCCGGACTCCGGACCTCCCGCGCCCCCTCCAGTCGAAACCGATTGGGCGCCGATCATGGAGTTCACCGCGGCGGACATCTTTCAACACTCACCTTTTGGCGACATCTTGAGTTCGCTAAAGTGCCTCTCATTATCAGGAGAGGCCTGGCCGGACTGCGGCCAGGACGGTTGGGATGCGGACGACAAAGAAATTCAGAGCCCACCCTCCACCCACTTGGTAGCCACTGTCGATGATCTAACCGACATGCTAGATTACGACTCTGAGGACATCGACGGTATGGACGACAATGCCGGAGACGACCAAGAACCAGTGCCCACCGGGCACTGGAAGGCCACCTCTTCATACGACATATACATGGTGGATATCCCAAAGGATGGGAACGGCGAAGGAATAGCGGAGGATGACCCCTCCAAGAAACAGCCCAAGCGCCGGCGTCAGCGGCGCCGCTCTAAATCCCGCCATAGCAAGAATGAGGATTCCGGCACCGGAGACAACCCACTCCAGCAAGATCCAGCACAGGAGGAGGGGGACACCAGCCCTCATGAGAGAGCGGCCGAAGAAGAGGTAGAGGACTATATGCCTCCCTCCGGAGATGAGGCAAGCCTCGACGACGACGAATTCGTCGTACCTGAGGATCCCGTCGAACAGGAGCGTTTCAAACGCAGGATTATGGCCATGGCAAACAGCCTCAAGAAAAAGCAGCAGCAGCTTAGAGCTGAACAACATCTGCTAGCCGACAGATGGACCGAAGTCCTCGCGGCCGAAGAGCATGAACTCGAACGCCCCTCCAAAAGCTACCCCAAACGTAAGCTGCTCCCGCGATTAGAGGTGGAGGCATATGATCCCGCTTCACTAGGAGACAATACAGCTGATCGACCACCCCGTGGTCGCGACAGAGAGGCCTTAAGGCCCTTCAGTAGACCCGTACCCCGGCATTGCTCGAAAAGCACAAGGCCACAGGGGAACATTCCGGACCTGCGAGATATATTGGAGGATAAGGCAAGACAATCAAGATCGATCTATGGATCACGTGGGCGCCCCACGACACGTGACGATCACTGTCACCCCAGAGACAGTAAGTCCGACCGGGCCGAACACAACAGACAAAGCTCTTTTGAGCTCCGTCGCGATATTGCCCAGTACAGAGGCGCCGCACACCCACTGTGCTTCACAGATGAGGTAATGGATCATCAAATCCCAGAAGGGTTTAAACCCGTCAATATTGAATCTTATGATGGCACAACAGACCCCGCAGTCTGGATCGAGGACTATCTCCTCCACATCCACATGGCCCGCGGAGACGATCTCCACGCCATCAAATATCTCCCACTCAAACTTAAAGGACCAGCCCGGCACTGGCTTAACAGCTTGCCAGTAGAGTCAATCGAGAGTTGGGAGGACCTGGAAGCCGCATTCCTCGATAACTTCCAAGGCACGTACGTGCGACCACCAGATGCAGATGACCTATGCCACATAATTCAGTAGCCAGAAGAATCGGCCAGACAATTCTGGACATGGTTCTTAACCAATAAAAACCAAATCATCGACTATCCGGATGCCGAGGCCCTCGCGGCCTTCAAGCATAACATCCTCGACGAGTGGCTTGCCCGGCACCTGGGACAGGAAAAGCCGAAATCCATGGCAGCCCTTACATCACTCATGACCCGCGTCTGTGCGGGTGAGGACAGCTGGCTAGCACACAGCAACAACCTCAACAAAAATTCTGGCAGTCCGGATATCAAGGACCGTAGTGGCAGGTCGCGTCGCAACAAAAACAAATGCCGCATTAACAGCGATAACAGTGACGATACGGCAGTCAATGCCGGATTCAGAGGCTCTAAACCCGGTCAATGGAAAAAGCCATTCAAAAGAACAACTCAGGGTCCGTCCAATTTGGACCGAATTCTCGACCGCTTGTGCCAGATACATGGCACCCCTGAAAAGCCAGCTAACCACACCAATAGGGACTGTTGGGTGTTCAAGCAGGCAGGCAAGTTAATTGCCGAAAACAGCGACAAGGGGCTACATAGCGACGACGAGGAAGAGACCCAACCGCTGAATAATAGAGGACAGAAGGGTTTGCCCCCACAGGTGCGGACGGTGAACATGATATATGCCACGCACATACCCAAAAGGGAGCGGAAGCGTGCACTCAGGGATGTATACGCGATGGAGCCAGTTGCCCCGAAGTTCAATCCATGGTCCTCTTACCCGATCACCTTTGACCAAAGGGACCACCCCACCAGCATTTGCCATGGCGGGTTCGCCGCATTGGTTCTAGACCCAATCGTCGATGGATTTCATCTCACCAGAGTCCTGATGGACGGCGACAGCAGCCTAAACCTGCTTTATCAGGACACGGTGCGCAAAATGGGCATAGACCCCTCAAGGATTAAACCTACCAAGACGACCTTTAAAGGCGTCATACCAGGTGTAGAAGCCAATTGTACAGGCTCAGTTACACTGGAAGTGGTCTTCGGATCCCCGGATAACTTCCGAAGCGAGGAGTTAATCTTCGACATAGTCCCGTTCCGCAGCGGCTATCATGCCTTGCTCGGACGTATCGCGTTCGCAAAGTTCAACGCGGTGCCACACTACGCATACCTCAAGCTCAAGATGCCAGGCCCTAGAGGAGTCATCACGGTCAACGGAAACACTGAACGCTCCCTCCGAACGGAGGAACATACAGCAGCTCTCGCGGCAGAAGTACAAAGCAGCCTTTTAAGGCAATTCTCGAGTCCGGCTGCCAAGCAGCCGGACATAGCTAAGCGTGCCCGGAGTAACCTACAACACGACCACCTGGCACGTTCCGAGCACGCGTAGCTGTGCGGCCCCAACCCCAGCCCCTGTAAAACATTAAGACAGACCCTTCGCGTACTCCATTACACTCTGAAGATACCATGGGCATGGGGCAAGGGGCTCGACCACGATAAGCCCAAACTGCGGCTCAACCGCACCAGGGGCTCTTAAGTGTGTCGTTTCTTTTTCTTTTCCTTTTATTTTTTACCTACAGGACTTCGTTCGTCAGAGGCCCTGTCCGGCAGCAGACATGCCGAACCCATGATACAACAGCCAGGGAAGGAGAAAGGCTACAACGAAAATCCAGGTGGTCTCCATTATGAGCATTAAATCTGTTTTATGCATTATTCCGTAGCCTACCCCTGGAGGGGGACATGTTAAACAGTCCCATCCCTTGCTTACCGCACCACTTGTATCGTCCTGCACTCACAGCAGTTTTTATTTGAATAAAGCAATGCAGCACATTTTTGCTTCCAATTGCATTTCTTTCTTACACATATGTTCATCTATGACATGTTGCATCCGTACGTTTTGGTACGGCTAAATACACCAGGGGCTTATGTTTCCCGCGTTATGGTGTGATAAGTCCGAACACTTTCACAAGTGCGGCACCCCGAACTTATAGCATTATATGCATCGGCTCTGAATCATGTTCTTGGGTCAATAGTTGGGTTTGCCCGGCTCCCATGTTTTGGTACCTTATGTTCCGTTTTATCAGCTAAGGTAGCACTGGGAGAACCATTGCGATTGCGCCCCAGTTGAGCTGGGTTAACGCCTCAGTGGAGAAAGCTAAAACTGACCGTCATGATGAGGCGAGAGCTGGTCGCTGTTCGAGAGGTTCTTTGCGAGTCCCTAAAGACTTATGTCGCTTCGAGCGAGGAGCCGGATTCTGTCCGGCCAAGGCGTGGATAGCGCCCCAAATTCGGCCTTCCAAAAACTAGGGGCTTCGCCAAAATTTAAAATTATAGAATTCTGTGGCTAAGTGAGAGTGTTCAAGCATTATAAGTCCGTTTGCCTTGTTCGTTGTGTTGAGCGCCTCCCTCAATGGACCCAAATAAGGGAACAAGAGTGCCCAAATTTATCCCGAACACCCCAGCACTCGTGGCATGGGGGATGAAGCCAACGACTTGCCATCTCTCATATTTGATAAATAGCCGCACAGAAGGTAATATTTTAAATTAACAAGTGTTGCTTCACGCATACGAACTTAGTTTTCAGCGCACAGGATAACAAAACGCGAGTCTACTCAAAAACTTCTTCTTTGGAGCACTCACCTGCAATAAAGCGGGCGCCCTTCAGCACACTCCTATAATACATCTCGGGCGTGCGATGCTCCTTGCCCTCTGGTGGGGGGTCCGTCACAAGCTTCTGGGCATCCATCTTGCCCCAGTGCACCTTTGCACGGGCAAGGGCCCGACGCGCACCCTCGATACTGGCGGAGTGCTTGATAACTTCAACCCACGGGCACGCGTCCACCAGCCGCCGCACTAGGCCGAAGTAGCTCCCAGGCATAGCCTCCTTAGGCCACAGCCGAACTATGAGGCCCTTCATGGCCTATTCGGCCGCCTTGTGGAGCTCGACCAGCTGCTTCAGCTGGTCGCTAAGGGGCACCGGATGTCCGGCCTCAGCATACTGAGACCAGAAGACCTTCTCCGTTGAGCTCCCCTCCTCGGCCCGGTAGAATGCGGCAGCATCGGACACGCTGCGGGGAAGATCTGCGAACGCTCCTGGAGAGCTCCGAGTTCGGGTAAGCGACAGGTAATTAACACTCACATGCTTACTTTGCATGAAAAATGCCTTACCCGCTGCTATTTTCTTCACCGCCTCTATCTCCTGGAGGGCCTTGTAGGCTTCGGACTTAGCGGCTTTGGCACTCTCAAGAGCCGTTGCAAGCTCAGACTCTCGAGTCTTCGAGTCACGCTCCAGGCTCTCATGTTTCCTCATGAGATCCTGGAGCTCTTGCTGTACCTCCGCCACCCGCCTCCTGTTTCTCTCGCTCGGTGCGCTCCGCAGCCGCATTGCGTTCGGCCGCGGCCACCGCCTCCTTCAGGGTCGCCACCTTGTTAGTGGCCCCTGCAATACCCCAGTTATCCTTGTCATTTTTCTTGCAACCAAATCCTTTTCTGTAAGGTACAATTTTCATAAGGTATTACTCACCTTCTTTTTCCTCGAGCTGCTTCTTGGCATGGCCGAGCTTGTTCTCGGACCGCTCGAGGTTTCCCTTCAAGTTATTGACCTCCGCAGTCAGTGCGGCAGAGGTCAGCAGCACAGCCTGCAATCCCATATTGACATATTTTCATGACTCCTACGTTTATCTTTCTAAAGATCCTTAGTCTGGCTTTTCTTTCCGAACACCGAACCGAGCATCAGGGGCTACTGTCTATGCGGTACCATTTTACATATATTGAAATTCTTACCTCAAAGCCTGTTAGAAGGCTGCTGCAGGCTTCGGTCAGCCCGCTCTTGGCGAGCTGAACCTTTTGAATCACCGCATTCATAACAGTGTGGTGTTCCTCTTCGATGGAGTCGCCGTTGAGCGCCTCCAGCAAATTATCCGGCACCTCCGGTTGGACGGAGGCAGCCGGCGTCGCGGTCTTGCCCTTCTTACGAAGGGGTCGCTCGCCGGACTCTGGAGCCACTATGGGTTCCGGGGCTGAGTCCGGTGCAAAGTCCGGGAGGTTGTCCTGCGACACCTCTGGGGCCCTCTCCTCCTGGTGGGTCCCTTCCCGGGATCCCACCTCGGCATCGTCCGCATCACGGGGGGTGGAGGCAGTCGGAAGAGAATCCATATCCGACGCCCCTAAGGACCCGCTCGACGAAGTGGGGAGATCATCCTTAGGCGGACTGCAGGGTTGTATGCGGCATTAGAAAGACATAATGTGGCGGAAAACGAAAACCTTGAAGTTATTCGGGAGTCCGGATACTTACGATCTCGCCAGAGGCTTGGCCCTTGGAGGCCAGTCCTCGTCATCGTCACTAGCGTTGGCGGAACAGTCCGGGGGAAGAGTTTTTCCCCTCTTGGACCCTTCGGCCTCCCTTGTTTGGGAGGCCTTCCTTTTCTTCCCTTCCCCCGCTGGGGGAGAGGCTTTCTTCTTCTCCTCCTCGCCTTGGTGGGAGGAGTCGGCCTTGGATTCATCGTCCGATAGCACCTGAAAACGGGAACTCTTCCGAGTCCCCGTGGCCTTCTTCTTGGCCTTCTTCTCTGGCACCACGTGGGGTGCCGGAGCCAGCAGCCCCGTTAGGCGGGCGTCATCTGGGTCCTCTGGCAATGGGGCCGGACAGATAGCCTGTGCGGCCTTCTTCAGCCAGTCCTGTCAAAAGAAAGGGAGTTTAGATCCCGCATAGAGTCAAACTATGAATAACAAGCGTCCCGTAAAGGACAATATCACTTACCTCGTCAGCTGGACGCTGCGAGCTGAATCCGCGATCTTCGGTAGCGGATGCGGGAGCCTCGGCGCCCTTGAACAGCACCTTCCAGACCTCTTCGTACGTAGTGTCAAAGAGCCCATTCAAAGTCTGGTGCTGCGCCGGATCGAACTCCCACATATTGAAGCCCCGTCGTTGGCACGGGAGAATCTGGCGGATGAGCATGACCTGAACTACGTTGACAAGCTTGAGCTTCTTGTCCACCAGCTTTTGGACGCAGGCTTGGAGTCCGGTCAGCTCCTCTGAATCGCCCCAAATCCGGCCGCTCTCTTTCCAGGAGGTGAGCCGTGTGGGGATGCCGGATCTGAATTCGGGGGCCGCCGCCCATTCGGGATCACGCGGCTCGGTGATGTAGAACCACCCCGATTGCCACCCCTTGATGGTTTCCACAAAGGTGCCCTCCAGCCACGTAACGTGGGACATCCTGCCCACCATGGCGCCTCCGCACTCCGCTTGGCTGCCCTTCACAACCTTCGGCTTGACACTGAAGGTCTTGAGCCACAAGCCGAAGTGGGGCTGGATGCAGAGGAAGGCCTCGCACACGACGATAAACGCCAAGATGTTGAGAATAAAATTTGGGGCCAGATCATGGAAATCTAGGCCGTAGTAGAACGTGAGCCCCCGGACAAAGGGATGAAGTGGGAAGCCCAGTCCGCGGAGGAAATGGGGAAGGAATACTACCCTCTCATGGGGCCTGGGGGTGGGGATGAGCTCTCCCTCGTCGGGGAGCCGATGCGCGATGTCGTTGGACAAGTATCCGGCGCTGCGCAGCTTCTGGATATGCCCCTCCGTGACGGAGGAGGCCATCCACTTGCCTCCCGCTCCGGACATATTTGGAGAAGGTTGAGGTGAGATGTGCGGGCTTGGGCTCTAGAGCTCGAGTTCGTAGAGATGGATAAGCCAAGGAGGAAGAAGGCGCAGGTAAAAAGGTTGGATCTTTATCCCCTTATATGGGCGGACAGAAACACGCGTCCCCACCGGCCTGGTAAAACTCGCTTATCTCCCAAGCGTCACAATCAATGGCACGGTTGGGTTACCCACGTCTGTATTGATGGGAATCCCGGAATAAGGGGAACACGATCTCTGCTTCGACAGGCGTGCCAAGGAAACCACCTCGCTAAACGCGCTGAGGTGGAACAATAGAAACAATTCGATTAAAGGCTTGGAAGTGGTGTGACGTTACGCCACAGAATACGTCAGCAGATTGATCTTGTGTAATATTATTCTCTCTACGGCAGTATGTGGAATTTATTTTTGCAGAGCCAGACACTATCCTGGTGTTCACAATCTTCTATAAATTATTCGGAGGAGGAACCCGTCTTGCAATGCCGAAGACAATATGCGCGCCGGACTCGTCGTCATTGAAGCCTGGTTCAGGGGCTACTGAGGGAGTTCCGGACTAGGGGGTGTCCGGATAGCCGAACTACCATCATCGGCCGGACTCCAAGACTATGAAGATACAAGATTGAAGACTTCGTCGTGTGTCCGGACGGGACTTTCCTTGGCATGGAAGGCAAGCTTGGCGATACGGATATGTAGATCTCCTACCATTGTAACCGACTCTGTGTAACCCTAGCCCTCTCCGATGTCTATATAAACCGGATGGCTTTAGTCCATAGGACGAACAACAATCATACCATAGGCTAGCTTCTAGGGTTTAGCCTCCTTGATCTCGTGGTAGATCTACTCTTGTAACCCACATCATCAATATTAATCAAGCAGGACGTAGGGTTTTACCTCCATCAAGAGGGCCCGAACGTGGGTAAAAACATCGTGTCCCTCGTCTCCTGTTACCATCCGCCTAGACGCACAGTGCGGGACCCCCTACCCGAGATCCGTCGGTTTTGACACCGACAACGACTCTTGGTCATCCGGCCCACTACGTATCCCTCGAGCCCTTCAAAGTTGCCATTCAAGAACTCAAATCCACCGTGCGCTGGCCCCACGGTGGGCGCCAACTGTCGTGGAATTATCACGTCAGATGTCCTCGTGAAAGGACTTAGTTGTGGAGCCATCGCAACTAGGAAGCTTGAAGGGGTTAATCGGGACAAGGGACACGAGAGGTTTTTATACTAGTTCAGCCCCTTACGGTGAAGGTAAGGCCTACGTCTAGTTGGGTTGGTATTGATGTTTCGATGACCAGGGACCGAGATACGCTATGCCCGGCTCTCGATGAGTTGTTTCTTGCCCTAAACCGCCAGCAGGTCGTCCCCTTATGTACACGAGTTGAAGCCCTCTGGCTTACAGAGTCCCGACCGGCTTATAAATAGTGTCCGGCTCGGTGACTAGATAAATCTCCCTTATGATACAAGTCATACCATTATGGCGGTCTACTACAACGGGCCTTAAGTCGCCTGTGGGGTTAAGCCCTTTATTGAACCACCATCTTCATGCTTGGTTTTGGGCTTCCTTCTGGTAAGTCTTCTTTGCGTAACCCGGCCCCTCCTGGGCGGCTTACACAAATAGTTACATCCCCAACAGTACCAAACTTGGAATCATTTCCAACACACATCGTCACCTGGCCCACTAGTCTTTGTTTATTCTACAACTCTTGTTTCGAGTTACTAATTTTAGAAACTGAACCAGTATCAAATACCCAGGGGCTACTATGAATAATAGTAAGGTACACATCAATAACATGTATATCAAATATTCCTTTGTTCACTTTGCCATCCTTCTTATCTGCCAAGTATTTGGGGCAGTTCCGCTTCTAGTGATCATTCCCTTTGGAGTAGAAGCACTCTGTTTTAGGCTTAGGTCCAGCTTTGGGCTTCTTCACGGGAGTGATAACTTGCTTGCCATATTTTTATAATTCAAGTTCTATAATGAAAAATTCCCACTAGTATATGAAAGTGATATCATAGGAGACTCCCTATCATGGAGAGCATGGTGCTACTTTGAAGCACAAGTGTCAAAAAGGATAGTAACATTGCCCCTTGTCTCTTTTTTATCATTTTTTATTTGGGCCTTTCTCATTTTTTGGCCTCTTTTTTTCTTTTTTTTCTCCGGAGTCTCATCCCGACTTGTGGGGGAATAATAATCTCCATCATCCTTTCCTCACTGGGACAATGCACTAATAATGAAGATATCACACTTTATTTACTTACAACTCAAGAATTACAACTCGATACTTAGAACAAATTATGACTCTATATGAATGCCTCCGGTGGTGGGATGTGCAATGAATCAAGGGTGACATGCATGAAAGAATCAAGCATGTCATAATAAATGGAATGGTGGAAAGTTGCATGGCAATATATCTCGGAATGCCTATGGAAATGCCATAATAGGTAGGTATGGTGGCTGTTTTGAGGAAGGTAAATGGTGGGTGTATGGTACCGGTGAAAGTTGTGTGGTACTAGAGAGGCTAGCAATGGCAAAAGGGTGAGAGTGCGTATAATAAATGGACTCAACATTAGTCATAAAGAACTCACATACTTATTGTAAAAATCTACTAGTTATCGAAACGAAGTACTAAGCGCATGCTCCTAGGGGGATAGATTGGTAGGAAAAGACCATCGCTCGTCCCCGACCGCCACTCATAAGGAAGACAATCAAAAAATAAATCATGCTCTGACTTCATCACATAGCGGTTCGCCATACATGCATGCTACGGGAATCACAAACCTCAACACAAGTATCTCTCAAATTCACAATTACTCACTAGCATGAATCTAATATCACCATCTTCATATCTCAAAACAATCATAAAGAATCAAACTTCTCATAGTATTCAATGCACTTTATATGAAAGTTTTTATTATATCCCTCTTGGATGCCTATCATATTAGGACTAAATTTATAACCAAAGAAAATTACCATGCTGTTTAAAGACTCTCAAAATAATATAAGTGAAGCATGAGAGTTCATCAATTTCTATAAAATAAAACCAGCTCCGTGCTCTAAAAAGATATAAGTGAAGCACTAGAGCAATATTGCCTAGCTCAAAAGATATAAGTGAAGCACATAGAGTATTCTAATAAATTACGATTCATGCGTGTCCCTCTCAAAAGGCGTGTACAGCAAGGATGATTGTGTCAAACTAAAAATCAAAAACTCAAATCATACATGATGCTCCAAGCAAAACACATATCATGTGGTGAATAAAAATATAGCCTCAAATAAAGTTACCAATAGACGAAGATGAAAGAGGGGATGCCTTCCGGGGCATCCCCAAGCTTAGGCTCTTGGTTGTCCTTGAATATTACCTTGGGGTGCCTTGGGCATCCCCTAGCTTAGGATCTTGGCACTCCTTATACCATATTCCATCAAATCCTTACCCAAAACATGAAAACTTCACAACACAAAACTCAACAGAAAATCTCATATGCTTTGTTAGTATAAGAAAATAAATCACCACTTTATGGTATTGTTGTGAACTCGTTCTTTATTTATATTGGTGTAATATCTATTGTATTACAACTTTTACATGGTTCATACCCCCCGATACTACCCATAGATTCATCAAAATAAGCAAACAACACATAGAAAACAGAATCTGCCAAAAACAAAACAGTCTATAGCAATCTGTAACTCTCAAATACTTCTGTAACTCCAAAAATTCTTAAAAATTAGGACAACCTGGAAAATTTATTTGCCAATCAAAATAAAAAAGAATCAGGTCAAAATCACGCTTCAATGAATTATGAAAATTATTTTCCTAGGCGCAAAAGTTTCTATTTCTCAGCAAGATCAAAACAACTATCACCGTAAGCTATCCCAATGGTCTTAATTGGCACAAACACTAATTAAAACACAAAACCACATCTAACCAGAGGCTAGATGAATTATTTAATGAAAAATAGGAACAAAAAGCAAAGAACAAAAATAAAATTGGGTTGCCTCCCAACAAGCGCTATTGGTTAACGCCCTTATCTAGACATAAAACACGAATAGATCTAGGTATTATCGTCTTTGGTATGCAATCCATAAGTGGCTCTAATAAAAGATTCACATGGCAATTTAAGTTTATTACTAGGAAAGTGTTCCATGCCCTTCCTTAGTGGAAATTTAAATCTAATGTTTCCTTCTTTCATATCAATAATTGCACCAATCATTCTAAGGAAAGGTCTACCAAGAATAATAGGACATGTAGGATTGCAATCTATATCAAGAACAGTGAAATCTATGGGCACATAGTTCCTATTTGAAACAATAAGAACATCATTAATCCTTCCCATAGGTTTCTTAATAGTGGAATCCGCAAGATGTAGATTTAAAGAACAATCATCAAGTTCAGGGAAACCTAACACATCACATAAAGTTTTTGGAATTGTGGAAACTCTAGCACCCAAATCACACAAAGCATGGCACTCATAATCTTTAATATTAATCTTAATATTAGGTTCCCACTCATCATAAATTTTTCTAGGGATAGAAACTTCTAATTCAAGCTTTTCTTCAAAAGAGTGCATCATAGCATCAACGATATGTTTAGTAAAAGTTTTGTTTTTATTATAAGCATGAGGAGAATTCAACATGGATTGAAACAAGGACATAAAATCTATGAAAGAACAATTATCATAATTAAGTTCCTTGAAATCCAAAAGAGTGGGTTCATTACTACTTAAAGTCTTGACCTTTCCAATCCCACTTTTATCAATTTTTGCATCAAGATCTAAAAACTCCGAATCATTGGGACGCCTTTTAACTAAAGTTGACTCATCTCTAGTCCCATCTTTATCAAGATTTACATTAGAAAACAAAGATTCAATATGAGTCACATCAATCACTTTAAGATCTTCATCAATATTTTCATGAAAACTAGAAGAACATGCTTTTACAAACAAATCTCGTTTAGCACGCATCTTAGCGGTTCTTTCTTTGCACTCATCAATGGAAATTCTCATGGCTTTGAGAGACTCATTAATATCATGCTTGGGTGTAATAGATCTACGTTTCAAAGAATCATCATCAAGAGAAATTCTATCCATGTTCCTAGCCAAATCATCAATCTTGAGAAATTTTTCTTCAATGAGGGCATTGAAATTCTTTTGCAAACTCATAAATTCTTTAACACTATTATCAAAATGAGAGGGCATCTTATTAAAATTTCCATATGAATTGTTGTAGGAATTAACATAATTATTAGAGGAATTACTAGGAAACAACCTAGGATTAAATTTACATCTATACGCGTGATTACCAAAATTGTTCCTACCAACAAAATTCACATCCATAGATTCATTATTATTCTCAATCAAAGTGGACAAACGCATATCATTAGGATCAATAGAAGCACTCTTACTAGCAAATAATTTCATAAGCTCATCCATCTTTCCACTTAAAACATTAATCTCTTCAATCGTATGCACTTTTTTACTAGTGGAAGATCTTTCGATGTGCCATTGAGAATAACTAACCATAATATTATCTAGGAGTTTAGTAGCTTCTCCTAAAGTAATTTCCATAAAAGTGCCTCCCACGGCTGAATGTAAAAGATTTCTAGAAGCAAAATTCAACCCAGCATAATTTTTTTGTATAATCATCCACAAATTCAAACCACGAGTATGGCAATTTCATATCATCAATTTCATACTCTCCCAAGATTTTTCAATATGTTCATTATCAAGTTGCTTAAAATTCATAATATCGTTCCTAAGGGAGATGATCTTAGCGGGAGGAAAATACTTAGAGATAAAGGCATCTTTACAATTGTTCCATGAATCAATACTATTTTTAGGCAAAGATGAAAACCAAGTTTTAGCACGATCTCTAAGTGAAAAAGGAAATAGCTTCAATTTAACAATATAACTATCCACATCTTTCTTCCTTTGCACATCATGCAAATCAACGGAATTGTTTAGATGGGATGCATCATCTTCACTAGGAAGGCCAAAAAATTGATCTTTCATAACAAGATTCAGCAAAGCGGCATTAATTTCACAAGATTCCGCACTAGTGGCGGGAGCAATCGGAGTACTAATAAAATCATTGTTATTGGTGTTGGAAAAGTCACACAATTTGGTATTCTCTTGAGCCATCATGACAAAGCAAGCAATCCAACACACGAGCACACAAAAAGCAAGCGAAGAAGACGAACGGAAGAGGGGCGAAGAAAAGGCAAATATTTTCAAAAATTGTTTTAGAAGTGGAGGAGAGGAAAATGAGAGGCGAATGGCGAATAATGTAAAGCAAGAGATGAGAGTTTATGATGGTTACTTGGTATGTCTTTACTTGGCATAGATCTCCCTAGCAATGGCGCCAGAAATTCTTCCTGCTACTTGTTGAGCTTGCGTTGGTTTTTCCCTTGAAGAGGAAATGATGATGTAGCAAAATAGAGATAAGTATTTCCCTCAGTTAGAGAACCAATGTATCAATCCAGTAGGAGACAACACACAAATCATTAAATACCTGCAAAAACAATCAAACAAACTTGCGACCAACGCGATAAAGGGAATGTCAATCCCTTCATGGTTACTTGCAAAAATGAGAACTGATAGAGATAGATAAACGATAAAGTAAATATTTTTGGTATTTTTGGTTTATAGATCGGAAAGTAAAAAATTGCAAAGAATAGTAGATTGGAAACTAATATTGTTGATCGGAAACTTGTATGATGGAAAATAGACCCGGGGGCCATAGGTTTCACTAGAGGCTTCTCTCAAGATAGCAAATAATATGGTGGGTGAATAAATTACTGCCGAGCAATTGATAGAAAAGCGCAAAGTTATGATGACATCTAAGGCAATGATCATGAATATAGGCATAACGTCTGTGTCAAGTAGGCCGAAATGATTCTACATCTACTACTATTACTCCACACATCGACTGCTATCCAACATGCATCTAGAGTATTAAGTTCATAAAGAACAGAGTAATGCATTAAGTAAGATGACATGATGTAGAGGAATTAACTCAAGCAATATCATGAGAACCCCATCTTTTTATCTTTGATGGCAACAATACAATATGTGCCTTGCTGCCCCTACTGTCACTGGGAAAGGACACCGCAAGATTGAACCCAAAGCTAAGCACTTCTCCCATTGCAATAAAAACCAATCTAGTTGGCCAAGCCAAACCAATAGTTCGAAGAGAATTACAAAGATATCAAATCATGCATATAAGAATTCAGAAAATATTAAAATAATATCCATAAATAAGCTAATCATAAATCCACAATTCAACTGATCTCGGCAAACACACCGCAAAAAATATTACATAGAATAGATCTTCAAGAACATCGAGGAGAACATGGTATTGAGAATCAAAGAGAGAGAAGCAGCCATCTAGGTACTAGCAATGGACCCGCAGGTCTGTGGTAAACTACTCACACTTCATCGGAAGGGCAATAGAGTTGATGTAGAAGCCCTTCATGGTCGACTCCCCCTCCGACAGGACACCGGAAAAGCCCCCTATTTGGGATCTCAAGGGTACAGAAGGTTGCGGTGGCGGAAAAGTGTTTTCATGGATGCCCCTGTTGGTTTGGGGTTATATGGGAATGAGAAAAATTCACTCTAGGTCACTAAACTTGAGCCTGATGACACATTAGTACCACTACTTGAAAATACCCGAACTACGGTCCAAATACTTGCGCTAGGGGTTCACTTTGGTCCATGTATACGATTTTGTGTACGTATTTGCTGACTTGGCCGAGTCAGCGGCCGCCAGCTCGCTTTGACCGCCACCTGGTCGTGCCTTCGGTGAATACTAGTCCATTCAAGTTTTTTTTTGCAAAAACGCCATGACCATTAAAATGGAGAGAAGAATCAGCCACTTCACGTCCTTCGAGCAAGCCGCTGATCATGCCTGATCGTGTGCTAAATTGCACCTCTAGTCCACGGGCCAGGTCATGGCAATGGGGCTACTCACCATGCGCCGCCTCCCCTGCCCCGCGCACCGCTGTTTCCACACCAGGTACCCCTCTGCACTGTCCTTCCCTGCCGCGGCCGAGGCGTCCACCCGCACCTAGAAGCTCTTCTTCTCGCCGAACTCCGCGAACGCCAGCATCGTGGGCGCGACCGTGACATTCACCCTGCCGGCGCGCTCACCCGCGCCGTCTACGTCGAGTTGGGCGCGCCCACGTTGGTGACCGTCCTCCGGAGCACCGCCGAGGTCTTGCCGCCGCCGTCCTTAAACGCCACCGCGATCGACGGGTAGTTGAGCATGAACCTCGGGTTCTCGTGGAGCAGCTCGCTGCAGTTGATGGCGCTGTGCGTGATCTTGAACACCTCTCTCTGCGTGTACCCGAGCGTGCAGTGGTGTGTCACGTAGTCGGCTGGCTCGATGTCGTAGACGAGACTTGGGTCAACGGCGAGAGCCGGGTTCACGTGCCCGGCACCCATGGTGAACGCGTCGGCGCGCTCCCCGCCGTCGCCGTTAGTTATCGGCTTGCCCTGCCGGTCCGTCACGTCGGACGTCTTCATGATCGCCTACCGCACCATCGCCGGGCTCCATGAAGGGTGCACTGACCTGACCAGCGCCGTGTTGCCGCTCGCGTGCGGGCATGCTATGGACGTCCCCGACAGCACCGTGAAGTTGGACCGTCACTCGTCGCCGTCTAGCCTCGACGGGCTCACGCTGCCCGGCCACGCCGCGATGATGTTAACCCCGGGGGCGCCGACGGTGAGCATCTAGGGCGCTTCGTTGGCCATGGAGCTTGGCTACGGCCCGTTGTTACCGGCTGCGCTCACGATGGAGATGCCGCGCATCGTGGCACGGAAGCTGCCGATGGCGATGCTGTCCTCGAAGAGCGGGATGGGGAAGCCGCCGAGGGAGAGCGACAGCACGTCGACACCGCCGCGCACCGCGTCGTCCATCCCGGCGAGGATATCGGAGCTGAAGCATCCGTTGAACCAGCAGACCTTGTACGCGGCAATGTGCGCGCCGGAAGCCACGCCGCGCGCCTCCCCAGCCCCGGCGCCGAGAACACTGGCTCCGGCCACGGCGGCCCCCACGGCCGTCGACGCCATGTGAGTCCCGTGCCCGTGCGTGTCCCGCGGCGAAGCATACTCCTACGCCCGCACTGCGGCATCCGACGGGTCTGTCGGGTAGTTGGCACGGTGGCCCTTGGAGTAGAACCGCGCGCCGACGAGCTTCCGGTTGCAGTTCGTCGTGTTGAACCGCTCCCCGGTCTCGCACACGCCCCGCCACCGGTCCGGCACCGGCGGCATCCCGCGGTCGTCGATGTTTGGGCTCTCCGGCCACACGCCAGTGTCGAGCACCCCGATGACCACGCCGCGGCCATACCGCACGCGTGCCCACGCCCCGATCGGGCACACGTTAAGGCTGAGGAACCGGTACGAGTACGTGGTGTGCAGCTCGACCCGGCGTTCCTCGCGCACCGACACGACATCTTGCAGCGCCCACAGAGCTGCCGCCGCGCTGCAAAGCCGTCGAACACGGTGTGGTAAGAGTACAGCAGCCGCGACGACGGCTTCTACTGGCGCTTTGCATCTTGCTCCACTAAGGAAGGCAAGGATTTGACGATGAAAGCGAGGTGCCAGTCGTGCTCGAAGATCCGCGTGGGTGCAGCTGGACAATGTAGGTCCGCAAAGCCTCCTCCTGATCTGCGGCGGTGCCATGAAGAAACACCAACGAGGAGGAGAGGAAGAGGAACACCGCGTGGGAGGCGAACAGGTGGAGGAAACCCATGGTTGCCTTGCTAAGCAATCGAGCAGTTGTTCGCTTTGGTTTGCGACGGTGAGGTGGGAGATGGAGAGGTGGGTGGGAGATCGAATTTCGCGGACGACGACGACGTGGCTGGGCGAGCGTGTCTGTCCTGAGAGACGACGCTTCCTCTGGCAGGCGGAGGCGGGGCCGCGAGCAAGAGGCACAGCAGAGTAGGTGGAATGGAAGACACCAAGGAGGAGGAGCGAGCAGCAGTGGAACGCAGTGATGGCTCGCTCGCACAGCCTGCTTTGCCGGCCTAGGCGCGCACTGGGTTCCTTAATGGCGCAGACACGGGTAGAGAGAGAGGAGGAAGACTAAGGGAGGAGGAGCGTATCTGCCTCATGCGTGCCATTTATGATGCCTGCTGCCTTCTTGCTTCTGTTGCACTCCAGGCGGCGAAACAAGGAGGACCGGGGCGGCACCGAGTTGAGCAGGAGGCGCCGAGTTGGACCGGGGTGGTTTAATGGTCATGGTGTTTTTGCAAAAAAACCTGGATGGACTAGTATTCACCGAAGGCACGACCAGGTGGCGGTCAAAGCGAGCTGGCGGCCGCTGACTCGGCCAAGTCAACAAATAAGTACACAAAATCGTATACATGAAACAAAGTGAACCCCTAGCGCAAGTACTTGGACCGTAGTTTGGGTATTTTGAAGTAGTGGTTCAAATGTGTCACCCGGCTCAAGTTTAGTGACGTAGAGTGAATTTTTCTCTATGGGAATATATAGGCGAAGAATTAGGTCAGGAAGGTCATGAGGGACCCACAAGAGTGGGGGCGCGCCCTACCCCCCCTGGGCGCACCCTCCATCGTTGTGGCCGCCTCGTGGATCCTCCGACTTCATCTCCAAGTCTCATGGTTGTCTTCTGGTCCAAGAAAAATCATCGCGAAGGTTTTATTCCGTTTGGACTCCATTTGGTATTCCTTTTTTGCGAAACTCAAAAACAAGGAAAAAACAGGAACTGGCACTAGGCTCTAGGTTAATAGGTTAGTCCCAAAAATAATATAAGATAGCATAATAATTCATATAAAACATCCAAAATAGATAATATAATAGCATGGAACAATAAAAAATTATAGATACATTGGAGACGTATCATGCCTCAACACTCATCGGACCGCATACATCGGTATGTATTATTTCCAATAAGTCATTAGTTCGCTCCATTTTTTCGGAGAACGGAGTTTTTGCCATCTTTCCCATGAGGCATGGTTTGCAAGTATCAAATGATTCATAATCAAGTGATTCCAAAAGTCCATCTGCATGGAGTTTCTTCATGCACCTTACACCAATATGACCTAAACGACAGTGCCACAAGTATGTTGCACTATCATTATCAACTTCGTATATTTTGGCATCAATATTATGTATATGTGTATCACTACGGTTGAGATTCAATAAACCATTTACATTGTGTGTATGACCATAGAAGGTTTTATTCATGTAAACAGAACAACAATTATTCTCTGACTTAAATGAATAGCCGTATTGCAATAAACATGATCAAATCATATTCATGCTCAATGCAAATACTAAATAAAATTTATTTAGGTTCAATACTAATCCTGAAGTTAGTGGGAGTGTGCGATGGTGATCGTATCAACCTTGGAATCATTTCCAACACATATTGTCACCTGACCCTTAACTAGTCTTTGTTTATTCTGCAACTCCTGTTTTGAGTTATTAATCTTAGCAACCGAACCAATATCAAATACCCAGGGGCTACTACGAATACTAGTAAGGTACACATCAATAACATGTATATAAAATATACCTTTGTTCACTTTGCCATCCTTCTTATCCAACAAGTATTTGGGGTAGTTCCACTTCTAGTGATCATTCCCTTTGCAGTAGAAGCATTCAGTTTTAGGCTTAGGTCTAGCTTTGGGCTTCTTCACGGGAGTGACAACTTGATTGCCATTCTTCTTGAAGTTCCATTTCTTTACTTTGCCCTTTTTCTTGAAACTAGTAGTCTTGTTAACCATCAACACTTGATGCTCTTTCTTGATTTCTACATTAACCGATTTCAGCATCGCGAAGAGCTCAGGAATCGTTTTCATCATCCCTTTCGTATTGTTGTTCATCATGAAGTTCTACTAGCTTGGTTATAGTGACTAGAGAACTCTATCAATCACTATCTTATCTGGAAGACTAACTCCCATTTGATTCGAGTGATTGTAGTACCCAGACATTCTGAGCACATGATCACTAGCTGAGCTATGATTGAAGTGATTGTAGTACCCAGACATTCTGAGCACATGATCACTAGCTGACCCATTCTCCACCATTTTGTAGGCAAAGTATTTGTTAGGGGTCTCATACCCCTCGACAATGGCATGAGTCTGAAATACCAATTTCGGCTCTTAGAACATCTCATATGTTCTATGGCGTTCAAAACGTTTTTGAAGTCTCGGTTCTAAGCCGTAAAGCATGGCGCACTAAACTATTAAGTAGTCATCATATCGAGCTTGCCAAACGTTCATAACATATGGATCTGCTCCTGCAATAGGTATGTCACCTAGTGGCGCATTAAGGACATAATTCTTCTGTGCAACAATGAGGATAATCCTCAGGTCATGGACCCAGTCCATATTATTGCTACTATCATCTTTCAACTTAGTTTTCTCTAGGAACATATCAAAAAATAGGGGAGCTATATCACGAGCTATTGATCTACAACAGAGATATGCAAAACTATAAGACTAAGTTCATGATAAATTCAAGTTCAATTAATCAAATTACTAAAGAACTCCCACTTAAATAAACATCCCTCAAGTTTATCTAAGTGATACATGATCCAAATCAACTAACCCATGTCCGATCATCACGTGAGATGGGGTAGTCATCAGTGAACATCTCTATGTTGATCATATCTACTATATGACTCATGTTCGACCTTTCGGCCTCCAGTGTTTCGAGACCATGTCTGTACATGCTAGGCTCGTCAAGTTTAACCCAAAAATTATGCATGTGCAAAACTGTCTTACACCCATTGTATGTGAATGTAGAGTCTATCACACTCAATCATCACGTGGTGCTTCAAAACGACAAACTTTGGCAACTATGCATACTCGGGGAGAACACTTTTATCTTGAAATTTAGTGAAGGGATCATCTTATAATGCTATCGCCATTCTAAGCAAAATAAGATGCATAAAGGATAAACATCACATGCAATCAAAATAAGTGACATGATATGGCCATCATCATCTTGTGCTTTTGATCTCCATCTCCAAAGCATCGTCATGATCTTCATTGTCGCCAACTCGACACCTTGATCTCCATTGTTTCGTCGGGGTCGTCTTGCCATCTATTGCTTCTACAACTATTGTAACACATAGCGATAAAGTAAAGCAATTACTTGGTGCTTGTATTTCATACAATAAAGAGACAACCCTTAGGCTCCTGCTGGTTGTCGATATTACAAAACATGATCATCTCGTACATCAACATATATCATATCATATCTTGACCATATCACATCACAACATGCCCTGCAAAAACAAGTTAGACGTCCTCTACTTTGTTGTTACAAGTTTTACGTGGCTGCTACGGGCTTCTAGCAAGCACTGTTCTTACCTATGGCAAAAACCACAATGGTGATTTATCAAGTTTTCTATTTTAACCTTCTTCAAGGACTGGTCGTAGTCAAATTATATTCAACTAAAGTAGGAGAAACAGACACCCGCCAACCACCTTTATGCAAAACAAGTTGCATGTTTGCCGGTGGAACTGGTCTCATGTACGTGGACATGTAAGGTTGGTCTGGGCGCTTCATCCCACAATACTGCAAAATCAAAATAAGACATTGGTGGTTAGCAATATGACTATCACCGCCCACAACTCTTTGTGTTCTACTCATGCATATCATCTACGCATAGACCTGGCTCAGATGCCACTGTTGGAAAATGTTGCATGGAAAACAAAAAATTTCTACGCACACACAAGATCTATCCATAGAGATGCATATCAACAAGGGCGGAGAGTGTGTCCATGTACCCTCATAGACTGTAAGCGGAAGCGTTTAACAATGCAGTTGATGTAGTCAAACTTCTTCGCACTCCAACCGGTTAAGTACCGAACATACGTCACCTCCGCGTTCAGCACACGTTCAGCTTGGTGACGTCCTCCACCTTCTTGATCCAGCAAGATGACAAGGTAGTAGATGAGTTCCGGTAGCATGATGGCATGGTGACTGTGATGGTGAAGCTTGTTGGGAAATGTAGCATGCAATTTCAAAAAATTCCTACGCTCATGCAAGATCTATCTAGGAGATGCATGGCCACGAGAGGGGGAGAGTGTGTCCACATACCCTCGTAGACCGAAAGTGGAAGCGTTAGGTTAACACGGTTTATGTAGTCGAACGTCTTCACGATCCAACCGATCTAGTACCAAACATACGACACCTTCGAGTTCAGCACACATTCAACTCGATGATGTCCTTCGAACTCTTGATCCAGTAGAGGGTCAAGGGAGAGTTTCGTCAGCACGACAGCGTGGTGACAGTGATTGTGATGTGATCTGCGCAGGGCTTCGCCTAAGCACTACAACGCTATGATCGGAGGAGTAAACTGTGGAGGGGGGAATCGCACACGGGTAAGAGAATAATTGATGTGATTTTGGGGTGCCCCCGCCCCCATATATAAAGGTGGCGAGGAGATGGCGGTAGGTCAGGAGGGGCGCGCCATGGGGGGAGTCCTACTAGGACTCCACTCCTAGTAGGATTCGGACGCCCCTTTTTTCCTTTCTTACCGGAGTAGCAAAGGGGAAAGGGAGAGGGAGTAGAAGAGAGGGAAGGGGGGGCGCCCCCACCCCTTGTCCAATTTGGATTGGCAAGGGGGGCATGCGCCACCTCCTATGCTCGGCCCTCTCTTCTCCACTAAGGCCCATGTGGCCCATTAACTTTCCCGGGGGGGGGGGGTTCCGGTAACCTTCTGGTACTCCGAAACTTATCCGAAACTTCCTGAGACCATTCCGGTATCCGAATGTAACCTTACAATATATCAATCTTAACCTCTCGACCATTTTGAGACACCTCGTCATGTCCGTGATCTCATTTGGGACACCTAACAACCTTCGGTCACCAAAACACATAACTCATATAATACCAATCGTCATCGAATGTTAAGCGTGCGGACCCTACGGGTTCGAGAACTATGTAGACATGATCGAGACATATCTCTGGTAAATAACCAAGTGCGGAACGTGGATGCTCATATTGGTTCCTACATATTCTATGAAGATCTTTATCGGTCAAATTGCACAACAACATACGTTATTCCCTTTGCCATCGGTATGTTAATTGCCCGATATTCGATCATCGGTATCCTCATACCTAGTTCAATCTCGTTACCGGCAAGTCTCTTTACTCGTTCTATAATGCATCATCCCATAACTAACTCATTATTCACATTTCTTGCAAGGCTTATAGTGATGTGCATTACAAAGAGGGCCCAGAGATACCTCTCTGATACACGGAGTGACAAATGCCAATATCGGTCAATGCCAACCCAATAAACACCTTCGGAGACACCTGTAGAGCATCGTTATAATCACCCAGTTACATTGTGATGTTTGATAGCACACAAGGTGTTCCTCTGGTATTCGGGAATTGCATAATCTCATAGTCAGAGGAAAATGTATAAGTTATGAAGAAAGCAATAGCAATAAAACTAAATGATCATTATGCTAAGCTAACAGATGGGTCTTGTCCATCACATCATTCTCTAATGATGTGATCCCATTCATCAAATGACAACACATGTCTATGGTCAGGAAACATAACCATCTTTGATAAACGAGCTAGTCAAGTAGAGCATACTAGGGACACTCTGTTTTGTCTATGTATTCACACATGTACTAAGTTTCCGGTTAATACAATTCTAGCATGAACAATAAACATTTATCATGATATAAGGAAATATAAATAACAACTTTATTATTGCCTCTAGGGCATTTTCCTTCAATCTCCCAGTTGCACTAGAGTCAATAATCTAGATTACATAGTAATGATTCTAACACCCATGGAGTCTTGGTGCTGATCATGTTTTGCTCATGGAAGAGGCTTAGTTAACGGGTCTGCAACATGCAGATCTATATGTATCTTGCAAATCTCTATGTCTCCCTCCTTGACTTGATCTCAGATGGAGTTGAAGCGTCTCTTGCACTACAAAAAAGACACATCCGTGACATTTTGGGCCGAACAAATTTTTTTCCTGTCATGCTTATGACACTTCTATGACGATAATTGTGACAAAACCCGGTATCATCATAGATGTGGTGGGCTCCTACTTCTATGAAAAAAATCATGATAGAAAAATAGGCTTTTCGTCCTGGGCAGGTCGGAGACGCAGCTGCATGACATTTTTGGGGCCGCCCATGACGGAAAAAACCATGGTAGAAGCGAGGGCGTTGAAAATTTTGGGGAGTTCCCGGTTACGATGGGTGGTAGGGGGCCGAGCGATGCACGTTTCTATCATACACATACGCGCATGTGTGCAAGGCGTTGGGCACTAACTGAACCCGAGCAATTGCACTAGCTACATTACTGAACCCGAGCGATCGATCCCTTGCTATTAACTGAACCTGAGTCATTCCTTCGCTACTGCTGCTAACTGAAGCCGATCAAACCCTGCTGCCTCCTTCCCTTGATGAACAGTGAGCGTTGTTGGGGGGGGTGGATGAACAGTTCCTGGTGGGGGTGGATGAATAAGACCCCGTGGTGTTGCCTTTGGATGAACAGGACCCCGATCGAGCCAGTTGGGGGTGGATGAACAGGACCCCGTGGAGGGCTGGATGAATAGGACGATCCCGTGGATGGCTGGTTGAACAGTAGCTAGTGGAGGGCTGGATGAATAGTAACCCATGGAGGGGTGGTTGAACAGGACCCCGTGGAGAGGGCTGGTTGAACAGTAGCCGATGGAGGAGCAGTGGAGGCTGGATGAACAGGAGCCCGTGGATGAACAGTTGCAGGTGGAGGCTGGAGGAGGTCGACGGTGGATGAACAGTTGCCCGTGGAGGCTGGAGGAGGTCGATGGTGGAGATGAAAAGTATCCCATGGAGTAGTCCCGTTTTGCGGTACGCCACACCCATCCTGATGAACAGGACCCCCGTTTCGACCGTAGCGCTCCAACACAAGTCTGTTTCCTCTGTTTTGCGGTACTCCACACCCCTCCCGATCAACAGGGCCCTGTTTCGACCATATGAGGTCCAAGAGAAGTCCGTTTCCTCCGTTTTGCGGTACGCGAGATCCCTCCCGATGAACAGGATCCCATTTCGACCGTGGTCGGTCGAACACAAGGCCGTTTCCTCAATTCTGTGGTACGTCTGGCCCCGTTTCGATCGGCTGTTCCGTCCAAGACGGTTGGCTCCCGATGAACACGACGTATTCCATTGCCTCCCGATGAACACGATGCATTCTGTTGCCTCCCCATGAATGCGACCACGACGCAGTTTCTCCGTTCCAACCCAGCCATGTACACGAGCCCTGGCCGTACGTATGCGCGAGTAGGCGTTCGAGATCCAACCCATATGTACGTATGTGGCCATATTTACTTTCTTGCACCCTGGCCGCTATATGTACATGTACACGATATTAACGGCACTGCATGACATGCTACGTGCGCGCCTCTACTACGACACGTGCCCTTCCTTACACGGCCACGGTTCATCGCTTCAGCCTGCAGACAGACCGATCGACCAGTATGCACGTACACATTCACGACCAGAATGACAACGCTACGTACGCTTTGACTAGGTGGGTCCCAACTGTCAGGCACTTCCTTGCGTGCGAAGATGTAGCTAGTGGGTCCCAGCAGTCAGGGGGTGAATCATTTTTTTGCCCGTAATATGGACGCACTTCCTTTCGTGCGAAGATGTAGCTGGTGGGTCCCAACAGTCAGGGAGGAAACATTTTTTCGTGAAATACGGTCCCCCATCCGGTGGGTCCCTGCTATCAGGCGGAGGAATCATTATTTTCCGCGTAATAAGGTGGCACTTCCTTGCTGCGGCCATGGACCCAGCTATTAGCCTCTCCATGTATAGTACTCTTCCAAATGGAATTCGTTCATTGACCACATTGACCAGGCTGCGCCGAGAGCACCAAGGCAGTGGTCGACGGCGAGGCCTAGGAAGGGGACTAAGCGGAGACGGGGAAGACGTGGCAGTGGATGCCCATGCGGAGAGGACTACAAGGGTTCACTGGTTCGGCTGCGGTGTGAGGCTGCCATCACCACAGGGCCTGGCCAGCGGTGGGAATAGTAGGGGGCGGTGAGGCCTCCATGGTAGCACAGCCGGCCACGGGAGGCAGGAGCATGTGGCACGACCGGCGCTGCTTTGGGCGGCTGGAGCAAGAAGACCAGAGGTTGAAGAAGCACTACGGCTGTTGGATGGACATCGTACGGTCACTGGAGCTAGAACCGTTCATATTGACTAAGTTGACAAAGCCCTCTGTCCCCGTCAACTTAGTAGGCCCACAAGTCAGCCTCCCACTATGGTGGGTCCCAGCTAGCAGGGGGATTATTCACTTTTTTATGCGTAATAAGGAGGCACTTCCTTGCGTACGAAGATATAACTGGTGGGTCCGAGCTGACAGTGGGGGGAACATTTTTTTCGCGAAATACAGAGGCCCTTCCGGTGGGTCCCAACTATCAGGTGGAGGAATCATTATTTTGCGCTTAATAAGGAGGCATTTCCTTGTGTGGGCCCCTACTGTTAGCCTCGTTCGATTGCTGTTGTTTCTTGACCATGTGGACCTCTCCGTGCCGAGGGCACAAATGGGATGGACAAGGGCGAGGCCCAGGAAGGGAACGATCTAGAGCCGGCGAAGCCACCATAGTGGATGCCCACGCGGAGGGGAGTATGAGCACTAACTGGTCGGCTGCAGGGTGACGCTGACGTCATCGAAAAATAACAGGTTGTGTGGGTGGGTAGAGGGATGGCCTGGCGGCAGCACAACTAGCCACGGGAGGAGGGATCAGGTAGTCCCATCGGTGCTAGTTTGGGAGGCTAGAGCAGGAAGATCAGAGATTGAAGAAGCACGACGGCCGTTGGATGGACATCCAACAGTCACTGCTCTGTGTTGACTAAGTTGACAAAGCCTTGCATACGCGTCAATTTTTTTAGTACAACGTCATCGTCAACCTAGTAGGCCTAGAAGTTAGCCTCCAAATCTATGGAAAATAGCATACAACCCATTAGCCATTATTTTCAATAAATTACATCCCATTTTGCTAATTCTTAAGGATATTTGAAGCCCGTATTCTTTTTATTAGCACTACAGACCATATATTCTGGGCACTGCTAAAAAATTCAACAAAATTTTGCATATTTCGGTGGGATTCAAACTCTTTTAATCATGAAATTTCGAGTCACATCAAAAATATTTTAAAAAAATTATATCAAAATAAAATTCAAGAAACAATTCTCCGCAAAAAATTGAATGAAATTTTAAATCTTAACTAGCAAGATGCCCATTCATTGTACGGAACATGAAGATGCATTTGTATGAGTAGTTTATCTTGTGGGAGAAAAGATGATATTTTAATGTAGTTGCCAGTTGGCTTTGGTTTTTATAAGAGTAGAGAGTAGAGAAATCCAGAAAAAATGATATTTTAATGTAATTGCCGTTTGGCTTTGGTTTAAAAATTTACAGCCCATTTCTTACAACTTATAGCCCATTTTCTAGGGAAGCCCATTTCATACTACTTACATCCCTCCTTGTCTTAAAAGATTTGTAGCCCAGCAGGGCTGAGAAAAGCAAGTAGGCCTCAGTTTTGGTATTCTCCAAAAAAAAGAACTGGGCTAGCCATTTTCAGAAAGAAAAAATATATCGACTGGGCTCATCATGTGCTTAAATAAAAGCGTAAGCGTAGGCTAGATGGGCCACATCCCCCGCACGACGCGCAGTTGAGCTCCATCTCTAAAACTAAAAACCAACTGGCGAGCTACTGGGTCCCTGCTGTTATCCGCTCATTGAGTATTTTTCTCATTTATTGACTACATTGACAATGGTGTGGGACCTAGTTGTCAAACAATTAGGAGGAAGTATTTTTTGGCTTGTAATAACGAGGCACCTGCTTGCGTAATGCAATGACCTTGGTGGGTCCCTACTCTCAGCCTCTCCACGTACAGTCATGTCCTGATTCGTCTTGGTTGTTGACCATGTTGACAACACCAGACGGCGACGGGCACAGTGAGCGAACCAAGGCATAGAACGACGATGAGGCCTTGGACGGGAATGAACTGCAGTCGTGGAAGGTGCGGCAATGTAGTGGCAGGTGGAGGGGAGTACGAGGGCGACAACATGCAACTCAAGCTTACAAATGGTACAAAAAGGCCAAGGATTAATTGTTTTTCCCCAAATTTTTAGACAAAACCCAGATTGAACATGGTAGTAACATCTAACCCAACCACTCTTTTTCACAGTCACAAACAAATGGATCGGTCTGATCGATAAAATCATCATCCTGTGCAAAAAAATTATTTTAGGATGACTACAACTTGTTGTAAATAGAAGCCGAGCACGTTTAGAAGCCCATTTGTCCACCTCAAACTTCTTTTTTTGCTATTCAATGTGTCCGTCCATGAGAAATCTCTTGCGGTAAAACTTAAGCCTCATGGACAATAGTAACCTCGCATTCAACAGGAAGAATGTGACAAAGCTTCTGTTTGCCTGGTTGGATGCATATCCTTCCATCGTTAGTGTCCTCAAATGAATGTCATGAGAACTAAGAAAATCCTGGTGCTTATTACGCCAGCAATTGGTTATATGTTTTGCTCCATGTGGTTGTGCCTAAGTAGACATGAAGATTGAAAACAGTTAAGGTCTGACAAAAGAGTATGTCGAAACAATGACAGATGAGTGGTTAATTCTAGTACAATATATACGGGCTTTCAATATGCATGAAATCATCACCTATATATATAAATTCTCCAGAGATCAAAAGCATCGCAGCAAGCCAATAATTATGTTCAGACCAAAACTAAACATTCCGATATATAAGATCTTGACAGAATCCAGCAGCATTGATAGGCTATCAATGGATGAACTCTTCATTGAGCATATAACATAATATTAGTACCCAAAGTGTACTCCAAGATGATATAAAACTTATGCGCACAAATGAAAAATGCAGCTTATGATTACAAATGTGTAGATGATAATATATGGTACCTGAAAAAGTGAGGAGCCAAACACCAACCTCTTGTGTCATTAAATGGGTCACAATTACACCCAAGGTCTCTAGTTTGGGTGCAGAGACAATAGTTATTTGTGAAGGTTTATAACACTCATCAAGGAGCAACATTTGAAGTGAAGGGGCATCTTTGATGATGAGCTGCTGTCCTTCAAAACAAATTCCAATGCTTTTAAGGTGAGCCAACTTTATTTGGAGACAACTGATAGGGATTTCTATTCCCAAAACAATTAGCAAGCTCTCCAGGGCAGGGGAACTCGAGTGGATGGTGTTGTGCAGTGAGGTCTCTGACAGATAAACCACCACAAGCGAAAGTTTTTTTAGCAATGGGAGTCGAAGCATTTGTACCAGATCGTCTAGTAGATGGCACCGGGCGATGGTGGTGGTGTGGAGAGAGGAGGAAAACTGAGAGATGGACAACGGTGGTGTGGGCATGAATTCTTGGTGTGTTCATGGTATGAAATTTTTGTGGTAATGGTACAACTCAAACTGTTGGAGTTTTCTGAATTCAGGGGATGTTAGCAAAGCATCCACCATGCCGGGTATGGACAGCAGGTAGCGTGTTGGGATGCGGAGGCGTTGAACGGGGCCCTGCTAGTCATAGGATACGATGGCTCTCAGGAGATCAAATTCAGGAAGGACAAATATCCGATGATAGTCGAGATTGAGGGGCGTGGTGCGCCATAGAGGGCGCCACCGAGTTGAGAGAACTTGTGTGCGGCAGCTATCCTTGGCGGGGAGAAGCGAGATGATCTCCTCAAGGATGACGTCCGGGAGATCGCTGATGCGGTCCACCGAAGATTCTACTGGTTCCTCAGATCTTGGTGGGGGTGGGGGGCTCGCCGCTTCTCCCCGTGCTGTCGGGTGCGGGATCTACAACCAGTGTCACTGAGGGCGGAGCCTCATCTTGTTGGCGCTGGGGCCAGCCGACTCCATTTTCCTTGTGGGCGTCACGCCGAGCTCACGGGTTTGAGAAGAGTAGCCAGAGACTAGCCTAGTGGCAGTGCGAGTGGGGAAGAAGGAGGGCTAGGGATTTCTATAGGAGTGGAAGAAGAGGAGCATGCATTTTTTGTACGAGTGAGGAAGAAGGTGTGTGGGGGTTTTCTGGACGAGTGAGGAAGATGGGGAGCGGGGGGAATTGGGGTGAGTCGGAAGCGGGAGAGCGAGCTGTTTGTGTTTATAAGGCCCGCTACACTAACCGCTCGCTTTTCCCCAAGAATCGCTCTCTTCTTTTGTGTTGCTGCATTGGAGCTGGCGCATGGACTTGGCTGACTGGCCATGCATGCAGGATGCATGTGCCCACCAGCCACTGCATGCACCTGGTTTGTTACTAGGCCTATTTAATAGGGTGGTTATGGAGTAAATTAAGGAGATTTATTTTCTTTGTGTGCATCCTCTTGGTCTTAGCAATTGGCTCATGTGCCTAATAAACCCGGACAGAGGGAGTATAAGTGGAAGCGAGGAGGAAGTGGGATCGGCTCCTCTTCAAGAAATATGGGCTTCTCCTTGCAAAATATAAAAAACAAATGGGCTTTAAGATGGATAGGCTTTTGTATCGGCCCAGTCGGCTGCCCGTGTTTCGTACTAGAGGGCCTTGTGCTAGAGGCAGACCGAGACACTCTCCAGCTTAGTGCCCATTCAAAAGAAAAAAAGAGACGCCTCCAGCTTATGGCTACTCATTGGTAACCTTTTTCTACTTGGCATCCACCAAATTAGAGGATGCGGTACTGGATGCAGACACTCACATTAAACTAAGCTTCAGAAGATACGGTATGCATACTACCATTCAGAAGAACAAAAGTTCAGTATGTTTATGCATCTCAATGATTCACCATACTATAACCAATACAAAGCTATGAGAAGGTGTGGAAATAAAGAAAAATGGTCGATGCTTCTCTGAGCAAAGGGCCTCCCTGCACATGCATTAATTTCCTAGGCATGCTTGTTTCTTCTCAATGTTGCGAGCACTTTGAGCATGTTGGCAACTCCACAGCTAGCTACCTACCTCATCTTGCAATTGATGCTGACACATTTGCAGCAAACACATGAGGCAATAGAGATGACTCAACATGAGTCCATATTGTGTAGTTCCCCTGAAATCATCTTCATTGTCCTGAATCTGAAAAGATAGGAAAACAATAGCTATACTTAAACGGTATTGCAAAATAGTAGCACAGATCAATAGCTCGGCATGACAAAACACGATCATCTGGACAAAGGGGATACTGACTTGCCTGAGGAAGATTATATATAATTTCATAAGTCCTTGGTTGATTTCCACCTTCGGCTACACTGCTTGTTTGCTCCTCCACACATGACAGGATCATTCCGCACTGCAATCAGCAAGTCACGTACGAAAAAGCTTATTTCATCTTGCGGTGGTCATTGTACCTAGTTACGAATGTAGGAATACCTGGAGCACCATGAGGTGAGCTGACAACAGGTAGATACAGCCATATAAATTTTGTGCAGTGCTACCAAAATTGAGGTTTGTATCCCTTCTTGTTATGCGAATTCTTCTTGAAGTTGGTAGAATGTGACAACTTTTTCTTTGCATCAAACTTGCCTTTCCCCTGAGATTTGTTCTTGTTGTTTTGGGGCTGGTTGGGCTGGAAGTTTTTCTCGTGTACCATGCGGGCACTAGAAGCTCCCTCAGCGACCCGAGCACGTGTGTCTTTTGCTCTCGCCTTCTATTCAAAATCAAGAGTGATAATGAGATCCAAAACGAAAAACTCATGTCTCTTGTTTTTCACAGAAGTAGCAAAATCGTTCCACGAAGGTGGAATCTTGGCAATGATGGTCCCAACAACAAATTTGTCCGGCAACACACAGTTAAAGTACTCAAGTTCCTTAGCGAGTGACTGTATCTCATGAGTCTGAACAACAAAGCGCTCATCAGTCATCTTGTAGTCATAGAATTGCTCCATGACGTAAAACTCGTTGCCAGCGCCCGAGGCCCCAAACGTGGCCTCGAGCGCAACCCACATCCCATTGCCACTATCAAACGACATATATGAATCCACAATGGAATTGTCAAGAACACTCAACAGGGCGTCTTTGAAGAGGGTATCCATGTTGTCAAAAGCTTCCTGCTATGTAGGATTAAGATCGTCCTCAGGCTTACCCTTAGTGGTGTCATAGTAGTACATGATCTGGAACCAATATACTCCTCTTGTGCGCCACCTTTTGTATTGCACCCCCTTAAAAGTAGGCAGCTTCAAAAGCGCAGCAAAACCACTCGGAGTAAATTGCCTATAATCAAGTTTTTTGATTGGATTGTTGAATATATGAGCAATTTACCATGAGATTTAATCCGAATCAATAGTAAATATACCATGACGACAATTCCAAAGATCAAAGTAATGATGCGGACTAAACTAGGAGGACAGAATCACATACTGTACATCGGGAGAAGAACCGCTGTGGTTGATGTTGTCACTAATGTCGTTGATGAAGAGGTTACCGAGGTTGGGGAAGAAGGCTATCATTGAGGAAGTCATCGCTAGCAACAGTCATAGGAGTGTGCACCCCAAAAACCTGATCGCCCCTCTCCTGTACAGGATCATGAAAGGCGGGGTTCGGTGGACTGTTGTCCCTTCTCACTGTGCACGTCGAAATGAGGGCTAGAGAAGAATTGTGTGGCGGCGTTAAGATCTGGAACGGTGCGAAACCATATGATACATCGGCGGCTAGGGTAGAGCATGTCAGGTCGGTCGTGCGAGTAAGACCAAGTATAATAGTAGGCCTTTAGCCCAAACCCCACGTCCAAGTCAATAATATCCCCACCAAGGTTTTTCTAAAAAAAGGTTGAGTAATTATGGTGTCCGTTAATTATTAATTAATGACTTAATAAATTTTCCGACCAACAAAATATAGACCACGTGGATAGCTTTTGTCCTTAGACAGGCTCATTCCCAAAGAGCGCGTGTGTAGGTTTGCTATTATCATGCTCATGCGAATGCTAGAATAGATCACATTATAAAGAGGTGCAACTCACACCCACCTAGTAGTATGGGACTAAACTTTAGTCCCACTCGCACCACACTTAGCGCATGGTTAATAGTATAGCCAACATCCGGCTATATGAAGTTTTCACATCATCTAGAACCAACCTAATAGCCTGCTAGTACAATAGTTAGCCCCTTTAGTATAATACTATATCATTAATAATGGTCCCACCTTTTGTCTCACAAAGTATGTAGGAGCTCCTGCTACAACCGGCTACAAGTTTACAACCCGCTTCTCTTCTTTCTCCTCTTCTCTCTCCTTCAACTAAGCATAAATACTATATTTAAATCCTTATAGCCTGCTTATGTCATCTAAATGTAGTACTTGCTATAAAGTTACTCTCCACTATGTAGTCTAAAATGCCAGGCGTGCAGCAGGTGGTGCCCTCGATCGGCGCACCGCTTCAATAGTCGAAGTAATAAGAGGTCACGTCACCCTGACTTGCCATCAATGTGCAACGGTGGGCTCAGCTGGCGCCGGGCGGGAAGAGCGCGTGGGAGGGGTTTTTATTGGGCCAAGAAGGTGAGAAGCTAACTTGGGATCGGTCCGAATGGGGAAATATCATGTGCTCCCATACTCACTAGTACTTTCATGCATATGACACTAGTCGATGTTACTACTCCCTCCTTTCTGGTTTATAGAGATGTTTAGAGTAACATAGTAATATGTTACAGTATAAGTTACTCCCCACTATGACCAGCCTTGGCCTCTCCCAATGCTCCACCCAGGGCCGGGCCCACAGTGATACAAAAGGTGCAGCCCGCACGGGGCCCAAAATTCTAGGGGGGCCATATTTTTTATGCAGGTCTAGTAATAGTTAGTGCTACTGGGCCGAGCATCAAGCGACCAGGCCCAATTAAGCGATAGCGACCAGGCCATCGAGCGGGTTATCCTTTTTTTTCCTGCGTGGATCGCTATGTTATCCTAAAAAAGAAACTAGATCGCTACATGATCGAGATCGTGGCTACGCGTATAGGATCGAGATCGTGGCTACGCGTACGCTACAGGAAAAGAACGCCTCTTCCCACGCCGCCTGGAGCCCTCGTCCCTCGCCGCCTGGAGCCCTTACCGCCTTACGTCGACTCCTCGTCCCGCCTGACCGCCTTGTCCATCGGAATTCGGACTAAGCGACATGCCACTGGCCGCTACGCCGGTGCCATCGTTGGCTTCCTCGTCTCCTTTCTCAAATTTCAGACTCGTTGACGTCGTCTCGTCAGATTGATTCGGAGACTGACTCTCAATTTCATGTGCTTAGGGAGTCATTCTTTTTGATTAACTTCAGTTACTACTCCTAATTTCTAATTTTCTAATTAATTATTGGCGGATCGTTACTTCATTAGGTATTGGTTCTTACCTCCTCGGTTAAAGATCACATGACTGAATATTAGGTGAGTTAGACGGTTCGTCTAATTGCTAAACATTGACACATGATCTTCAATTGATATATGCTATGTATAAATCTGATTTTATATTATTTGTCTTTTTTATCTTGTGTTTCAATAATACAGATTTGAGTCATCATGGGGAAACATCAGTCTGGTGCCTACAAGCGCAAGAGAAAAGCACAAGAAGAAAATTTAATTAATAAATCTTATAAAGGTGGTATGGACAGATTTGTTAAAAAGAAAGCACCGCAAGTGTCATCTGGTAATCAGTCTGTTGATCCTTCTACCCTTGCACTTGCAATTGTTCCATACAATGATTCTAGAGATGGTGAGTCAGAGGCAGATAATATAGAGGTAGAGGAAGATATTATTGATATTAAGTTGAATAGTTCACCTCCTGAGGATGTTGATGATTCTTTTCAGTCTGATATATTTGATCCAAGAAACTAGGATTCTCTTGATTCTAAGAAGATTGATATCATGCCAAAAGAATATATCGGACCTGTTGAAATTCTGAATTTTTTAAAGCGGCATGATTGTTTTCCCAATGCAAGTATTGCATATAGAGTTCTGTTGACATTCCTGTGACAGTTGCATCAGTAGAAAGAAGTTTTTCTAAATTGAAGCTATTGAAATCCTATATGCGTACTACTATGACCCAGCAAAGACTCAATGATTTGGCTACAATAGCACTTGAGAGTGAAGTGTTGGAGAAGATTGATTACGAGGGTATGATTGAAGATTTCATTTCGAAGAATACTACAAGAATGAGGATGTTCATATAATTAGCAAACTAGAGTTGGATAGGTATGACCTTTTTATATGTCAAATTGTTATGTAAGACATTACATTATATACATTATTTTTTTCATGATACATTATAATTGCTCGATAGTTCATGTTTTGTGAAATAGGGCCCCATTTTTTAGTTTCGCACAGGGCCCCAGATTTTGCCGGCCCGGCCCTGGCTCCACCATGTATAGCTGCTAAGCCTACCACGTAGGCATAAAATATGACATGGCAAGTTAATTAAGAAGAGAGAGACTTGTTTGGTGACCCCAGGAAGAAATGGTGAAAGACATTTTTGAGTCTATAGCTAATTAAATGAAGCAAGCTTAGCAACAACAAACTAAGCACCTATGCATTGGAGACTTGAGTTGCTAAGCCATTTAATGCACTTAGCACCTCATCTAAGCACATCTAAGCACTTAGCACTTAGAACCCCCTTGACCATTGACCTTGATGGTGTACGTCACCTTGTGTCAGATCTGAGATGCCACGTGTACCGGATGAATGACTCCAAGATCAACCACCGTGATGCAAGAGGTGCGAGCCGAGGAACACTGTTGGAGACACCCCCCTCAGACTATCCACAATGGGTAGTAACATAGACTAGTAACATGCTCATGTTACTACCTCTATAGTAACATATGTGTGGTAACATGCAACACTTCATTTATTAGGCTATAGACACATCTTGCCTTGATATGTGTGATGTTACTACTTTCCTATCTTTCTTCATTTATTGCTTGCCACATCATCTACTTTATCTAGACATGTGTGATGTTACTACCTATGTTACTCCCCCTGTGGCTAGTCTCATAATTTTGCTCGTCATCATCTGAGTCTAGAAGATCTCACCCACATCATCATTAGGCATGCAACCGCCTTGATAGACAACGTGCGCAGAAGGAGTAGAGGCGACTGGGGACGCACCATGTAGTAGGCACTCCGTACGTGCTTGTGTGCGTGCAGCGTGCGTGCTTTTCCATCGGTGCTAGCTCTAAGGCTGAGGCCATGGTCATCTTCGTCTCCGACTAGTCGTTGAGAAACAATGACAAAGAGGTGCTACAAGAGATGCGTACGCACCGTTGTGTGCGTGCTTCGCCGTAGCACAACGAATCGGACGTCACTGCAGATGGCGCACGCCTCCATGCAGCCGAGTGTGTGTGCATGCATGTGTTATTCACGTGCATTCTGCGGCTGAGTGTGTGTGCATGCATGTGTTGTGTACGTGCGTTGTGTGCTCCATGTTGTGCGTGTGTGCATGAGTTGGACCGGCATGAGTTAGTGCGTTATGTGTGTACATGTGTGGCTGAATGCGTCCTGTACATGCGTGGCTTCTTGCGTGGTTATCAATATAAACTATAAAACATCTTCAACTTAGCATCCTGATGTATAGTCTCTAGTGGTTAGCAAAGAGTTCATGTTCTTTTATTTGTTTATAGGTGGGCAGGCGGCAAAAAACAGGGGAAAACGCGCAAGGTTCCTTGCAGGCGCTCCACCGCGAGGTTCCTCGCTCCTTCTCGGTCGTCGGGAATCTATGTTCTTCAACTCTCTTTTTTTACGTGAGCTTTTTTGTTCATCCTTTTGCCAACATGCGAGACATATAGCATCAAGGTGCACGTGTCATGCAAGAAAATGGAGATAACCAGATAAGTAGTGCGTAAGTGAGTCATGCACTTCGATGGCACCTACTACGCAATATTTTTTCTCCTCAATGGCACGTGAATAGTGCACATACTCAATGATGGAGTACGGGATGGTAGCCATGACATGGTCATCCCTTTTTTTGGAGAGAGTACGTACTAAATAACTTTGATGTGTCCCGTCAACTCGCAGAACAATGAGAAGCTTGCTTACTACACCTTCTCCCTCGCTAATGTGTGCGCGGTGGCTCGCAGCACAAGGGGAAACTTTTGCTTACAAGTGGTGGACGTGCAACAATACATTTGGTGTCAGATTGCCAGAAGTAGTACTATAGTACCATCATTATTGTTCGACTTTCGGCAGAGGCGAAGAGCCAAGCGCAAGGTCACCTACTAACCTTAGGCTAGGCATAGTGGGAGTAACATAAGTAGGGTTACCTCCTTTTTTTATTTAAAAATAACCACACAAGAATATTGGGCGGTAGCAGCACAACAACTGAATTAAAAATCGAAAAACCAACCAATGAACTACTACTATTGTTGACATTTGCTAGTACGTATCATGTACTCCGTCTATCCATGTATATAGGGCTTAATGCGTTTTCCGAGACTAACTTTGGCCCTGTTTGGATCCATGGGTTAGAGTTAGTTTGAGCTATTTGGGGCTCAAATAGCCCTAAATTATCCAAGCATGAGGGTCAAATTGGAGCAAGTTGCACCGAACCCACCAAAAAAAACTATGCCACCGAAGAGGTGCTAATAGGAGATAGTTCTCATTGGGCCCACTGAAAAATCACTTTTCTCTCTCCAACAATTGCATTTATTGTCAATCTAACCCTTTCACCCAAACACCTCTTTGGCAATAGTTAGTTTAGGGTTAGTCATGAGTAGTCTAACCTCTAGCTAAGTTAGAGTATCCAAACAGGAGCACTATAGGACATGCAAGTTGCTCAAAGCATACAATCAAATTCGTATGTGAAAGGATCTTTTTTTTAACGGAACGTGAAAGGATCTTCGAATGATATAAATTTAAAATTATATAAGATCTTAACAATAGTCAAAGGCATCCTCGAAGAAGACATTAGGCCCTATATAAAATCTTATTAATAGTCAAAACCAAGTGTTCTAAATGAGTTCAAAACGGGAAACTGGACCCACTCACGGCACGGCACGCCTGTCTCATTTGGTCCGTCGGTCAAAGCGCTTCCTCTTCTTGGCATAACAATAGAGTACAATATTTTTTTAGAATGCTCTTGGCATGTCGCTAACATGTGATGAGTTAACCGACCTCAATAGACGGCAAAAACGCCAGCCCGCCGCACTTTGAGAGAGACAAGGAGCAGGAAGCGATACAGGCTACTGGATTACTAGAGCTAGGTGTCGCACAGAAGCCAAGAAATATAGTGATAGTGTGGGTTAGCCATGTAGTATGATGTAACTACACTGGGCTGCCGTGTTTCGTACTCTTCCAGTCCACTATGGAGATGACTGGTTGATTTTATATCGCTGAATAATATAAAATATTATGAGTGCAGACGCTCCACCACGAGGTTCCTTGCTCCTTCTCGGTCGTCGGGAATCTATGTTCTTCCACTCTCTTTTTTTGACATGAGCTTTGTGCATCCTTTTGCCAACACGCGAGACATCTAGCATCAAGGTGCACGTGTCATGCAAGAAAATGGAGATAATCAGATAAGTAGTGCATAAGTGAGTCGTGCACTTTGATGGCACCTACTACGAAATTGTTTTTCTCCTCGATGGCACGTGAATAGTGTATGTACTCAACGATGGAGCACGGGATGGTAGCCATGACATGGTCATCCCTTTTTTGGAGAGAGTACGTACTAAATAACTTTAATGTGTCCCGTCAACTCGCAGAACGACAAGAAGCTTTCTTACTACGCCTTCTCCCTCGCCAACGCGTGGGCGGTGGCTCACAGCATGAGGAGAAACTTTTGCTTACAAGCCGCCTGCCCACCTATAGAACCGCCTCGCACTGGCCAGTTCCTCTCCAAACACCTAGGGAGGCGGTTGAACCGAACAAGTCTAACTTGCTCCAATTTAACCCTCATGTTTGGATACTTTAGGGCTATTTGAGCCCCAACTAGCTCAAACTAACTCTAACCCATGGATCCAAACAAGGCCAAAGTTAGTCTCAGAAAATGCATTAAGCCCTATATACTTTAGGGCTATTTTTGATTCAGTTGTTGTGCTGCTACCGCCAATATTCGCGTGTGGTTGTTTCTAGAGTAAAAAAAAGGAGGTACTAGTACTTACTGTGGGAAAGGTGAAGTGATGGTTGCTTCGCCCGAGCAACTTATTACTCTGGGAATTAGGGAGTACGAGCGGATTCAAGGAACAGAGAAATGATGGTTGCTTCGTCTGAGCATCTTACTGTGGCGAAGGTGGGGCTCTGTGATTTGACTGCTCACTAGTCATTACTACTCTGGCACAATGACCGGGGTGAATCTTTCCCTATAGTTGTGAACTCAATATTGCTGCATGGCAGGTGGAGCCGGATGAAGGATGTCCCACATGTCGGCGAAACGAAGTTGAATTGTTTCTGGCATTGCTATAAATCCTTCAGGATTTGTTTATATGTATGCATAATTTTAATGAAATTGTACTGTGATGCTATGAAGGTTTCAACTTTGGTTCCCGAAGGAAAAAAAGGTTTCAACTTAGGATTCATGTCTCTTGCCTCAAGATTATCTCGTTACAACATTCCATCAAATACAAACAAAACTACCATGGCTAATAATGCATCTCAGTAGTTCGCAGATCAGCACAATATTCACATCACAACTGAAGACAAAGTTGTGAGAAGGTGTACAAATAAAGAAAAATATATAATTGATTGATGTTGTTCGTAGGCATGGCTCCATTTGCATGGCACAATGTTCATTGCTTGGTAGCTAGTTTCACCTAGCTCTGTAGCCAAAAAAGAGGTGTATGAAGGACACCACAATCTGATTATTTTGTGCAGCTCCACTAAAATCGAGCGGACCATCCCTGTTTGCAAAGATATCCAGTCAGTGTGATTACAATAATAGTGGAACTAGATGATGAAACATAACACACACAAGTAGAAGCCGATCACCTCTACGATCTCTCTTTAGGACTAACTACTTGTTGGAGAAGATTAGGCATGGAGTTGGACGAGGAGGATAGCAAAACCAATCTCCCTTTCTGCAGTTCCACAAAAATGTAAAAATGTTGCCCTTGTGATATTTTGGTGGAACTGCACAAAACACTCTTAAGAAAAAAGTGTGCAGTTCACCAAAAGGTCGCAATAGCAACGAGGTGAAAATGGATAGCCCTGTTTGCAAAAGGAGGTAGAAAGGAAACAATTACTGCCACATAACACGAGTTGAAGACACATACACCGACAAAAAAGAAGCATATTCCATGTAATAAGGGAAAGATAGCACATGGTGGTTTATCAAAAATGGTTTGAGGATAAGATTGCAAGATGGAAAGTACGCCAACCGAGATAAGTGTTAAGAAAACAACTCAAGAAGATCCACATGCAGCAACATGGGAAGATGGGCAGTGGAGCAAGGCCGGAGGAAGCTGTACCTGAGGGTCATCGGGATGTTACTAGGAGGGCGCCGAGGGCCGGGATCTTCCCATACTGCGGCAGCGAGCAAGTGGCCAAGGCCCTACCACGCCGGAGCTTGGTCACAAAGAACGGCGAGTATCGCAGATAGGGACGTGTTGCCTTAACACCGTCGAACGGAGAAACGATGCACATTCTCCCTTCCCGCCGACGGAGGGATTGTGACACCCCAAAATTTTGGCTTTGTTTTAATGGATTAAAATTTTGCCAGGAATTAAAACTTTGGATTTCTGAGCTCCATTTTGTTTCTTTCCCTGTTATGATGAGTTTTTCCCAAAGAGAAAACTTTTTAAATATGTTATTGGACTTGTTTAACCTCTCAAGAAAAACTTTCCTTTTATCAATATAACTAATTAACTAATTTAATTGCTTGATCTTTACTTTCTTGAAAATGGTATTTCAAGGTTAAATGGCCATATTTGAACTACAACCATTTGATAAATTCACTTAAAACTTCCACAAAAATTTGGAGATGTCATGTGATGTTTTTAAATCACTGTTGTGCAGCAATATATTTAATTCATGTAATATTTTGAGCCCTACACTCAATTTTTCTTCTCTGGTCCAGAGTGCATTTTGCACTGCAACCCATTTAAATATTTCTTTCAAACTTCTACCAAAATTAGGGGAGGTCAGTAGGAGCATATTATTCCACTTTGTGCAAAAATCCAGGGTTGTTCTTTGAAAATTTTGAGTGAATCAACCTCATTTCCATTCTGGACCAACTTGATGGTTTGTACAGCAACCATGTTTTTACTTGCTCTTTAACCCTTGATTATTCCTCCTACTTGTAGTTCCCCATGTTAAACCCTTAAGTCCAGGAGCATGCACCTTTTGGATCATTTTTGGTTCATGAAATAATGCTATTTATTTCCTGTCCAGAATTGAAGTTTTGCAAAACTTGCACTAGTAAGTTTCCCTTTTTGTCCAAATAACCTCACCACTCTCTCTTGCATCTGAAGAGACTTCCATCTGGAGTTTTTGGCCACTCCAAGACTTGCCTAAGTGCCCTTGGCATTTTGTCAAACACCTGGAGTGCATGACCAGTTTTGACATGAGTTGTGGCATTGCACTGTGAACTTGCACCTCTGATCAAACTAGCATGTCCACTAGACTCCCCGTTACTCCTAACCTGGGTCTGTTAATTGCCCGCCTCGACCGCGACCTCTAGCATGCTCTGGCATTACGTCGAGCACGTCCCGTGCACGCCCGGAGCGCGAGCAGAGCGTGCGTTTGGCAGGCACGTGCGCCGAGCCGACACGCTGGCCCCCACGGTTTTGGCCCACACTGCAGAGCCGCGCCACGCACTCCCCTTCTCACCGCTACGCGCCTAGCCACCCCTCGCCACACCCGGCAAGCCAAGAGCTAGCCGCCGCTGCCGCTCGACAGCCTCTGCCCATGTCGGCGCCGCCAAAGCCACCTCCGCTCGCCAGCTCGCCCCTGGAGCAGTGCCCACTCGTCCGCTAGCTCCTGCCGTCATCCCCAGCCACGCCACGTTGCCCTGCAAGCTACAGCGAGGCGGTTCGCCGGAGAGCTTATCCGGCCGCCGCGGAACCGACCTCGACGAGCTATAAAAGGAGGCCCCCGAGCCTCCCCGAACACATAGGAAGCCTTAGAATGCTCCCCTAGTCCTCCCATGGAAGCCAATCGACCCGGGGGAGGTCTTCTTCCCCACCTCCGGCAACTGCAGCCGCCACCACTGCCCTGGCCAATTCGGCACCACCAGGGCCTCCCACTCTCCGTTCTATCCACCAAGAGCCCCCTCATCCTCCCGTAAACCATTCCCACTACTCGATTTTGATCGAGGACCACCGTAGCCCCAAAACCACTCTGCTCCCGAAGCTCTCCGTCCGCCGCGAAGCTCACTGCCGACGACCCCGTCCACTCCCGAGACCGTAACACCCACCGGCGGAACCGCCTCGACCCCCTGAGCCCGTGGATGACTTCGGTTTCTCGAACGGAACCGCCAATCGCCGGCGACGATCGCCGGAGTCCCGCCTCCGCTCGGGACAGAGAAAGAGGAGGGAGAAGACTGGTTAAACCTGACCAGTGGGCCCTCCGGACCCACTGTCAGCGACCCCGTGCCTGTCCACGTGTGATTAAGTGAAGGCATATTTTCCCCAGTACGTATTCCCCGCTCCGAAAGCGTATTCACCTCCGAAACGTTTTCTTTTCTGTTTTATTTTAAAAACAGATTTGACCAAATCTTTGACTAGCTATAACTTTTTAAATATAACTCCAAATGAGTTGATTCTTTTTCCTACCTTCCTCAAATTTGGTCTAGTTTATTTTAAGATTTATTTGAAAAAATTTCAAACAACTTTTTTGTACTGTTTTTGAAATCTGTGTTAATTCAAATATATTTTTAAATAGGATTTTTGAAGGGAGGAGAAACATTTCAAGTTTTGGAGTGCACACTGCCTTTCCACACATTGAAGGCAAGCATTCTGAATCCCGGCATAATATTTTTGGTGTGATCGTGGATACATTTATAACACCACCGCATTTCGAAGGACTCGTTATTTCATGTGGTATGATCATATGCATGAGTGCATATTAGTGATTTCCAGGCTGTTGGAAATGAACACACTTGTGATGATAATCACCCTCATGTGCCTTGCATGCATACCGGCAGGAACCCGGGAAAACCTCTGCCTTGGGTAGGCATGAGTTTGTCGCCAGTCTCCGTCGGGACGGTTATGTCTGGTATGGCATGGCAAGGTGATATGAGCGGTGACTCTGTTGGTTGATATATATTTGTTATACTAATCGTGCAGGGAATACTTAAACCTCCTGAGTCGACCGTAGATCGAGTCTTGTTCCAGTAACCCCCATACTTGTTTGGTACTACCACTCGTCTCTACAGCAAGTAGAGTACGGTTCAGTAAGTTGTCAACCTCTTTCTAGCACACACCGTATAGAGAGGCCATGGTGGAAGATACCGGTTGTAGCTGGTAGGCAGGCCACCTGGTCCGGGGGCATGGGTGTTTCCGGTTGGGACCGAGAGGGGAGGCACCCCTTAGAGCGCGCGATATAAATTTGATCCCATGCTACGCGAGGTTGTAGCCTCCCCACTTAGAGTTTGCTTAACAGGTGTCGTGGGTGATTCCAGACACGTGTGAGTTAAGCTGGTGTGTGCAAGTTAGGTGTGTTTTCAACAAAAAGACCGTAGACGGAATTAGTCTCGATGGACTAAAGAAATCCGTTACTCGTGGGTAAAGAGTACACCCTCTGCAGAGAATAAACCTATTCGAATAGCCGTGTCCATGGTTAAGGATTACAGTCTGGGATGGGTCAGGTGTCGGTCTTAGTGTCGGTCTTCAGAGGTAAAACGGTTAACCAGAAATGGAATTACTACTCGTGACTTGTGATAACTATGATTATTATTATTGTTGACTAACCCGTGATATTATTGTTATTATCGAGTATCTCAGGGATGGTTCTACCTCCGGGATATTCACTATGATTGTTTATTTTAAAAGCCCTTTATGTGGTGTCGCTCAGACGCCCGACTGTGGCATTTCTTTTAAAGCACTTTATGTGGTGTCGCTCAGACGCCCGACTGCGGCATTTCTTTTAAAGCCCTTTATGTGGTGTCGCTCAGATGCCCGACTGTGGCATTTCTTTTAAAGCCCTTTATGTGGTGTCGCTCAGACGCCCGACTGGGGCATTTCCTTTAAAGCCCTTTATGTGGTGTCGCTCAGACGCCCGACTGCGGCATTTCTTTTAAAGCCCTTTATGTGGTGTCGCTCAGACGCCCGACTGTGGCATTTCTTTTAGCCCTTTATGTGGTGTCGCTAAGACGCCCGACTGTGGCATTGCTTGTTATTTGTTTCATAAATTTTAATACTACCATGTTATTGCATTTTTATAAATAACTTGCTTGCACGCATCAGAGTTTCATTTATCGTTTGTGACTGACGTCATGAGTATAAAATATTTTTAGAACATCATTGTTACATTATACCTGTGTTCTTAATGTTTGCGAGTACATTCAAAGTACTCACTGGCTTGTCCCTGGCTATTGTCTTGGCCAGATTTTCTTGCTCGGAGAGGAGCGACGCGATGCCAGCCCCGGAACCCACACAATGGAGATAGCAGCCTCGCGAGTATAGGAGTTAACCTGGTCAGCTGTTCCCGTGGGAAATGGAGCCCCATAGACACTGATGTTTCACAGACCGCTTCCGCCATCAACCACTAGAAACCATTTGTTGTACTCACAGGCCAGAATGGTCTTGTACTACATATGTTGTAATCTGCTTGGAATTTCTGTATCAAGTTGGAGCCTCATCAGCTAACAGTAATCCTGGGGCTGATGAGCACGACGGTCTTTTCTGGAAATTTATGTCCGGAGAACCAGTCGTGACAGGGATGTGGCCGAATCACTGACCAACGGTGAGAGAGAGAGAGAGAGGCCACCGCTGCCTTGTGTGAGATGGTGTGATGAGAGACAAACCCATTTTTCCATTTTCCCCACAGCAGCAATCGTTTTATATTATGTAAGTGCCATTGAGGAATATATAACTTTATTTAGTACTAACGCGTCAAGTCGAACTTTGTTCCATCTAGGCGTGGTACCCGATGAGGGAATCCTGGACTATGGGTTCCTCGGGGAGCCGGCCTATGTGACATGGGTCGGACTGATGGGCCATGAAGATACAAGATAGAAGGACCTGCCCCATGTCCGGATGGGCCATGGATGGCATGCTTGGCATTCTGGTCATGTACCTTCCTTTCTCTGTAACCAACTCTGTACATGCCTAGATCTCTCCGGTGTCTATATAAACCGGAGGGTTTAGTCCTTAGGGGCGATGACAATCATACAGGCTAGATATCTAGGGTTTAGCCATTACGATCTCGAGGTAGATCAACTCTTGTAACCCCTATACTCATCAAAGTCAATCAAGCAGGAAGTAGGGTATTACCTCCATTAAGAGGGTCCGAACTTGGGTAAACATCGTGTCCCCTGCCTCCTTGTTACCTTTGATCCTTAGACGCATAGTTTGGGACCCCCTACCCGAAATCTGCCGGTTTTGACACCGACATTGGTGCTTTCATTGAGAGTTCCACTGTGTCATCGCCAGAAAGCTCGATGGCTCCACCAATCATCCACAACAATACCGCCTTGAGGGAAACCTTTGCCTCTGACCAAGTTTTTGTATTCAGCGGCTTCACACTGCATGCCAACTCGATTGGCCATCTGGAGCAGATCGACAGCTACGCCGCTGGTCATCAGATCAGTTTTGGAAACCTAAACTACGTCGCTGATATCCGAGGAGACTTGATATTCCAAGGGTTCACGACCTCAACCGCAGCTCCGGCCTCAGATCCGGAACTCCTTGCCGAGTCCGAAGATGGGAGTTTAGAAAGCGCCGAACCATCCATAGCCATAGAGCTCAACACTGGAGGTACGGAGGGGATTGTCTCACCGGCTGACCCAGAGTCACTCCAGACTCCCTCTATCCTCATCGAGTCGGACTCACCTCCGTACACCAGCTCCCAATTCTTGAGGTCTGTGTTATGTGAGCTCTCCCAGGGAACTCCTAACCCGCCCCGCTCCACGGATTCTCGCTTCCCTGTGCAAACCTCACCCTCAAATGAGGCTCTGGACTTAATGTGATCTCTCGCCATTACAGAAGGATCGCCGCCAAACTATGCCCATCCCGCACTAGGGGCTAAGAGCGGGGAATTTTACGTCCCACCCACCACCCACTTCATAGCCACTACCGAGGACTTAACCGACATGCTCGACTATGATTCCGAAGACATCGACGGTATGGCCGATGATGCCGGAGACGAGCAAAGCCAGAACCAGCCATTCATCGTACGCTAGATGGCCACTTCCACATATGACGTGTACATGGTGGACACACCCAAAGAGGATGACGGTGATGGTGGGAAGGATCCAGACGAGGACAAGCCTTTTGAGGCACCACCAAAGCACCGACACAGCAGCGCCGCTCAAAATTGCGTCACGACAAAGACAGCAATAGCGGCACCGGAGACAATAATACTCCAAAGAACACTAAAGACCAAGAAGCCCCTATCGAACAAACATCCAAACATGAGGATTTGGAGGACGGGCAAGTCAACACCAATGATCCTATCAAGGACGAGGGCTCGAAGGATAGTAACTACGTACCGATCTCCGAAGAGGATGAGAGCCTTGACAACGAAGAATTCATCGTGCAAGAGGATCCCCTCGAACAAGAGCAATTTAAGCGCCGACTAATAGCCACAGCTAGAAGCCTGAAAAAGAAGCCGCAACAGCTTCAAGCTGATCAAGACCTTCTCAATGACAGATGGACTGATGTCCTAGCAGCTGAGGAATACGGACTCGAGCGCCCAACCAAGAGTTACCCAAAGTGGAAGTTGCTACCCCAATTCGATGATGAAGCCCCAGAGCCTGTACTACCAAAGCGTAATGCTGGCGACGGACTTGACCGACCACCACGTGGCCGAGATAGAGCGGCAACTCACGCCGAACACCAACTTGCACCACCCCACCATAAAGGCAGAGAGACAACAACTACAGGATACACTTACGACCTACGACATGACCTGGATAATAGAGCTGGCCCGACTAGATCAATATATGGATTAAGGGGGCGTGCCTCAGCATGAGAAGACGACCGTCAAGCCGGGTGTGACAAACACAACTTCACCCGGGCTGAAAATCACATATGAATCATACGATGGCACAACAGATCCCGCAGTATGGATTGAAGATTTTCTTCTCCACATTCACATGGCCTGTGGTGACGATCTACATGCCATCAAATACCTCCCTCTCAAACGTAAGGGACCACCTCGGCACTGGCTAAAGAGCCTCCCAGAAAACTCTATTGGAAGCTGGGAAGACCTGGAGCACGCCTTTAGAGATAACTTCTAGGGCACTTATATCCGACCCTCGGACGCTGATGACCTCAGTCACATAGTCCAGCAACCCAGAGAGTTAGCAAGAAAATTCTGGACATGGTTCCTAATAAAAAAGAACCAAATTGTTGACTGTCCGGACGTCGAGGCTCTAGCAGCCTTTAAACACATCATTCGCGATAAATGGCTTGCCCGACACCTCGGCCAAGAAAAGCCGAAGTCCATGGAAGCCCTCACATCACTCATGACCCGCTTTTGCGGAAGCGAAGATAGCTGGCTTGCCCGTAGAAGCAACAGTACCAGCGATCCTAGCACTTCTGAAGCTAGGACAGAAACGGTAGGCCCCAACACAACAAAAACAAGCATCAGAGCAACACTGACAATGCCGAAGACATGGCGGTCAACGCTGGATTCAGTGGCTCCAAGCCTGGTTAGCGGAAGAGGCCATTCAAAAGAAACAAAGACGGTTCATCTAGCTTGGACCAAATACTCGATCGACCTTGCTAGATTCATGGCACCCATGACAAGCCTGCCAACCATACCAACAGAAGCTGTTGGGTCTTTAAATAGGCCAGTAAGTTAAACACCAAACATATGGGGAAAGGGTCGCCCAGCAAGGACGACGATGAGGAGCCTCGCCCACCAATACAGGCGGACAGAAGAAATTTCCCCCTAAAGTCAAGACGGTGAACATGATATACGCTACTCACATCCCCAAAAGGGAGCACAAGCGCGCATTAAGGGACGTCTACGCAATAGAACCAGTTGCCCCAAAATTCAACCCATGGTCAGCATGCCCGATCACTTTTGATCGCAGGGACCATCCGACCAGTATCTGTCATGGAGGTTCAGCCGTATTGGTCCCTGACCCAATTATCGATGGATTCCACCTCACGAGAGTCCTCATGAACGGCGTCAGCAGTCTTAACCTGCTCTATCAGGACATAGTCTGGAAAATGGGTATTGACTCATCAAGAATCAAGCCCACCAAAACTACCTTTAAAGGAGTAATACCTGGTGTCGAGGCCCGCTACATAGGCTCAATCATGTTGGAGCCGTCTTCGGCTTGCGGGACAACTTCCAAAGAGAAGACTTGATCTTTGACATCGTCCCTTTCTGCAGTGGCTATCACGCACTGCTCAGACGAACTGCGTTCGCTCGCTTCAATGCGGTCCCGCACTACTCTTATCTAAAACTCAAAATGCCAGGACCACACGGTGTTATAACGGTCCATGGGAACATGGATCGCTCCCTCCGTACTGAGGAACACACTGCGGCCCTCGCAGCGGAAGTGCAAGTTGGCCTTATCAAGCTATACTCCACATTGGCAGTCAAGCCCCTGGACCCTGTTAAACGAGTCCGGACTAACCCGCGGAATGATAGTCCAGCTTGTTAGGAGCTTGATTAGCAATCCGGCCTCTGTCTTAGCCCCAACCGAACAACAGCGTACGTACCGCGTTCACATAACTATGCACTAAAAATACCATGGGCAACGACGGAGGCACATCAAGGATAAAGTTCACAATCGAGCTCAACCGTACCTGGACCCTCCTCTATCTTTTTCTTAAGTTCACTTTTTCTTTTCAGGTTCCATACAACCCACATCACCTTTTTATGGTGTCAAGGGCCCTTTTGCTGCCCCCCATGAAAACATGTCCATTAAATCCTCTCAAAGGATCACACACAAAGGCAAAAAGCAGCACAGATGTATGGTGGAGTACCTAAAGGATCTTTTAAGATCACCTCCTCCCCTCCTTTAGTACCTGTACACAACTTTCCCTTCAGCTCGGCATGTAAAATAGCCTCGATGCTTATAGCATTATCTGTACAAATATGTTTTAACGTATCAATCAGAATATAATGGAAACAATTTTTCACCCAAACTATTTGGTACCGGCTTATTTTCTACTCTATATTTTTTCTTTTAATTATAATGTACACCTCGGCACGACCTAAATCGCCAGGGGCTCCATTCAGCTACGTACATTTCTTAAATTTTCCATAAGTCCGAACACTTTTCACAAGTGCAATTCGACGCCCCGAATGTAGCATTATATGCGTCGGCTCCGAATCATATCTTGGGCCAATAGTTGAGTTGCCCGGCTCCTATGCTTACTACCTTACGTTATGATTGTTCGGCTAAGGAAGTAATGGGAGAACTACTGTGATTGTGTTTCTGGTTAGCCGGATAAACACCTCAGTAGAGAAAGCCGAAAACTGACTATCAATATGCGGCGAGAGCTGGTCAGCTATTCAGTGACTTAGTATAAATCTCTTGCGATTTTTTCTGTGTCACACGAAGGACTGGTTTTTACCTGGTTAGGTGTCTACAACACCCTAGTTCGGATCACCGAACGATACCAGGGGCTACGCCTACAATCTTATTGTCAAACTCCTATGGCTAAGTGAGAATGATAAACCCGTATAGTCTGATTGCCTGGTTCATCACACTAGCACCTCCTTTAAGGACCAAGTCATTGGGATAAGTGGGTTTTTGTGTTGTTCCAAACACCCCCGTAGTATCTACATGTGGGGCAAAAGCCGACGACTGACCAACTCTCAAATTCAATAAATGCCCGCAACAGAGGACAAATAATTTCATATGAAACAAAACTAAAATTATACCAAACGCCTTGTTTTCATTATACAAAAGTTTGGGCAGCATGGATACATTTACTCAAAAATGATGTCCTTCGAACATAGGCCCTCTATAATGCGGGATCCTTCAAGGACGTCGTTGAAATATCGCTCCAGCGTACGATGCTCCTTGCCTGCGGGCGGTCCCTCGGTTGCAAGACTGGTGGCATTCATCTTTGCCCGATGCACCTTGACACGGGCAACGGCCATCCGGGCACCTTCGATACAAACTGACCGCTTATAGCATCAAGCCGTGGACAGGCATTGACTAGCCGCTTCACAAGCCCAAAATAGCTCCTCGGTATGGGTTCGGCTGGCCAAAGATGGACTATAATATCCTTCATGGCTAGTCTGACCACCCTATGTAGCTCGGTCAGTTGTTTCAGCTAATCACTAAGGGGCACAGGATGCTCTAGCGCAAGGTACTGCAACCAGAACAGCTTCTCTGTTGAGCTCCCCTCTTCGGCCCAGAAGAAATCTGCAGCATCAGCAATACCGCGGGGCAGATCCGCAAATGCTCCTCAAGAACTCCAAATGCGTGCCAGTAAGGTGTACTTTCTCCTTATGTATTTGTTCTGCATATTTAAGGCCTTACCCGCCGCGATCTTCTTGCCTTCTCGGATCTCCACACATGCGCTTTGGCTTCAACCCGGGCCTCCTTCGCACTTTGGAGCGCAATAGCAAGTTCCGAGTCTCGATCCAACACCTGGCGCTCCAAAGAATCACATTTGTTTATAGCATCAGTTAACTCTTGTTGGACTTCCTCCAACCTTGCTTCATGTTTTTGGCGGGCGGCTCGTTCCTCATCTGCCTCCTTCTTGGCCTCGGCCAGTGCGCTCCTGAGGGCTTTGACCTCAGACGTGTCAACTATGAGCATAATCATAAAGCTTAGTCAGATAACAAATTGGATCTCATATCATTTCGGATATGCTTCGGTATTGCATACCTTTCTTTTCTTCCAACTTGTGCCTCAGTTCGGACACTTCGGCAGCATGCAAGGTTGCCGCTTGCATCGCAGCCTGTTCATCAAAATAAACATATATGTTAGCCCCTGCTAAGCAGTATTCGATCCTCTGTTCGGCCTTTGTTCACAAACGCCGAACAGAGTCTCAGGGCTACTACCTAAATGCAGGTTTTCCTTTTGCAAATAGTCAAAGTATATTACGACACATACCTCAAAGCCTGTTAGAAGGATGGTGTAGGCTTGGTTTAATAAGCTCTTAGCGGACTGAACCATTTCAACCGCCATACCCATAAGGGTACAATGTTCCTCTACAATGGAAGCACTCTGAAGCGCCTCCACCAGATTGTCCGGCACCTCCGGATAGATAGAGGACGCTGGGGAGACGGCGCGCCCCCTTCCCTTCAAGAAGGCCGCTGGACCGATTCTGGAGCCATATGGGTGTCAGGAATAATATTTGGTTGGGGACAAATTGAGCATGGCCCTCATCGCCGGTATCCATGGGGGTTGATTTCCCCCTCTCTTTGGAAACAAAGGAATTACCCTCCGTCGCCACCTTCACGGCCTCTTGTACCTTCCCGTGACCTGGAGAGGATTTTCGTGACAACACTTTGGTGTTAACCATAGCAATGGGTGGAGAAATACGTGGGGGAGACTCGCTCTCCATCGCATTTGTCCCTAGAGAATTCCCAGATGACGATGATCGTTGGGGGAGATCGCGAGCCGGACTGCAATATGCAACTCAGTATGTTAAAATAACAAGGCATAAATTCAGATATATGTACGATGTCCTCGGATTCTTACGATCCGGCCAAGCGCTTTGGCCTGGGGTGCTGCTCGGGGATGGCATCGGCATCCGCTTCAGAATCGTCCGAAAGAGAGGGTTTTCCCTTCTTGGTCGCCTCTGCTTCCAGATCCGTGGAAGCCGCCCTTTTCTTATTCCCCCCTTAGGGGGAGAGTTGCTCTCTTCCTCCTCTCCGTTCATCATGTGAGGAGGAGGACTCTGTGTCTTCAGACACGACATCTGAAGCACCCTTACAGCGAAGGCCACTTATGGTCTCCTTGCCCTTCTTCTTGGCCTTCTTCTCCGATGCCTGATACGGTGCAGGAACCAGCATCTTCTTCAACATGGGGGTGTCCTGGGCCTCGGGAAGCAGAGCCAGACATTTGATCTGCTCCGCCTTCTTTGTCCAGCCCTGTGGGAGTAAGAAAGTTTAATATACTCCTTGTATTTGCAAATAAAAGTTATCATAAAGCTTACGGGAGTGGCCAGACGGGCGCAGTCAAGGCCATGATCTTCGGTTGTCTCCAGCCACGACTTTTGAGCCTTGAAGAGCAGCTTCCATATGTCTTCGTGCGTCATGCCGAAGAACCGCTGCAGGGTCCACGGACCAGCCGGGTCAAATACCCACATATGCTGAGTCCGGCGTTGGCAAGGGAGAATCCGGTGAAAAAGCATCCCCTGGATCACGCTGGCGAGGCTGGTGTTCTTATTTATCATGCCCTTGATCCGGCTCTCCAGCATCGTCACCTCGTTAGGCGACTCCCAATCTAGGCCCTTATTGAGCCAGGATGTAAGCGGCGTCGAGGGCCCAGATTTGAACTCAGGAACGACGGACCATGTGGTGTCGTGAGGTTCCATGATATAGAACCACCCATGCTGCCATCCCTTGACGGATTCCACAAAGGTCCCCTTTGGCCAGGTGACGTTGGGGAGTTTGCTCACCATGGCGCCGCTGCACTTCATTTGTTGGCCTTCGACCACCTTCGGCTTCACATTGAAGACCTTAAGCCATAGATCAAGGTGGTGAGGGACACGGAGGAATGCCTGAGAGAGTCCTGGATTAGGGGGTATTCGGACAGCCGGACTATATACTTTGGACAGACTATTAGACTATGAAGACGCAAGATTAAAGACTTCGTCCCGTGTCCGGATGGGACTCTCCTTTGCGTGGAAGGCAAGCTTGGCGATTTGCATATGTAGATCTCCTTCTTTGTAACTGACTCTGTGTAACCCTAGCCCCCTCCGGTGTCTATATAAACCGGTGGGTTTAGTCCGTAGGATAAGAACAATCATAATCATAGGCTAGCTTCTAGGGTTTAGCCTCTATGATCTCGTGGTAGATCAACTCTTGTAATACTCATATCATCAAGATCAATCAAGAAGGAAGTAGGGTATTACCTCCATCGAGAGGGCCCGAACCTGGGTAAACATCGTGTCCCTAGCCTGCTATTACCATTAGCCTTAGACGCATAGTTCGGGACCCCCTACCCGAGATCCGCCGGTTTTGACACCGACATTGGTGCTTTCATTGAGAGTTCCACTGTGTCATTGCTGCGAGGCTTGATGGCTCCTTCAATCATCACCAACGATGCGATCCAGGGTGAGACTTTTCTCCCCGGACAGATCTTCATATTCGGCGGCTTCGCACCGTGGGCCAACTCGTTTGGCCATCTGGAGAAGATCGATAGCTACGCCCCTGGCCATCAGGTCAGGTTCGAAAACTTGAACTACACGGCCGACATCCACGGGGACTTGATCTTCAATGGATTCAGGCCTACGTGAGGAGCGCCGAGTAGCCGCGAAAAGCATGACTTAGATCTACCCTCGGACGGTGTTCGGACTATCACACCTGCAGCTGCCCCGGCCCTTAATATGGAGCAGATTGCGCCATCTGAAGGCGGGTGGATGGAACCCGTCACAGAGGCCGCACACTCATCGGCGATGGAGCCAAACACAGACTCCGCCTCCAAAGAAATATATGTCACCGGACCCCCGGACTCGTCTCCGGTCTTAGGTTTCGAACCGCGTGTGTCCGTGCCTACCGAATCTGATTGGGCACCGATCATGGAGTTCACCTCCGCGGATATCTTTCAACACTCACCCTTTGGTGACGTGCTAAATTCATTGAGCTCTCTCTCTTTATCAGGAGACTCTTGGCCGAACTATGTCCGGACCGAGTGGGATGCGAACGACGAAGAAATTCGCTACCCACCCACCACCCACTTAATAGCCACTATCGATGACTTAACCGACACGCTGGACTTCGACTCTGAAGACATCGACGATATGGACGTTGATGCTGGAGATGATCGGGAACCACCACCCACGGGGCACTGGACAGCCACCTCATCATATGATATATACATGGTGGACACACCCAAGGAGAACAACGGCGACAAAAAGAATGCAACGGAGGATAATCACCCCGGGCAGAAACCAAAGCGATGGCGCAGGCGCTGCTCTAAGTCCAGCCACAGTAAATATAGCGACAACAGCGCAAGAAAAATTGACACCCCGGTCGACTCCAAAGGAAACGACGACCCCATGTACCCAGCGATGGAGCAGGATGAGCCAGGGCACGCCGAACATAGCCCGGAGTAGACACCCGCTCATGGCGATCCCGAGGGTAAAACTCATCAACCTGCCTCTTGAGAGGAGGACAGTCCGGACGACGACGCGTTCATCATCCCGGAAAAACGTTTGGAACAAGAGAACCTCCATAGAAGGCTTATGGCCACCGCGAGTAGCCTGAAGAAGCAGAAGCAAAGGCTTAAGGCCACGCATGATATGCTCAACCACAGATAGAACAAAGTGCTAGACACTGAAGAAAAATATGGCAATGATCGCCACATAAAGAGCTACCCAAAGCGCAAGCTGCTGCCCGAATTCGATGACGAGGCCATAGAGCCCATTATGCTGAAGAATAATACAGCCGATCAGCCGTACCGACCACCTCATGGCTGCGACAGAGCGGCTACTGATGCTGCACACAAGCCAGCACATGATTTACATGAGCTCCTGGACAAAAAGGCTGGTGCGACCAAGTCCATCTATGGATCTAGAGGACGTGCTCCGGCGCAAGATCATAGCCACCAAAACGATCATATTGATCGAATACCAGTTCGCGATCAACCCCGAACGCAACAACCGTCGACATCATGCCATGACACATCCAATTACGGGGGTGCTGCACACCCCATGTGCTTCACTGATGAAGTACTGGATCTGTATTTCCACAGGGATTCAAACCCGTAAATATAGAGGCATACGATGGAACGACAGACCCTGGGGTCTGGATTGAGGACTTTATCCTTCATATCCACATGGCTCGCGGAGATGATCTCCATGCCATTAAATATCTGCCCCTCAAGTTGAAAGGACCAGCTCGACATTGGTTGAAAAGCCTCCCCGAAAACTCAATTGGAAGTTGGGAGGAACTTGAGGACGCTTTCAGGGCCAATTTTCAAGGGACCTATGTCCGACCTCCGGATGCAGATGATTTAAGTCACATAATACAACAACCCGGAGAGTCAGCCCGTAAGCTATGGAACAGATTTCTCAGTAAGAAGAATCAAATCGTTGATTGTCCGGACACCGAAGCCTTATGTCACAGCCTAGTTTTTGCCATCTTTTCTTTGCTTGATTTTCAGCTGAGTTGGTTTGGATTTGGAGTTTTGAATCATTCCATTTGGACTTGATCACTTGGGTATCCTTTGATTTTCACCCAAGTGCCCCCTCTTCTCTTCTAATCCATCATTTCACCCCTGGCCAACCCAAAAAAATTGCTTGGAATATTTTTCTTAAATGAAAAATATTCATTTTGCCTCCTAAACCCTAGCTAAAATCTTTGACCTCCAAAGCAACCCTCATTTCTGTTGCCCTAAAAATCCTGAGAAAAATCTCAAATATCCTTTGGAACCTAGGGCACATTTCCGAGCAAAAATATTTCACCACTTTTTGGACTATTTTTGCTACAGAAAATATTTTCACTTCTGGGCTGAAATGGTAGTTTCAACAGAAGCTACCTTTTTTACTAGCTCCATTGTAGCTGGTTTTCCTTGTGCTTATTCACCTTACTAAGAGTCAGTAAAACCCCAAAGATCAGCCCTTTAATCACTATGGTTTAACCACAGTAACTGTTCAATGTTTCTGTCCAGTAACTACACATCTTCACCATTTCACTTCTACTACACCTGGAAACCAACTGAGCCGTGGTAACACCTAAAGTTACTAAGGACTACACGCTAGACATCATGGTTAGTGCATATGTGGCCTGATGTCATGGTCCACGTGGTGACCGCGTTCGTCCGAGGGTGCTGGCATGCCAAACGCGCGCTCTGCGCATCGCCAGCGCCTCTGTGGCGCGCATGCCCGCTGCTCGACCAGCCAGGGCGTGTCCCCCCGCGCCACCATCCTCGTCTCCACCCCCTTTACTCCTCTCTGCCGCTCGCCAACGCCGGAGCTCGCCACAGCGAGCACAGGAATGGTCCGGCCAATGGCACAGTGCTCGCGCACTGCGTTCGTCCCTTTCTTCCTTGCTCCTGTGCTCGTCCGCGTCCGTGCACAGCCCCCGTGTGAACCCGGTCGCCTTCTTCCTCTCTCTCTGGCACCATTCATCACCGGGCGCTGGAGACAGCTGTCCTCCGGCGGAGCCCCAGCCCTCCTCACCGCCCCGCCTATATAAACCCCCTCCGCAGCCTCCTGGAGCACCGCACCTCTCCACCTCTCTCTCCTATAGCCACTAGAAGCCGCAGCCCGGCCGGGCAGGCCGCCGGCTGCCGTTCCCGAGCCGAGCTCGCCGGTGATCCCCTCTGGATCGACCCTGCAGCTCCGGCCACTCCCAAGCCAAGGCGACCCCGCCAGGGCCTCCGCCTCTCCTCCGTGAAGCTAATGCGCCAAGTCCGAGCCCCTGGAGCCACGCCTAGCCGCCGTCTTCCTCATCTCCGGCAACCACCGTGTTCTGCCTCTGCTTGCGAGGAAGAATCCGATGCTGTCTGGTCACCATTTGCCAAGCCACGGGTACGGGCAGGTGCGCAAGAGACTTCTCCGTCGATCCCTCCCTCTCGTTTTCCTCCAAGATGCCTCAATGCCGGAGTAAGCTCCGGCGAAGCGCCGCGCCTCTCTGTTTCTTCCCCCTCCCTTCGGCCTGACTAGCGGGGCCCGCTAGTCAGCCACTCATAACGCGCGTGAAGCAGTATGAGTGGTGGCGCCCCGGGAAAATACGCCATCGACGTCACCCCTCTCTGTTTTTCTTTTTCAAATTCATTTAAATTCAGTAGCATTCAAACAGCCATAACTTTTATTCTACAAGTCCAAATGCAGAGATTCTTTTTGCATTGTGTTCTTTGTCCAAAAATCTAACAGCTCCCAAAAGATGGGATTTTTCCTTGCTGTCTAGATTTTCTGGCAATTTTCAGAAGGTTTCTTGATATTTTCTTTTGTGGTTTTTGAATGTTTTTAGAGGAACCAGCTTGTCTTGAGGATCAGCAGGAGCCTTGTGAACCTCATCAGTACTAAGGAAAGCCATGGTAACATTTTCATGGTGCCACTTCAATATTTATGATTTTCATACTTGAACTTATGAATATTGATGCATTTTAATTAGTTATAAAATAAATATATGCTGTTATATGCTTGTTATGTTAAAATGCTTTAATTTCAGTATGTTTGAAGTAAATATTGTTAGTAAGATTATGAGAACTTAGTTGCAAGTGATAAATAAATAATATGGTCATAGAATTGATGAGTAATTTGGATATTATTTTTGCATGAGGTATAATGATGATAATTGCTAGAAATAGTTCTGGTATAAGTAAAGAAAGGTTTTTACCAGTATAGTAGCATGAGTTTATGTTGGCTCCGTGGGAGCGTAGTTGGTGCAGTTTTGCACGATTATGTGGTGCATATGTTAAGTGATGCATGGTATGGCAGTACGATACCGGTTATTTTCTTTTCACATTAAAGTTGAACCTGATTAATAACTCAACTTGAACATGTTGTTGACCGGGTCGTGGTGCCGCTGAAACAAGTCTTTCCTAGTGCAACCACATTTGCCGGTATGGGACGGCCTTAACGTGTTTCATTGTCGTGCCTCTGGTCGGTACCTCAATTTAGGGAAGGTTATGGGTGTGCTGTACCCTGGCCCGGTAGGCAAGCATAACCTTGTGAGCCCGTTGTTAAGTTAAGTTTGGTACCGGATCCCAGTGTGGATCGTGGCCACGACGGTGGTCAAGGTGTCTGGAGGTAGACATGGGGCCACCCAGGACTAGCCCAGTAGGGTCTGAGTCAGAGGGGCCGGGAGAGTGTCATGACAGTGAAATGGTTTCGTCGGAACGCTGTTGGTCCACTTGAATGGGAGAGTGAGGCCATGGGTTCCGTAGTGTGGTATAGTGTACTAACCTCTGCAGAGTGTTTTTAATCTATCGATAGCCGAGTCCATGGATACGGACACGCTCAAAAGTAAGGTACACCATGGGTCAACACTTAATAAATATGCACACTAAATTGCACTAAGGATGACAGTGAGGTCGTCGTGTTGAGTTGGACATGAGTTGTCGGGTTGTGATCGCCGTAAGGATCACGGGCCACGAGTTGGTCGGGTTGTGATCACCGTAAGGATCACGGGCCATGAGATGGTCGGGTTGTGATCACCGTAAGGATCACGAGTATGTGTTGGTAATACTATGTTTGTTGGTCACACCTAGTAAGCAAGTCGGGAGAATGAGTACCTGTTGAGCATAGTCACATCATGTTGGTTATATAGTTGCACTGTTGATTAACTTGGATAAATATCATAATATTGTCTGTCATCTTATTTATGCTTATTGTGAGCTTGCAAGTACATTCAATGTACTGACCTAGCGTGTCATGCCAGATTTCAGGAAAGTCCCATTGGAAAGGAGTGTTGTCCGAGTCTAGACCGTGTCCACGTCGGTGTCCTTGTGCTATGGAGTCCCGCTACGACGTTGTTCCGCTGCCGAGTAGTTGTCATGATCGAGGCCCCTTTTATGTTCACTAAATAATGTACATATTGTTCAGCCACACCGTGTGTGCCGCTTAGCCTCGCTAACTGTTGTAATATGAACTATGTCCCGCTAGCATGAATAAAGAGGTTGTTTTCTGTACCATGTGGTTGTGTGTTGCCAGAAGACAAGGTCTCTGGGCTGGCAATGCAGGGTAAACCGGTCGCTCTGAGCCGGGGTGCCACAACACTTGGTATCAGAGCCGCGCTGACTGTAGGCCATGCTAGACTAAGCTGAGTTAACTGGACGCTAGATACGAGTTGTAGCTGAGTGTTGGTAATAGCTGTAGCTGGTTGTTGCATTGCATGCACTGATTATATTTTTTTATGCTAACCTGCTAATGGTTGTGAGTGTAGATGGCTCCGGTGCTGTATCCGTGCCAGTTGCGGCTGATGCCGTACACGTCGCCGCATCTCCTTCCCAACGTGTGGCGTCGGCTGTACCCTCACGGAGACGATCCATTCTATTGTGTGTACCGGGAGCGCCTAGCTGACTCAGTGTATGAGTATCACGCCGTGGTTACTCGGCGCACTAGTTCCGATTCCAGTTCTTACACTCATACCTCTCATAGCGGCTATGCTTCTTCTGCTTCTCAGGGTGTCCAGTTTGCTGCATTAGAGGTACTTGTTGAGCTCCGCTACAACGAGGTCCGGATGCAGAATCACCCAGGTTTCCATTACTACCCTTCTCTCCATGATAATGGTAGTGTCCGTTTCCCTGTCATTGATCCGGAGTCTGATAGTGTCGCTAGCCACCTTTTTCGCTACATCACTGCTAGCTATCTTCTAATCCATGAGCTGGCTCATGAGTTGAGCCGTGCCCGCACTGCTTTAGCCTCTACTTTAGTCACTGCTCGCTCAGCCACTACTTCTCCATCCGTGGGATTTACTCCCTGCGTTCCTGCCAGTTCTAGATCCCCTGTTTCTCCGGTTACTTCCCCTAGTAGCTCCGGCGCCGCGACTGCGAGTCCCCTTAGTGCTCCTGCAGAGTGGGTTTCACTCCTCGCCACTCCTGCAGCCCCGATAATCCTCCCTTCACCGGCCCCAGAAGGAGAGCCCTCGAGGCAGCGTCGTCGTGTCACTTTTAACCCGGAGGTCTCCGTTAACCCCGTTAGTTCTGGATCCGAGTCCGCATCAGGAGAGGACCCCGCAACGCCAGCCGAGCAGTAGAGATTTCGAGTATTCTCAGTTGTCGGGATGGAGTATGGTTGTAATCATACTAGTCATGCTGTTTCGTTTCATGTATGAGGGTAGTTGGACCTGGCATGTTGTTATCTTTCATGTATGAGTCTATGTATAATTATGTTGGACTTTATTTTATTCACCGTATTTTCTTCGGTTTTGCTTGGTTTTTATTGCTGGCTTCTCCCCAGTTTTTGTTGAATGCTTCTCATCTCGGTTGCGTTGACTTGGGAAATATCATATTAGGATGACGCGGGGAGGCTGCAGTAGCAACGTTCACGAGGGTTCTCCTATTCGGCGTTCCGCGCGACAGGCAAGAGAATCACCTGAGCCTTACGTTCCACCACCGCCTCCACCGCCAAATCCGCCCTCCACCAAGCAAATAATGCGTATGTTCGAGGAACGACGAAACAATGATCTTATGGAAATATTCAGAAGTATTCAAGCAATGGTTGGACAGAATGGAAATCAGCCTGCCTCTCACTCCAAACTATGTGATTTTCAAAGGACTAAGCCTCCCAGTTTTAGTCAGGCCGTTGATCCCTTGGATGCAGATGATTGGTTGAGAACTATGGAAAAGAAACTTGAGGTTGCTTGAACTGATGAAGAGGATAAAGTTCCATTTGTAACACATTATCTGGAAGGTGTTGCTGCCATATGGTGGGAAAGTGAGAAAGCCATAGGGACTGAGAATGAAGCAATTACCTGGTCAAGATTCAAGGAACAATTCTGGAAATATCACATCCCTACGGGAATTATGAAGACTAAGCAACGTGAATTTCTCGCGCTCCTCCAAGGAAGTCAGTCAGTGGGAGAATATTTACAAAAAATCAATCACCTGTCACGTTACTCTCAATATGACGTGGCCACTGAAGAAAGGAAGATGGACCGCTTTCTTGGTGGATTAAACCCGCAACTTTGCTGTGCTCTCAGTATGTTCGATTTTCCAGATTTCCAAACCCTGGTGAACAAGGCTTTCATTGCTGAAAGGGAACACAAGCTCGTGTAAGATACTAAGTCTGCCCATAATGATCACAAACGCAAATTTGAGCCCAAGAAGGAAATGCAACCAGTGCAGAAGGTTCGTACCTGGCAGCCAACTCTGATGGCATACCAGCCCAGTTGGCAACAAAATGTTAACAAGGCCACCACCCAAGTGAAGAATGATGTGCTCAACCCAATTATGGAGAATCATCTGTGCAACAATTCCTGTTATAGTTGCGGACAAACCGGACATTATGCCGAACAGTGTCCCAAGAACACCCGGACCAATGCTACGTTCAAGCCTCAAATCCATTATTTGGAAGCCGGTCCAAGTTAGCACGATGTCACGGGATACGTTCATCACATTTCAGCTGATGAAGCCCAAGAAAATCCCGAAGTCGTCATTGGTATGTTCCCTGTTAATAACATACCTGCAGTAATTTTATTTGACTCTGGGGCTTCCCACTCTTTTATTTCTCGGAGTTTTGTAGCCCAAAACAAATTTCCTTGTTCCCTTTTGAGAAAGAATATGCTGGTACAAACCCCGGGATCTATTATTCAAAGCAATCTTGTCTGTCGCAATCTAGAAGTCAGGATGAACGAAATCCGTTTCCCGATGTCTCTGATACTGATTGAGTCTGAAAAATTGGATGTCATCTTGGGTATGAATTGGCTGACTCAGTACCAAGTATGCATAAATTGTGCGACCCAGGAAGTCAATTTGACCAGACAAGATGGACAAGCTACCAAGTTTATTGCTCGTAGAAGCATACCCTCCAAGGAAATGGTTTTTATAGCAATAGCAGAAATGGAATTAATCCCAGTGGTCAGTGAGTTTCCCGATGTATTCCCAGAAGAACTGCCAGGCATGCCCCCTGACCGAGAGCTTGAGTCTGCAATAGAACTTTTGCCCGGAACCACACCAATACACAAGAAATATTATCGAATGTCGTCATCCGAGTTGGTGGAGCTAAAGAAACAGCTTGATGAAATGCTCCAAAAAGGATATATCCGCCCCAGTTCCTCGTCATGGGGATCACCCACTATTTTTGTGGACAAGAAAGATGGCAGCCTTCGCATGTGTGTGGACTACTGACAGTTGAATGATGTCACAATCAAAAACAAATACCCTCTGCCAAGAATTGATGATTTGTTTGATCAACTCAGTGGAGCCAAGGATTCTCAAAAATTGATTTGCGGACTGGATATTACCAGCTCAAAATTAAAAAGGAGGATATTCCCGAGACCGCGTTCACCACTCGCTATGGTCTTTATGAATATACCGTCATGTCCTTCGGCCTCACCAACGCCCCTGCCTTCTTCATGCACATGATGAACAAAGTGTTCATGGATTTCCTTGATAAGTTCGTGGTCGTCTTCATTGATGATATACTTATTTATTCAAGAAATGAAGAAGAGCATAAGGGACACCTCCGCGCAGTGCTACAACGACTCTGTGAGCACCAGTTGTACGCCAAGTTCAGTAAATGCGAGTTTTGGCGCAAGCAAGTTGGGTTCCTCGGGCATATTCTATCCGCTGAAGGAATAGCCGTGGACCCAAGCAAAGTAAAAGATGTGCTTGACTGGTTGCCACCCGCCACCGTGTCTCAGATCCGGAGTTTTCTTAGATTAGCCGGATATTACCGTCAATTCATTGAAGGGTTCTCCAAGATTGCTAAGCCCATGACGGAGTTGCTTAAAAAGGATTAGAAGTTTGAATGGATGTCAGACTGTGAGAAAAGTTTCACCGAGTTAAAGAAGCGCTTAACAACTACACCGGTATTAATACTTCCAGATATATACCGCATCTTTGACGTATATTGTGACGCTTCCCGACAAGGACTTGGGTGCGTGCTTATGCAAGATGGCAAGGTAGTAGCTTATGCCTCACGACAGCTACGACCCCATGAAGGAAATTACCCCACTCATGATTTGGAATTGGCCGCGATAGTTCATGCGTTAAAATTTTGGAGACACTACCTCATTGGAAAAAGGTGCCAAATTTTTACCGACGACAAAAGTCTCAAATACATATTTACTCGTACAGATTTAAACCTCCGTCAGCGAAGATGGCTGGAGTTGGTCAAGGATTATGATCTTGGAATAAATTACCATCCGGGTAAGGCCAACGTGGTTGCTAATGCACTCAGTCGGAAGACCGTCAGTTTAAACGTCATGCTGGAGTCTCTGCCTTCCGAACTCAAAGAAGAAATTGCTCAGCTCAACCTAGTCATTGTTGAGGCTGGTCTTGCCAATGTTCTGACGGTCACTCCTACTCTAGAGGAAGAAATCCGCAAGGCCCAGCCCGGCGATGCCAAACTGCAGAAACGCATCAAGTCATCCGATTTCTCGAAGGCTCAGTACGGTACCCTCTGATTTAGGGGAAGGATTTATGTGCCTAATCAAGCTGACCTAAAGCAGAAATTTTGTTAGAAGCCCACGAGTCCTCGTATTCAATCCACCCTGGAGGCACAAAAATGTATGAAGACCTTCGACAAATATTCTGGTGGGATGGAATGAAGAAAGACATTGCTTATTTCATGGCTTGTTGCGACATCTGCAATAAGGTTAAGGCGGAATATTAGAAACCAGCCGGACTTCTCCAACCACTTCCTGTGTCACAATGGAAATGGGATGATGTCTGTATGGATTTCATCACATGATTACCCAGGACCCGACGAGGCAATAATGCGATCTGGGTCATAGTGGATACATTAACCAAGGTGGCTCACTTCCTCCCAGTCAAAACCTCATACCGAGCAGATGAGCTTGCCTGACTGTATGTATCCAGGATTGTTAGTTTACATGGAGTTCCGAGAACCATCACTACTGACCGAGGTTCACTTTTCACCTCTGCTTTCTGGACCCGTCTCCAACAAGCCCTTGGGACGGAATTAAAATACAACACTGCTTATCTTCCTCAGACGGATGGGCAAACGGAAAGAGTAAATCATATACTCGAAGATATGCTCCGAGCCTGTGTTTTAGCCCAAGGACCAAAATGGGAAGATTGCTTGCCGTACGCCGAGTTCTTATATAACAATGGGTTCCAGACCAGTTTAAAGATGTCACCTTATGAAGCTTTGTATGGTCGTAAGTGCCGCACTCCATTAAATTTGTCTCAAACCGGCGACAGCCGTATTTTCGGAACAGATCTCGTGCTGGAAGCCAAAAAGCAAGTCAAAGATATTCGAGACAGATTATAGCTGGCCAAATCGCGATAGAAAAGTTATTATGATGCAAAGCCCCGGCAGATCAGTTTTGAACCCGGAGAACATGTCTACCTTCAAGTCACACCCATGAAGGGAGTAAGAAGGTTCCAAACCCGTGGAAAGTTGGCACCCAGGTTTATTGGTCCATTTCCCATCATGACACGAGTAGGTGCTGTGGCATATCAGTTGGAACTGCCTCCGGAACTGTCCGACGTGCACAACATATTCCACATTTCTCAACTGCGACGATGCATCTCACCACCCGAGAAAAAGGCCGATTTGGCAGAGATAGAGCTGGCAAAGGATTTGACCTACGAAGAGAGGCCAGAGAAAATTGTGGATCAGATGGAAAGAGTTACTCGCAGTAAATCACGGAAGTTTTACAAGGTTCAATGGATGCATCATACCGAGTCAGAATCAACCTGGGAATGAGAAGAATTTCTAAGGGCATGTTATCCAGAATGGTTTTCCCAAGCAACCGAATCTCGATCACGAGATTCATTCTAAGTGGGGGAGGTTTGTCACAGCCTGGTTTTTGCCCTCTTTTCTTTGTTTGATTTTTAGCTGAGTTAGTTTGGATTTGGAGTTTTGAATCATTCCATTTGGACTTGATCACTTGGGTATCCTTTGATTTTCACCCAAGTGCCCCCTCTCCTCTTCTACTCCATCATTTCACCCCTGGACAACCCAAAAAAATTGCTTGGACTATTTTTCTTAAATGAAAAATATTCATTTTGCCTCCTAAACCCTAGCGAAAATCTTTGACCTCCAAAGCAACCCTCATTTCTGTTGCCCTAAAAATCCTGAGAAAAATCTCAAATATTCTTTGGACCCTAGGGCACATTTCTGAGCAAATATAATTCACCACTTTTTGGAGTATTTTTGCTACAGAAAATATTTTCACTTCTGGGCTGAAATGGTAGTTTCTACAGCAGCTACCTTTTTACTAGCTCCATTGTAGCTGGTTTTCCCTGTGCTTATTCACCTTACTAAGAGTCAGTAAAACCCCAAGATCAGCCCCTGAATCACTGTGGTTTGACCACAGTAACTGTTCAAAGTTTCTGTCCAGTAACTAAACATCTTCACTATTTCACTGCTACTGCACCTGGAAACCAACTGAGCCATGGTAACACCTAAAGTTACTAAGGACTACATGCCGAACATCATGGTTAGTGCATATGTGGCCTGATGTCACGGTCCACGTGGTGACCACGTTCGTCCGAGGGTGCTGGCATGCCAAACGCGCGCTCTGTGCGTTGCCAGCGCCTCTGTGGCATGCGTGCCCGCTGCTCGGCCAGCCAGGGCATGTCCCCCCCGCGCCACCATCCTCGTCTCCACCCCCTTTACTCCTCCCTGCCGCTCGCCGATGCCGGAGCTCGCCGCAGCGAGCACGGGCACGGTCCGGCCAACGGCACAGTGCCCGCGCATGGTGTTCGTCCCTTTCTTCCTTGCTCCTATGCTCGTCCGCGTCCGTGCACAGCTCCCGCATGAACCCCGTCGCCCTCTCCCTCTCTCTCTAGCACCATTAGTCGCCGGGCGCCGGAGACAGCTGTCCTCCGGTGGAGCCCGAGCCCTCCTCGCCGCCCCGCCTATATAAAGCCCCCACTGCAGCCTCCTAGAGCACCGCACCTCTCCACCTCTCTCTCTCATATAGCCTCTAGAAGCCGCAACCCGGCCAGGCAGGCCGCGAGCTGCCGTCCCCGAACTGAGCTTGCCGGCGATCCCCTCTGGATCAACCCCGCAGCTCCGGCCACTACCAAGCCGAGGCGACCCCGCCAGGGCCTCCGCCTCTCCTCCGTGAAGCTAGCGCGCAAAGCCCAAGCCCCTGGAGCCGTCCCTAGCCGTCGTCTTCCTCATCTCTGGCAACCACCATGTTCTGCCTCCGCTTGCGAGGAAGAATCCGACGCCATACGGTCACCATTTTCCACGCCACGGGTACGGGCAGGTGCGTAAGAAACTTCTCCGCCGATCCCTCCCTCTCGTTTTCCTCCAAGATGCCTCAACGCCGGCGTAAGCTCCGGCGAAGCGGCGCGCCTCTCTGTTTCTTTCCCCCTCCCTCCGGCCTGACTAGCGGGGCCCGCTAGTCAGCCACTCATAACGCGTGCAAAGTGGTATGAGTGGTGGCGCCCCGGGAAAATATGCCATCGATGTCACCCCCTCTCTGTTTTTCTTTTTCAAATTCATTTAAATTCCAGTAGCATTCAAACAGCCATAACGTTTATTCTACAAGTCCAAATGAAGTGATTCTTTTGGCATTGTGTTCTTTGTCCAAAAGTCTAACAACTCCCAAAAGATGGGATTTTTCCTTGCTGTCTAGATTTTCTGGCAATTTTCAGATGGTTTCTTGATATTTTCTTTTGTGGTTTTTGAATGTTTTCAGAGGAACCAGCTTGTCTTGAGGATCACCAGGAGCCTTGTGAACCTCATCAGTACTAAGGCAAGCCACAGTAACATTTTCATGGTGCCACTTCAATATTATGATTTTCATACTTGAACTTATGAATATTGATGCATTTTAATTAGTTATAAAATAAATATATTCTGTTATATGCTTGTTATGTTAAAATGCTTTAACTTCAGTATGTTTGAAGTAAATATTGTTAGTAAGATTATGAGAACTTAGTTGCAAGTGATAAATAAATAATATGGTCATAGAATTGATGAGTAATTTGGATATTATTTTTGCATGAGGTACAATGATGATAATTGCTAGAAATAGTTCTGGTATAAGTAAAGAAAGGTTTTTACCAGTATAGTAGCATGAGTTTATGTTGGCTCCGTGGGAGCGTAGTTGGTGCAGTTTTGCACGGTTATGTGGTGCATATGTTAAGTGATGCATGGTATGGCAGTACGACACCGGTTATTTTCTTTTCACATTAAAGTTGAACTTGATTAATAACTCAACTTGAACATGTTGTTAACCGGGTCGTGGTGCCGCTGAAACGAGTCTTTCCCAGTGAAACCACATTTGCCGGTATGGGACGGCCTTAACGTGTTTCATTGTCGTTCCTCTGGTTGGTACCTCAATTTAGGGAAGGTTATGGGCGTGCTGTACCCTGGCCCGGTTGGCAAGCATAACCTTGTGAGCCCATTGTTAAGTTAAGTTTGGTACCAGATCCCAATGTGGATCGTGGCCACGACGGTGGTCGAGGTGTCTGGAGGTAGACACGGGGCCACCCAGGACTAGCCCGGTAGGTTCTGAGTCAGAGGGGCCGGGAGAGTGTCATGATAGTGAAATGGTTTCGTCGAAACGCTGTTGGTCCACTCGGATGGGAGAGTGAGGCCATGGGTTCTGTATTGTGGGTACAGTGTACTAACCTCTGCATAGTGTTTTTAATCTATCGATAGCCGAGTCCACAGATACGGACACGCTCGAAAGTAAGGTACACCATGGGTCAACACTTAATAAATATGCACACTAAATTGCACTATGGATGACAGTCAGGTGGTCGTGTTGAGTTGGACATGAGTTGTCGGGTTGTGATCGCCATAAGGATCACGGGCCACGAGTTGGTCGGGTTGTGATCACCGTAAGGAGAGATGGTCGGGTTGTAATCGCCATAAGGATGACGAGTGTGTGTTGGTAATATTATGTTTGTTGCTCACACCTGGTAAGCAAGTCGGGAGAATGAGTACCTGTTGAGCATAGTCACATCATGTTTGTTATATAGTTGCATTGTTTATTAACTTGGATAAATATCATAATATTATCTGTCATCTTGTTTATGCTTATTGTGAGCTTGCAAGTACATTCAATGTACTGACCTGGCGTGTCATGCTAGATTTCAGGAAAGTCCCGTTGGAAAGGAGTGCTGTCCGAGTCTAGAACGTGTCCACGTCGGTGTCCTTGTGCTATGGAGTCCCGCTACGACGTTGTTCCGCTGCCGAGTAGTTGTCATGATCGACGCCCCTTTTATGTTCACTAAATAATGTACATATTGTTCAGCCGCACCGTGTGTGCCACTTGGCCGCGCTAACTGTTGTAATATGAACTATTTACCGCTAGCATGAATAAAGCGGTTGTTTTCTGTACCATGTGGTTGTGTGTTGCCAGAAGACAATGTCTCTGGGCTGGCAATGCAGGGTAAACCGGTTGCTTTTAGCCGGGGTGCCACACCTTAGCAGCCTTCAAGCACAATATCCGAGATGAATGGCTCGCCAGACACCTCGGCCAAGAAAAGCCGAGGACAATGGCGGCCCTAACAAGCCTTATGACCCGCTTTTGCGCGGGTGAGGATAGCTAGTTAGCCCGTAGAGGCACCAGCGACCCAGGCACATCCGAAATTAGGGATGGCAACGGGAAGCTATGACGCAATAAAAACAAGCATCGAAACAATGAAGAGAGTCTGGACAACACGGCGGTCAATGCCGGATTCAGGGGCTCTCGACCCAGTCAACGGAAAAAGCCATTTAAAGGTAGCAGGGATGACCGTCCAACCTAAATAAGGTTCTAGACAGATTATGTCAAATTCATGGCACCCCCAAAAAACCTGCAAACCACACCCACAAAGAATGTTGGGTCTTCAAGCAGGCCGGCAAGCTAAACGCCGAACACAAAGAAAGGGAGACGCCAAGTGAGGACGAGGATGAGCCTTGCCAGCTGAACACTGGGAGATAGAAAAAATTCCCACCAGAAGTCAAAACAGTGAATATGATCTAAGCAACTCAAATACCGAAGAGAAGGCGCAAACGCGCACTCAGAGACATATACGCTGTAGATCCCGTCGCCACGAAATTCAACTCTTGGTCGGTCTGTCCGATCACTTTTGATCGCAGGGATCATCCGACTAGTATCCGGCACAGAGGATCGGCTGCCTTGGTGATCGACCCAATAATTGATGGATACCATCTCACTCGAGTCCTTATGGACGGCAGCAGTAGTCTTAATCTGATATATCAGGACACTGTCCGCAAGATGGGGATAGACCCATCAAGAATCAGCCAAAGTAACACTACCTTTAAAGGAGTAATACCAAGCGTTGAGGCCCTTTGCACGGGCTCCCTTGTATTAGAGGTTATATTCGGTTCTCCCGACAACTTCAGAAGCGAAGAATTAATCTTCGACATCGCTCCATTCCGAAGCGGCTATCACGCACTACTCGGAAGAGCGGCCTTCGCTCGCTTCAATGCAGTACCGCACTACGCCTACCTTAAACTCAAGATGTCCAGTCCACGTGGCATCATCACAGTTAGCAGAAACACTGAGCGTTCCTTACGTGCGAAAGAATATGTGGCAGCTCTAGCAGCCGAACACTAAGTGGCCTCTCCAACCAAGAATACATGATCGGTCGTCAAGACCACGGACACGGTTAGACGAGTATGGTGCACCACCGGTGGTAATAGCCCAGATAAACCTGAGTTGGGGTCTATAGATATACCCCCATAGGTGGTGCTAGGGGCTGCAAACATATGACCATCGTGCTACAGCCTTCCAGGATACGGCACAACAGAGACAAAGGCGCAGACATGCAGCAGGGCCCCGCTCAAAGGTTTCTCTTTAGATTAAGCCCCTGTGTAAACCTTCTTTAATGTCTCTTGTTGTTTGACATCCCCCGGGTACTTAATACACCCACGAGGGATACTGGCGTTATTGGCATTTCGCCACGACAGATGAACGCACGTACCTAGAAATTCGGGGTTCATTATCGGGGGCGTTACTCAGCCCAGTACATGTTACCAAAGTCCGAACACCTTTAGGAGTGTTCGGCGTCGCGAGTTTGGCCTTATATGCATCAGCTCCGAATCATGTCTTTGGTCAAATGTTGGGTTTGCCCGGCTCCTGGGTTTGCCACCTTACGTTCCATTTTATCAGCTAAGGCGGCCAAAGGAGAACTACTGCGATTGTGCCCTGGTTATTCCGGATGAGCACCTCAGTAGAGAAAGCCGAAAACTGATTGTCATGATATATAGAGAGACTGGTCAACCACTCGATGACTTAGCGGAATCTTCGGGATTCCTCCACATTAATGAAGGACCATTTCCCGGTCATGTACATACGCGCACCATATTCGGTTGAACGCGGAAGTACCAGTGGCTATATAGTAGCCCCACCGTCAAACTCCTATGGCTAAGTCAAAGTGTTAAAGCTATATAGTCCGGTTGCCTAGTTCGACATGCGATCACCTCCTTAATGGACCAAGACGTTGGATCAAGTGTGATTACGCGCATTTTTCGAACACCCCCACATTATATGCATGGGGGCTGAAGCCGACGACTGCAAACTTTCAGGTTACATACATACATCAACGGCCGCACAGGAGGCACTACAATACTTCCGGGCAAAAGTATAAAAACAGCCTCTATAATCAAAATAGCATTGTTTTTACAATCGAAATATATGTCACCCGAACATGATACTCTTCGAGCACTGAGCCTCTATTAAATGGGCACCCTTCTAGGACTTGCTCAAAATAGTGCTCGGCCGGGTCCTAGCCTCCCGCCGGACGCCGGGTTGCAATACCGATGGCCTCCATATCCGCCCAATATGTTTTAACACGAGCAAGAGCCATCCGTGCACCCTCTATGCACGCCGACCTCTTCACATCGTCGATACGCGACGCAGCACTAAGGAATTGTTGCACTAAACCAAAATAACTGTCTGGCCTTGGTCCCTACGGCCAAAGATGGTCTACGACAGACCTCATGGCAAGTTCGGACAACCCATGGAGCTCGACCCATGCGACCATCCTTTAATTCAACGGCAGCACACGCATCGGGGATCTAAACTACGACCAGAATAACCTTTCTACCTCATGATCTTTCCGATCTTTGAAAAAGTCAGTAGCCTCAGTAGTACTCTTTGCTAGGTCCGCATATGCGTCTACATCACTCTATAACTGATCCAGGGGAGCGTACTTTGGATCTCCGAACTTCATCCGCAACAAAAAAGGCTTCCCAGCCGTGATTTCTCCGGCTTGTCGAAGCTCCTCCCGTGCAGCTCTGATTTTAGAGCGCGTTTCCTTGGCTGCCCCCAAGGCCTTCTTCAGGTCAGCCGCTTTCGCTTGGCTCTCCTTTTCAAGGAGCTCATATCGGTTGGCGGCATCTCTCAACTCAACAACCATCTTGGCTATTTTATCTTCTCTCCGGCGATGAGCAGCCTGTTCGGCTCTTAACTCTTCGGCCGCCTTTAGGGCACCCACATCACTTATCCTGGCTTGTTCCTTGGCAAGGGCAAGTTCTGGCTGAAGGGCCTCCATGGCAGCAGTACCATCTGTAGCCACAACATATTATAGATACTAGCATCATGCTCCTCTTAATATTCGCTGACAATCCAAAAAAAGAAAAGCAGCACATACCCTGTGCCACGTCAAGCCGCTTGTTCACAAGCGCAATGTAGGCATCCGCCATATCAAGGTGTCACCTCAGTTCGGCGAATTCAGCAGTCCGGTCAACTGCCGGACCCTTAGCCATCTACACATAACACAACGCGATCATTACTTGGGAGTATGATCCTCCGTTTGCTGCCTCGGGCTGGCAACCAGAGTCTCAGGGGCTACTATCTATACAGAGCACACCTAGCATGTGTAGTACAGCTGAAAGTTTACATATTTCTTTGCGTACCTCAAAGACTTTGAGTAGGCTTGTAAAAGCTTCCTTCAACCCGCTTTTAGCGGACGAAATCATCTCAAACACCGTACCCATTAAAGTATGGTGCACCTTTGATATAGTCGCTCACTCCAGAATGTCCGTCAGTGTGTCCGACTCGGTGCCGGACAATCCCGGACTCTTCTTGTTACTCTCCTCGGGAGCCGAATACTCTGGGCATCTGGCAGCCGAAGCATTAACTTCTGGCCTTAGTGGATCAGGCGAAGTCCTCCGTGACGATACCTCGGTGTCATCCGCCAGGCGGGGAGGCAGGAGAAGGCGTTTCGCTCTCCATCATCTCCGGAAGAAGATCCCCTGAAGACGAACTCTGTTGAGAAGGGCTATAATCCGGCTGCAAGACAGGTCTCGGTTATTATTCTCAGAGATAAAGTGGGACATATTTTATCATAGTACTTTTTCACTTACAGCTCGGTGGAGGGCTGGCCCGTTTGCGGGCGCTGTGCGGTGAGAACGCCCTCTGGGGCAGGACTGCCCGGCGAGGGTTTCTTCCCTTGTTTGGGCACCTCCATTTCCAAGTCTTCGGAGGCGGCCCTTTTCTTCCCGCGGGGGGAGGGGTTTTAGATTAACCTCTCCGATTATCCCCCTTTGTGGAGACATTAATCCCCCCGGTTTGGATGTGCGATGTATGAAGCTCGCTTTCAGCTTCTCTACTCTTCCCTTCATCCTTCCCCAACGGCACTTGATATGGTGCGCGTTTAAGCATCCTTGTTAATGCAGGATTCGACAAGCCTTCGGGAAGAGGGGCCGGACACCTGATCCTCTCCGCCTTGTTTAGCCAATCCTAGCCGCGGATAGTTTTCAAAATAATGTTATAATAAACATGAACAACGTGTTCGGTTGCAGAGTTACTTACTTGGGTATCTAGACGATTGCAGTTCAAGCCCACATCCTCGGTGGTGTGCGGACACTTTATTCGTGATCCGAAGAATAGCCGATACATCCCTTTGAGCATCATGCCAAAGAAGTGCTGAATAGTTCGCGGTCCTTCTGGGTTGAAGTCCCACATCCGGAGAGGTCGACATTTGCACTGCAGGACCCGACAGACTAGCATTACTTGAATTATTTCGATGAGGTTGACATCCTTCTCAAGAAGATCCCGAATGCGGCTCTGCAATGTCAGTACATCATTAGCAGGCCCCCAGTCCAATCCCTCGTTGACCCATGGCGTCAGTTGAGGCGGAGGGCCCGAGCGGAAGGCAGGGGCGGCTAAGGGAGTCCCGGACTAGGGGGTGTCCGGATAGCCGAACTATCATCATCGGTCGGACTCCAAGACTATGAAGATACAAGATTGAAGACTTCATCCCGTGTCCGGATGGGACTTTCCTTGGCGTGGAAGGCAAGCTTGGCGATACGGATATGTAGATCTCCTACCTTTGTAACCGACTCTGTGTAACCCTAGCCCTCTTCGGTGTCTATATAAACCGGATGGCCTTAGTCCATAGGACGAACAACAATCATACCATAGGCTAGCTTCTAGGGTTTAGCCTCCTTGATCTCGTGTTAGATCTACTCTTGTAACCCACATCATCAATATTAATCAAGCAGGACGTAGGGTTTTACCTCCATCAAGAGGGCCCGAACCTGGGTAAAAACATCGTGTCCCTCGTCTCCTATTACCATCCGCCTAGACGCACAGTTTGGGACCCCCCTACCCGAGATCCGCCGGTTTTGACACTGACATTGTTGCTTTCATTGAGAGTTCCTCTGTGCCGTCGCAATCAGGAAGGATGCCTTCTCCCGTCTTTAAAGACGGCACCGTCGTCAAGAGAGCTTTGGCCGCCGGCCAAACTGTCCGGCTAGGTGGTTTTCTTATGACCGCCTGTTCGGCCACCGCTCCGACGATGACCTCTCAGGTCATCAAAAGCGATCTTCACGTCAGCCCGGAATTCGCCGAGCAGTTAGATCCGATTGAGCTCTCCTCTGTAGACGAGGTCTTGGATCGCATCGCCGCCCTGGGAGTCGCTACAGACTACGATCAGATTGGGCTTAAACCCGATCTGAGAGAGATTAACTCTCCTCAGGCTACCCACCACATTGTCGTGGTAGAGGAACAATGCGGCAACCCTTCTTCTACGTTGAAAACCAACTATGTCCGAATTCCCAATCCCTCCAAGCCGGATTCCCACGAAGGGACGGACGCTAATCAAATACTAAACTTAGAGTTAGGCATCGGACTAGATTCGTTGGAAAGCATCCAGCAAGTCAAGCTTCCAAATCCGGAAACTTCTTGGCCTTTGAGCCTCAGATTGGGCGGGGTTCCAAACTTGATTCCACCCGCCCACCCAAACATAAGCGATCTATCTCGAATACGGCAAGAGCCCAATGAAACAGTACATCATTACTGGGCCAGATTCCTCCTGGTTATGAACAGGATAAAGGACTGCTGTGAAGAAAGCGCGATTTCAATTTTCTGCAACAATTGCACGGACAAGGGAATCATGAATGCCATAAGTCGTTGCGAAGTTACACGCTTCATCAACCTAGCGACTATCGTACAAAAATACTGTGCGGTAGAGAGTGCCAGGAACACCGAAACCAGGTTTTAGGACAGTCCGGCCTTGACCACAACCCTAGTCCGAAGTAAAATGGTGCGCCATACTCAAGCACCTGGGTTAAAAACCAAAAAGCAAAGACCCCCTAAAGGGCATGGAACCGTACTGGAGGGTTGGCTCAACGGACCCTGCAAAATCCACAGTATGGAGGGCGCCACTCCAACACACAGCCTTCGAGCATGTTGGATACTACGGCAGGTGGCCAAAAGTGGCGAAGGCTTTTTAGCCCCGGGCAAACAGCCCAGGAGTACCGGTACGGTATTAAGAGTCTTCGAGACTTTCGCATCAAATAACATGCGAAAACGAACAATCCGCGGCCTCGCCGAAGTCTACCAAGTAGCAACAGCAAATCCATGGAGTGACACGGCTATCACCTTCAATGCCAGCGACGAACCTAAATTCCAAACAGCTAGAGCACCAGCCGCATTGGTCCTCAGTCCGATAGTGGACGGCTTTCACCTTACCAAGGTACTCATGGATGGTGGCAGCGGATTAAACCTCATCTACGAGGAAACCCTTCAAAAAATGGATATTGACTGGAGCCGCATCGAGCGAAGCAGCACAACCTTCAGAGGGATAATCCCTAGCCGAGAAGTACGCTGCACAGGAAAAATCACACTAGATGTAGTGTTCGGCTCACCGGACAACTACAGGTCCGAGGAGGTCACGTTCCAAGTGGCCCCATTCGGCAGCGGATATCATGCTTTGTTAGGGCGAGAGGCATTCACAATGTTCCAAGCTATACCCCACTACGGGTACATGAAGCTCAAAATGCCCGGACCCAATGGGATAATCACTCTTGCCAGTGATCCAGATACAGCACTCCGCGCTGAAAATAAGACAGCCGCACTAGCCCTAGAGGCATTGTCCGAAGCCCTAGCGGCAGAGGAACTAACTACGCTGCGCTCCACGGTGGATAGGGACGATGTGATACTTGATAAGAGGTCCGAGTCCACCTCTTTTAAACCAGCAGACGAAATAGTCAAATTTCAGGTCCATCCAACGGACCCCACAAAGACGGCCTCCATTGGGGCACAATTAAGTCCTGATGTCGAAGCCGCACTACGAGAATTCCTTCGGGAAAATTGGGACATTTTTGCATGGCACCCTTCAGACATGCCAGGAATCCCACGCAGGCTGGCAGAGCACAGCCTAAACATCCTAAAAGGATTCAAGCCGGTCAAACAAGCTCTCCGGCGGTTTTCCGAACCCAAAAGACAGGCAATGGGAGAAGAGCTAGCCAAACTCTCAGAAGCCAGATTCATCAGAGATATAAAACATCCGGACTGGCTAGCCAATCTAGTAATGGTACCAAAAAAGGACAAATCCTGGCGCCTCTGCGTCGATTTTAACGACCTTAACAAGGCCTGTCCAAAGGACCCTTTCCCCCTCCCTCGCATCGACCAAATCATCGATGCTACCACAGGGCACGATTCATTGTGCTTCCTCGACGCATACTCCAGATACCATCAAATCAAGATGGCGGAGAAAGACCAGGCTGCAACGGCATTCATTACTCCATATGGGCCATTCTGCTTCAACACAATGCCCTTCGGACTCAAAAACGCCGGCGCAACATATCAGCGCATGATTCAAACATGTCTGGCTACCCAGATAGGCAAAACAGTAGAGGCATACGTAGACGATTTGGTCGTCAAGACCAAACACGTCGAAACTCTAGTAGAAGACTTGAGGGTGACATTCGACAACCTCCGAGCATATGACATTAAGCTCAATCCGGAAAAATGCGTCTTCGGTGTACCAGCCGGAAAGCTCTTGGGCTTCATCGTATCCGGTAGAGCAATTGAAGCAAACCTGGCCAAAATCCGAGCTCTGTCACAATTGGATATTCCAAAAGACCTCAAGCAAATACAAAAACTAACCGGATGCGTAGCGGCCTTAAGTCGCTTCATCTCCCGTTTGGGAGAAAAGACTCTGCCCCTCTACCGCCTCCTCCGGCGCACTGAACATTTTGAATGGACGGATGCTGCCACAGCCGGACTCAAAGAAATAAAGGCCATACTGGCAACAAATCCGGTCCTGGCCGCGCCCAACCTGAGCGAACCTATGTTATTATATATCGCAGCAACACATCAAGTCGTCAGCGCGGTACTCGTCGTCGAGCGAGAGACAGAAGGGCATAGATCCCCTCTTCAAAAACTAGTGTACTACGTATCCACTGTTCTAACTCCATGCAAGTCCCGGTACCCACATAATCAAAAGATAGCATATGCGGTGTTCATGGCATCCCGGAAGCTGCGACACTACTTTCAAGAGTGTTCCATAACGGTGGCCTCCAAAGTACCTCTCAACGATATTATAAACAATCGCGACACAATGGGCAGGATTGCAAAATGGGCTATTGAGCTCTTACCATTTGACATAACCTATAAACTACGGTGAGCTATAAAGTCGCAGGTTCTGGCCGACTTCGTCGCCGAATGGACCGAAGCCGAACTCCCTAAAGAGTATGGCGCATACTCCAATTGGATCATGCATTTCGACGGATCCAAAATGTTGGCTGGCTTGGGGGCTGGCGTCGTCCTGACGTCCCCAACTGGAGACACAATCCAATACGTGCTTCAAATAATGTACATGGACTCCAATAACGCAGCCGAATACGAGGCCCTTCTACATGGCCTCCGGATGGCAATCTCCATGGGCATTCAACGCCTAGAGGTGCGCGGGGATTCAAACCTTGCAATATCCCAAGTAAATGGAGACTTTGATGCCAAAGATCCAAAAATGGCAGCTTACCGCAACGCCGTCCTAAAAATGTCAGCTCGGTTCGAAGGACTCAAATTCCACCATGTAGCCCGGGATAATAACCAGGCAGCAGACGTGTTAGCACGCATCGGCGCGAAACGAGACGCCGTCCCTCCAAACATCTTCCTGGAATGGCTCTTTAAGCCATCCGTGTTATGGGAAGAGGAGTCCAGAAATAACAATCCGGAGCCAGCTGCATCACCGAACTCAGACCATTCTGACACAATCGGCGGCTCAGCCAATGAAATAACACCTTCAGCTCACGAAATAATGGCAGTAATTGCCCCGTGGACAGAACCATTCCTAGCCTACTTAATTCGGCAGGAACTTCCCGAAGACCAAAATGAGGCCCGCTGCATAGTTCGGCGATCTAAAGCCTACAAGGTCCATGAGGAAGAACTTTATAAGAAAAGCACAACCGGAGTCCTTCAAAGGTGTACCTCCAAAGAGAAGGGGCGGAATCTCCTGGCTGAAATTCACGCCGGACTCGGCGGGCACCACGCTGCAGCCCGGACACTAGTAGGCAAGGCCTTCCGTATAGGATTTTATTGGCCGACAGCCCGGGCAGATGCTCAGGACTTAGTCCAACGATGCGTCGGTTGCTAGCTCTTTGCTAATCAGAGCCACATGCCACCCACAGCCCTCAAAACTATACCCATTACCTGGCCGTTCGCGGTTTGGGGGCTTGACATGGTTGGACCCCTTAAAGGGGGAACCCACAAGCACCAATACTTATTGGTCATGGTGGACAAATTCACCAAATGGATTGAGGCCAAGCCGGTTAAAACGGAAGAATCCGGACCGGTGATAGACTTCCTATCCGGGGTAGTACACTGTTTTGGCGTCCCCCTCAGCATCATCCCTGATAATGGCATGAACTTCACTGCCGACGAGGTTAAACTCTGGTGCAAAAACATGGGCATCAAGCTCGATTACGCTTCAGTCTATCACCCCCAAACTAACGGTCAAGTCAAGCGAGCAAATGGTCTAATCATGAGCGGATCAAACCCAGACTAGTGCGGTCCCTCAAGGAATCTAACACGCACTGGGTAGAGGAGCTCGACTCCGTACTCTGGGGGCTGCGGACCACGCCAAACCGAACTACTGGATTCACACCATTTTGCATGGTGTATGGCGCAGAGGCAGTTCTGCCTTGCGATATAATTCATGACTCACCTCGTGTGCGCATGTACAAAGAAAGAGAAGCCGAGTTGGATCGGCAGGACAGTTTGGACGCCTTAGAGGAGGAGCGGGACGTGGCAAAGGCTCGTTCCGCATTCTATCAGCAGCAGGCTCGAAGATATCAAAGCAAAGAAGTACGGGCCAAAACTTACAATGTCGGCGAACTCGTTCTACGCCTGCCGGACAAGAAAAAGGACAAACTTAAGCCCAAGTGGGAAGGTCCCTTCATCATCGACCAAGTCCTGACCGGCGGAGCATACCGTCTACGTAAAGCATCTGACAACCGACTCGAGCCAAACCCATGGAACACAGCCCGTCTCCGAAGATTCTACACCTAAACACCGGACTCAGAGTTCGTCTCACTCCCCCGTCCACCTTTTTATATTTTTTACTATCTCTTGTCCCCCTCCTTCTTCCCACTTTTTTTTTCAATACCTTTTATAGGCTGATTTGCGCTTTGTTCGCACACACTTGATGTGCTCCTAGCACTCATTATACCTGGGGACTTCTTTACCAGAAGCTTATTAATATGGGCTTCACGCCCAATACATGTGTCATACTTCCGCATGTACCTTTTATTCACCATTATATGCATCGATATGACTTAAGTTTTGGCCAAGCTGGGTTGCCTGGCTCCTGTGCTTACCCCTACGTTCCCGATTGTTCGGCTAGGAGGTAAAGGGAGCACCTCTGCGATTGTTACTGCCGGGTCAACCGGATGTGTACCTCAGACTGGATGAAGCCGAAAGCTAGCGTTCTTAAGAGAATATTCGGTCGGTGACTTGAAAGATGATTTATTACTTACTTATTTATAAGCCCCTAGATGCTTTTTCTGCTATTTTCGCAGTCTGGCATTGCACCTTAGGGCATGCCTCCCAGGGAAAGGAACCCTTAACGGAACTATTCTCCCTGGAAGATGTTTCTTACTAACCATGTAATATAACATAACTAGTTGGGCACTTGTCTGATGAAGCAATTATGACCCCGGCGCCTTGTCTCCATGCATGCCCCAATTCTTTTATAACCGTAGGCGTATTCGGACACACTCCGGACTGTTGGGTCCCGAGGTTGAAGCAAAACGGTCCGCAAAGACAAACGATCTACAATCCGTCTAGAAGGCATCTTACATGTCATTTCAAATTACATCGGCAAACCAACTGATTGTACTCCTCCTCAATCCCATCTAACAGGCTGTCTAATTTACAGTCCTGTTGGGAGTATTTCGCGGCCAGTTCTACTTGGCCATACATCAAGCTCACAGGGATCTCCTTCCCATCACGCCCCGTAGGTCCGACCTCGGCCATGTGGTTTGGGTCAGCCTTCGGGTAGCGCGTCTTCACCATGGCCCAGGCCTCCCTGGCACCCTGACGGCAGGCCGATATCTTCCACAAACGGAGGCGTCGCCGTGCTCCCTGGAGCTTCTCAGCAAGCTCACCAAGGCCCTCGGGTAGGGAGACGGATGGCCATAAAGCCTGAACGACGCCACTCATCGCCTGCCGAACACGTTCGAACAATTGCACCAGCTCGGGAAGTTGGTCACCTGTTGACCCAGACATTTCCTCCGCAGGGCGACCTGTGAGCACACCTAAAGACATATTTCTGTCAAACGACTTCCTCGCCGAATTCTTCTTTTCAAAGGAATTTGCTCAAGCACTTACTATAAATGTCGCGACGAAGTCGCTGATTCTCCTTCAAGGAGCCAGACAGTTGGGCCCGAACACCTTTCATAGCTGGGTGTGGGCATCTTGGAGCTTGTTTCTCTCCTGATGCACCTTCATAAGCACCCTCTCGCCAGCCTTTAGCTGACGCAGTAGCTGTTGCTTGTCCGGATCTAGTCCGGCGCCCTCTGCAATATTATTGTCAGATTCACACCGCACTTTGTTAATTAATTATCTTTTCAAAGTACGTCTTACCAGCGGGGGTCTCTGTGGCTCCCCATGTGGCGGCCAGTGCGGCCTCAAGTTGGGCCTTGCACTCTTGGAGCTCCTGGGACAGTTGGGTATTCTTCTCCGTAAGATCCTGCATAAAAATTGATCCTTAAATCAGTTATTTTAACCATTTTAAGTCTCGGAGGCTACTGGCATATATAACTATTAAAATTACTTACACGTATGTCTTTCACATACTGCTCCGTGGCTCTGGTTAACCCATCTTGAGCGGCACGGAGGTGCACATTTCCCGCATCAAAGGCATTTAACACCTCCGGGGAGAAACACGCGTCACGAAGAACTGTCCGGCGACGCCTGTGATTCATGGCGCTCTCCACCTCAGACCGGGTGGCGGACAGCCTGTCGGCATCCTCCGTCGGGGGAGCGTCCGACTCATGCCTTGTATTCGCTTCCCCTTCCGGGCCATGCGTTGGAGCATGGCTGGCGGAGGCTTGATTGGCAACCTCTCCGGACACTGTCCGGCGAGCGCTCTTTCTGGAAAAGTTATGAGCATTAATATACCTCCGGGGAATCCTTCCCTTAAAAAATAGCGGTGCTCCGTACCGTTGTGGCGATGTTTCAGTTCGCGTCGCACTCCTCTTCCGCCTGCTGGGCCGGACTGACCCTTGTTGGCCGGTCGCCGCGGGCTCGACTTCCTGCCGTAAAGGCGCTTCCTGTCAAACACCATTGGTGCACGGTGGTCAGAACTAAGCATTAAAGAAGTAACGGCGCCAGGACTTCGGTCGTACTCACCGGGGAAGTCAGACACAAACCGGGGTAGTCAGCCATAATGGCGACTAAAGCATTATCTATGCTGAGCTGGTGGTACACCCGTCGATCAGTTCCACCACTAAGTCCGGATCCTCTCTGGAGGCCGGATCAAGGGACCTTTCTGGGTCTTCGGGTTGTGGGGCTGGGCTTTTTATGCCCTCCACATCCCGACGCAGTTCCTGTGTCAAAATCATACAATAAGACAATTGCCTTTAAAGGCACGGTTCAGATATGCATGGGACCGCTTACCCAGCTCCGAGGGTTGTTCATGGAAAATCCGTTCAGAGGATTCGTGCGGAGGAAGTCCTCCTTCTCCCCCTTGTACAAGCCGGACAGGATCTTCACCAGATCGTCGGCCGAGCTAGGTCCCTTGCGGCCGTGACGGGTGGCGTCGTCGTCTCCGTTGAAGTCCCACATGGGGTGGCCCCTATATTGGAGCTGCTGCACCCCACGCATAATGCATGTGGCCATGACTCCGATCATGGTTAATCCGGAATGGGCTAGCAGCCATATCCGGCCCATCAAGTAATGGACGCTACTATCATCTTCTTGTCGAGGGCTCCGTGGGCGCCAACTTAGGCATTTCTTCAGGGGAGTGTTGCTGAACTCCGGAAGGCCAATCCGGACTGGATCCGGCAGCGGAGCGTCCTCCATATAAAACCACTCCGAAGGCCAATCTTTGGAAGCCTTCTTTGGGGTCCCGGACAGGTATCCGGTCCCGGCGATGCACCATATTTTGGCTCCGCCCACTTGATATATCGACCCCTCGTGAGAGCGGGGTACGAGGCAGAACAGCCTCTTCCACAGCGCAAAATGGGGCTCAATGCCCAAGAACAGCTCACACAGAGCTATGAAGCCCACGATGTGCAAAATGGAGGCAGGTGTAAGGTGATGAAGCTGGAGTCCGTAGAACTCCAGGAGCCCCTGGAGAAACGGATGTATAGGAAATCCGAGTCCCCTTATTAAGTAGGAGACGAAGCACACCCGCTCTCCTTTGGAGGGATTGGGGGCGCTCTCCGCCTGCTTCCCACCTTTGTAGGTGGCCAGTCCGGCTCGAACCGGAACCATGAAGGCCGGGGGAAGATATCCCTCTGCTTGGAGCGTCACTAACTCACTGTGCGAGACTGAGCATCTCCTCCAATCTCCTGGCTTAGGGCTGGGAGCGCGAGAAGAGGAGCCGCGTCGACTATCCATGTTGGAATGGGTTTGGTCTCAGATGCGCCTCGATGAGTGCTTGCGGAAGTAGGATGATGTGATTTGGATCTGGATCCTCGCCGCTCTTATAGGCAGCTTATTTGCGCAGCTAGGGGGTAAAACATAAAAATACCCTGGCTTTTCGCATTCGTGCGACGCGTGGAAGAAGACCATTATTGGACGCGGAAGCCAAGGAGCGCAACATTTATGAAGCAACCAGACACTATCCGGCAAACACATGGAGCATGAAGAAGAACCCTCCTTGCAAACGCCGAAGACAACATACATGTCGGATTCGTCGTTATTGAAGCCTGGTTTGGGGGCTACTGAGGGAGTCGCGGACTAGGGGGTGTCCGGATAGCCGAACTATCATCATCGGCCGGACTCCAAGACTATGAAGATACAAGATTGAAGACTTCGCCCCGTGTCCGGATGGGACTTTCCTTGGCGTGGAAGGCAAGCTTGGCGATACGGATATGTAGATCTCCTACCTTTGTAACCGACTTTGTGTAACCCTAGCCCTCTCCGGTGTCTATATAAACCGGATGGCCTTAGTCCATAGGACGAACAACAATCATACCATAGGCTAGCTTCTAGGGTTTAGCCTCCTTGATCTCGTGGTAGATCTACTCTTGTAACCCACATCATCAATATTAATCAAGCAGGACGTAGGGTTTTACCTCCATCAAGAGGGCCCGAACCTGGGTAAAAACATCGTGTCCCTCGTCTCCTGTTACCATCCGCCTAGACGCATAGTTCGGGACCCCCTACCCGAGATCCGCCGGTTTTGACACCGACAGCGGCCGCCCACTTTGTGCCTCGGGGAGCTGTGATATAGAACCACCTTCGTTGCCATAAATCGGACACCTCCGGGAAGGAACCTTCTGGCCATGGGGCATCAGCGCTTTTGCTTATTATAGCACCTCCGCACTCCGCGTGTCGCCCATCGATCACCTTCGGCTTTACATTGAAGGTCTTGAGCCATAGACCGAAGTGGGGGTGATGTGGAGGAGGGCTTCGCACACGACGATAAACGACGAGATGTGAAGGATGGAATCCGGAGCTAGATCGTGAAAATCTAGCCCGTAGTAAAACATGATCCCCCTCACAAAGGGATCAAGACTAAAGCCTAAGCCTCGCAGGAAGTGGGAAACAAATATAACGCTCTTGTTGGGTTTGAGAGTGGGGATGACCTGCCCTTGGGCAGGAAGCCTATGCTGGATTTTGGCGGTCAGATACCTGGCCTCCCTGAGAGAGGGCTTCGCACACGATGATAAACAACGAGATGTGAAGGATGGAATCCAGAGCTAGATCGTGAAAATCTAGCCCGTAGTAAAACATGATCCCCCTCACAAAGGGATCAAGACTAAAGCCTAAGCCTCGCAGGAAGTGGGAAACAAATACACGCTCTCGTTGGGTTCAGGAGTGGGGATGACCTGCCCTTGGGCAGGAAGCCTGTGCTGGATTTTGGCGGTCAGATACCTGGCCTCCCTAAGCTTCTTGATGTCCTCCTCTATGACAGAAGAGGCCATCCACCAACCTTGAAGGTTGGGTCCGGACATGATCGAAGGTCCGAAGTGCTTAAGCCTGAGCTTTGGGTGTTGGAACTCGAGGTGGGGGAAGGAGCAAGCGTGGCAAGAAAGGGACGGGCCTCGATCCCTCTATAAAGGGGGTGAATATCAAGCGTCCTCAGCGTGACCATTTGGGACTTGCCTAAAATCGAGGAGTCATACCAACAGGCGTAGTTGGGTTACCCATGCCCGTATTGATGAGAATCACGTGATAGGGGAACACGATCTCTGCTTTGACAGGACGTGCCAATAAAACCGCCTCACAACACGTGTAGTGGCAGGCTGGGAAAAATGGTTCGTAGTGACTGGGCCATGGCATGATTTCCCGCTAGGAAAAGTTGTCAGCAGATTGGATTTGTGGAATATTATGCTCTCTACAGTGGTATGTGGAATTTATTTTGCAGAGCCGGACATGATTCATGTGTTCGAAGTTTATCTTGGAGTATTCGGAGATGGAACACGCCTTGCAATGCCGAAGGCAGTATGCATGCCGGACTCATCATCATTGAAGCCTGGTTCAGGTGCTACTGAGGGAGTCCTGGATTAGGGGGTATTTAGACAGCCGGACTATATACTTTGGCCGGACTGTTGGACTATGAAGACACAAGATTAAAGACTTCGTCCCGTGTCCGTATGGGACTCTCCTTTGCGTGGCAGGCAAGCTTAGCGATTCGGATATGTAGATCTCCTTCTCTGTAACCGACTCTGTGTAACCCTAGCCCCCTCCGGTGTCTATATAAACCGGAGGGTATAGTCCGTAGGACAAGAACAATCATAATCATAGGCTAGCTTCTAGGGTTTAGCCTCTACGATCTCGTGGTAGACCAACTCTGTAATACTCATATCATCAAGATCAATCAAGCAGGAAGTAGGGTATTACCTCCATCGAGAGGGCCCGAACCTGGGTAAACATCATGTCCCCAGCCTCCTGTTACCATTAGCCTTAGACACACAGTTCGGGACCCCCTACCCGAGATCCGCCGGTTTTGACATTGACAATGCCTCACACACAATGATAAATGCCAAAAGATTGAGTAAGGAATTTGGGGCTAGATCATGAAAGTCTAACCCATAGTAAAACATAAGACCGCGGACGAAAGGATGTAGGGGAAACCCTAGTCCACGAAGGAAGTGGGGGATGAACACTACCCTCTCATTAGGCTTCACAGTGGGGATAATCTACTTTTTGGCAGGGAGCCGATGGACTATGTCCATGGCCAAATACCCAGCTTCTCGGAGCTCCTTGACGTTCTCCTTTGTAACATAGGAAGCCATCCACTTGCCCTGCGCTCCAGATCTGGACATGGCTAGGAGTGTTTGGTGTCAATAGAAAGGATTGAGACTCGGGCGTTGGAGCTCGAATGACGGATAGGCTGAGGAGGAAGAAGGCGTGGGGTAAAAAGATGGATCTTTGTCTTCTTATAAAGGAGTGGATATCAAGCGTCCCCTCTGGAGCCTTAAATCTCGCATGTTCCCAAGGGGACGTGTGAACAACGCGATTGGATTATCCAAACCCCTGTTAATGAGAATCCCGTGATAAAGGGGACACAATCTCTGCTTTGACAAGACATGTCAATGGCCGTGCCTCGAAATGCGAAATGGGGCTGTAAAATGGTTCAGAATCACTACTGCAGAATGCTGCTAATGCGACACTACGATCAGAGACCCTTTGAGAAACTGTGTGTGATGCAATAATCGCAAACGGTGGTGTCAGAGAACCGTCAAAAATGTCCAAAATGTTTGGGATGACGAATGCATCAAACACAGTTCAGATTTGAGTTGCGCGTGCGATGCAGGGCCTACGGTTCAGTTGAGTTAACTATTTGTGATGAGGTGGAACAAAAGAAACGGGCAGCCAGATGAAGGCGTGTGTGATAAACATCTTACAGTTCACTAGGATGAACTGTTTGTGATTAGGCAACACAAAAGAAACGGTCAGGCAGATCAAGGTGTGTGCGATATACAACATGCAGTTTACTCGGATGAATAGTTTGCGTTGAGAGAAGAGAACAGAAACGGTTCAATATAACAAGATGTGTGTGATACATGGCAAACAAGTCTGTAATCAGAAATGTGTGCGAAGACCGATAATAACACAGACGATTGCTTCCAATAAGACGTATGTGATATGCTCTGTCTACAAAACATGTAATGGCCATTGGGGGACGGGCGGTCATCCAGATACGCCATAAAGATACAAAGAGGCATCATATATCAGCAAGGACTAGTTGTTCCACCAGTAGGTCATCTAAGAGAACTCTCAAGTTAAGTGTGCTCAGGCTGGATCAACCATGGGATGGGTGACTAGATGGGAAGTTGTGTTGATGTTAAATTAACTGATCGGATGGGTCATTTTGGTCAAATGACCGAAATGACCCATTCACTCAGCTAATTTAACCTCGAGGTCCTTGTTTTTTATTTTTATTTTATGTGTTAACATATGTTAAAGAAGGTCTACCGCATTACTTTTTGACAATGTGTATACATGGCATACAGTTGATCCATCTGACCTATTTGTGATGGAATAAGCCGTGTGTGTTGTGGGCAAATGCTTGCTAGTGTACAACCATTTGCGATTGATGAATTCATCACCGACGGGTTCCCTAGTGTGGTCCGCGTTCATCTCATCATTATCTACTTCTTGTGCTAGCTCAATGTTCCTTTATATTGTAAGTTTTCATTAATTGATGGTGTTCTATGAACATGCCAATGTTTCCCGCCATTTTATCACCTGTTTCCCGCCACCCAACGATATTGCACATAAACCTAGGCGTGGCACGACACACGGAGGCAACAAGCGCATCATGTAGCACATCCACCTTTCCAAGCATGCCAACGCACCAAAGCGTCGCCTCTGGCATCAACCTCGTCGACGAGGAAAACCAAAAGGTGCCACGACCCGTCGAGGCCGTGGCGCTCCCCGGCAACGCGATGGATGACGCCGTGATGCCCGTCATCGCTAGGGTTGAGCAGACCTTTGGCGCATGGTGCTTCAGCGCCGCAGATCAAGATAGGCATGTCAGCACCGAGAGGCTACAGCTCGCCGCACAACATGATCCTGAAGGAAATATGCCCTAGAGGCAATAATAAAGTTATTATTTATTTCCTTAATTTATGATATATGTTTATTATTCATGCTAGAATTGTATTAACCGGAAACTTAGTACATGTGTGAATACAGAGACAAAAAGAGTGTCACTAGTATGCCTCTACTTGACTAGCTCGTTGAATCAAAGATGGTTAAGTTTCCTAGCCATAGACAAGAGTTTTCATTTGATTAACGAGATCACATCATTAGGAGAATGATGTGATTGACTTGACCCATTCCGTTAGCTTAGCACTTGATCGTTTAGTATGTTGCTATTGCTTTCTTCATGACTTATACATGTTCCTGTGACTATGAGATTATGCAACTCCCGTTTACCAGAGGAACACTTTGTGTGCTACCAGACATCACAACGTAATTGGGTGATTATAAAGGTGCTCTACAGGTGTCTCCAAAGGCACTTGTTGGTTTGGCGTATTTCTAGATTAAGATTTGTCACTCCGATTGTCGGAGAGGTATCTCTGGGCCCACTCGGTAATGCACATCAATATAAGCCTTGCAAGCATTGCAACTAATGAGTTAGTTGCGGGATGATGTATTACGGAACGAGTAAAGAGACTTGCCGGTAACGAGATTGAATTAGGTATTGAGATACCGACGATCGAATCTCGGGCAAGTAACATACCGATGACAAAGGGAACAACGTATGTTGTTATGCGGTTTGACCGATAAAGATCTTCGTAGAATATGTGGGAGCCAATATGAGCATCCAGGTGCCGCTATTGGTTTTTGATCGGAGACGTGTCTCGATCATGTCTACATAGTTCTCGAACCCGTAGGGTCCGCATGCTTAAAGTTCGATGATGGTTATATTATGAGTTTATGTGTTTGGATGTACCGAAGGTAGTTCGGAGTCCCGTATGTGATCATGGACATGACGTGGAGTCTCGAAATGGTTGAGACGTAAAGATCGATATATTGGACGACTATATTTGGACAGCGGAATGGTTCTGGGTGAGATCGGGACAATACCGGAGCACCGGGAGGTTATCGGAACCCCTCGGGAGGTATATGGGCCTTAATGGGCTTTAGTGGAAAGGAGGGGAAAGGAGCAAGGGAGGCCCCCCCAAGCCCAATCCTTATTGGGAGGGGGGCTGCCCCCCCCCCCCTTCCTCTTCCTTCCCTCTCCCTCTCCAAGTAGGAAAAGGAGGAGTCCTACTCCCGGTGGGAGTAGGACTCCCCCCTTGGGCGCGCCTCCTCCTCCTGGCCGGCCGTCTCCTCCCCTCCTTTATATACGGAGGAGGGGGGCACCCCATAGACACAACAATTGATCCCTTGGATCTCTTAGCCGTGTGCGGTGCCCCCCTCCACCATAATCCACCTCGATAATATCGTAGCGGTGCTTAGGCGAAGCCCTGCATCGACAGAACATCATCATCGTCACCACGACATCATGCTGACGAAACTCTCCCTTAAAGCTCGACTGGATCAGAGTTCGAGGGACGTCATCGAGTTGAACGTGTGCTGAACTCGGAGGTGCCGTGCATTCGGTACTTGATTGGTCGGATCGTGAAGACGTACGACTACATCAACCGCGTTGTGCTAACGCTTCCGCTTTCGGTCTATGAGGGTACATGGACACATTCTCCCCTCTCGTTGCTATGCATCACCATGATCCTGTGTGTGCGTAGGAAAATCTTGAAATTACTACGTTGCCCAACAGTGGTATCAGAGCCTGGTTTTATGCATAGATGTTATATGCACGAGTAGAACACAAGTGAGTTGCGGGCGATGCAAGTCATACTGCTTACCAGCATGTCATACTTTGATTCGGAGGTATTGTTGGATGAAGCGGCCCGGACCGACATTACGCGTACGCTTACGCAAGACTGGTTCTACCGACATGCTTTGCACATATTTGGCTGGTGGGTGTCAGTTTCTCCAACTTTAGTTGAACCGAGTGTGGCTACGCCCGGTCCTTGAGAAGGTTAAAACAGCACTAACTTGACAAACTATCGTTGTGGTTTTGATGCGTAGGTAAGAATGGTTCTTGCTCAGCCCATAGCAGCCACGTAAAACTTGCAACAACAAAGTAGAGGACGTCTAACTTGTTTTTGCAGGGCATGTTGTGATGTGATATGGTCAAGGCATGATGCTATATTTTATTGTATGAGATGATCATGTTTTGTAACCGAGTTATCGGCAACTGGCAGGAGCCATATGGTTATCGCCTTATTGTATGCAATGCAATTGCCTTGTAATTGCTTTACTTTATCACTAAGTGGTAGTGATAGTCGTAGAAGCAATTGTTGGCGAGACAACAACGATGCTATGATGGAGATCAAGGTGTCGCGCCGGTGACGATGGTGATCATGACGGTGCTTCGGAGATGGAGATCACAAGCACAAAATGATGACGGCCATATCATATCACTTGTATTGATTGCATGTAATGTTTATCTTTTATGCATCTTATCTTGCTTTGATTGACGGTAGCATTATAAGATGATCTCTCACTAAATTTCAAGATAAAAGTGTTCTCCCTGAGTATGCACTGTTGCCAAAGTTTGTCGTGCCCAGACAACACATGATGATCGGGTGTGATAAGCTCTACGTCCATCTACAACGGGTGCAAGCCAGTTTTGCACATGCAGAATACTCAGGTTAAACTTGACGAGCCTAGCATATGCAGATATGGCCTCGGAACACTAAGACCGAAAGGTCGAGCGTGAATCATATAGTAGATATGACCAACATAGTGATGTTCACCATTGAAAACTACTCCATTTCACATGATGATCGGTTATGGTTTAGTTGATTTGGATCACGTGATCACTTAGATGATTAGAGGGATGTCTATCTAAGTGGGAGTTCTTAAGTAATATGATTAATTGAAATACAATTTATCATGAACTTAATCCTGATAGTATTTTGCAAATAATGTTGTAGATCAATAGCTCGCGTTATTGCTTCCCTATGTTTTATATGTGTTCCTAGAGAAAACTAAGTTGAAAGATGATAGTAGCAATGATGCGGACTGGGTCCATGATCTAAGGTTTATCCTCATTACTGCACAGAAGAATTATGTCCTTGATGCACCGCTAGGTGACAGACCTATTGCAGGAGTAGATGCAGACATTATGAACGTTTAGCTAGCTCAGTATGATGACTACTTGATAGTTTAGTGCACCATGCTTAACGGCTTAGAATCGGGACTTCAAAGACGTTTTTGAACGTCATGGACCATATGAGATGTTCCAGGAGTTGAAGTTAATATTTCAAGCAAATATCTGAGTTGAGAGATGTCAAGTCTCCAACAAGTTCTATAGCTAAAAGATGGAGGAGAATTGCTCAACTAGTGAGCAAGTGCTTAGATTGTCCGAGTACTACAATCGCATGAATCAAGTGGGAGTTAATCTTCCAGATAAGATTGTGATTGACAGAGTTCTCTAGTCACCATCACCAAGTTACTAGAACTTCGTGATGAACTATAGTATGCAAGGGATGACGAAAACGATTCCCGAGCTCTTCGTGATGCTGAAATTGATGAAAGTAGAAATTAGGAAAGAGCATCAAAGTGTTGATGATCGACAAGACCACTAGTTTCAAGAAAAAGGCAAAGGGAAAGAAAGGGAACTTCAAGTAGAATGACAAGCAAGTTGTCACTCCCGTGAAGAAGCCCAAAGTTGGACAAAATCCTGAAACTAAGTGCTTCTACTGCAAAGGAAATGGTCACTAGAAGTGGAAATGCCCTGAATATTTGGTGGATAAGAAGGATGGCAGAGTGAACAAGGGTATATTTGATATACAGGTTATTGATGTGTACCTTACTAGTGTTTATAGTAGCCCCTGAGTATTTGATACTTGTTCGGTTACCAAGATTAGTAACTCGAAACAAGAGTTATAGAATAAACAGAAAAACTAGTTGAGGGTGAAGTGACGATGTGTGTTGGAAGTGGTTCCAAGATTGATATGATCATCATCGTACACTCCCTATACTTTCGAGATTACTGTAGAACCTAAATAAATGTTATTTGGTGTTTGTGTTGAGCATAAATATGATTAGATCATGTTTGTTGTGATATGATTATTCATCTAAGACGGAGAATAAATTGTTATTCAGTTTACATGAATAAAACCTTCGATGGTAATACACCCAATCAAAATAGTTTGCTGGATCTCGATCATGGTAATACACATATTCATTATATTGATGCCAAAAGATGCAAAGTTGATAATGATAGTGCAACATATTTGTGGCACTGCTGTCTGGGTCATATCCGTGTAAAGCTCATGAAGAAACTCCATAAAGATGGATTTTTGGAATCACTTGATTATGAATCATTTGATGCTTGCGAACCGTGCCTTATGGGCAAGATGACTAAAACTCCGTTCTCCAGAACAACGGAATGAGCTACTGACTTATTGGAAATAATACATACTGATGTATACGATCCAATGAGTGTTGATGCTCGTGGCGAGTATCTTTATTTTCTGACCTTGACAGATGATTTGAGTAGATATGGGTATATCTACTTAATGAAACACAAGTCTGAAACATTTGAAAAGTTCAAAGAATTTCAGAGTGAAGTGGAGAATCATCTTAACAAGAAAATAAAGTTTCTATGATCTGATCATGGAGGAGAATATTTGAGTTACGAGTTTGGCCTTCATATAAAACAATGTGGAATAGTTTCACAGCTCACGCCACCTGGAACACCACAGCGTTATGATGTGTCCGAACATCGTAACCACACTTTATTGGATATGGTACGATCTATGATGGCTCTTATAGGTTTACCACTATCGTTTTGGGGTTATGCATTAGAGACAGTTGCATTCACTTTAAATAGGGCACCATCAAAATCCGTTGAGACGACGCCTTATGAACTATGGTTTAGTAAGAAACCAAAGTTGTCGTTTCTTAAAATTTGGGGCTGCGATGCTTATGTGAAAAAGCTTCAACCTGATAAGCTCGAGCCCAAATCAGAGAAATGCATCTTCATGAGGTACCAAAAGGAAACTGTTGGGTACACCTTCTATCACAGATCCGAAGGCAATATATTCGTTGCTAAAAATGGATCCTTTCTAGAGAAGGAGTTTCTCTCGAAAGAAGTGAGTGGGAGAAAAGTAGAACTTGATAAGGTAATTGTACCTGCTCCCTTATTGGAAAGTAGTTCATCATAGAAATGTGTTCCTGTGACTCCTACACCAATTAGTGAGGAAGCTAATGATGATGATCATGGAACTTCAGATCAAGTTGCTACCGAACCTCATAGGTCTTCCAGAGTAAGATCCACACCAGAGTGGTACGGTAATCATGTTCCGGAAGTCATGTTACTAGACCATGATGAACCTACGAACTATGAGGAAGCGATGATGATCCCAGGTTCCGCGAAATGGCTTCAGGCCATAAAATCTGAGATAGGATCCATGTATGATAACAAAGTATGGACTTTGGTTGACTTGCTCGATGATCAGCGAGCCAAGTTAAATAAATGGATCTTCAAGAAGAAGATGTACACTGATAGTAGTGTTACTATCTACAAAGCTCGACTTGTTGCAAAAGGTTTTCGACAAGTGCAAGGTGTTGAATACGATGAGATTTTCTCACTTGTAACGATGCTTAAGTCTGTCCGAATCATGTTAGCAATTGCCACATTTTATGAAATCTGGCAAATGGATGTCAAAACTGCATTCCTTAAATGGATGTTTCTTAAAGAAGTGTTGTATATGATATAACCAGATGGTTTTTTCAATCCTAAAGGTGCTAACAAAATGTGCAAGCTCCAGCGATCCATCAATGGACTGGTGCAAGCATCTCGGAGTTGGAATATACGCTTTGATGAGTTGATCAAAGCATATGGTTTTCTATAGACTTTTGGAAAGACATGTATTTACAAGAAAGTGAGCGGGAGAACTATAGCCTTTCTGATAAGTATATGTGAATGACATATTGTTGATCAGAAATGATATAGAATTTTCTGGAAAGCATAAAGGAGTGTTTGAAAGGAGTTTTTAAAAGAAAGACCTCGGTGAAGCTGCTTACACATTGAGCATCAAGATCTATAGAGATAGATCAAGATGCTTGATAAGATTTTTCAATGAGTACATATCTTGATAAGATTTTGAAGTAGTTCAAAATGGAATAGTCAAAAAGGAGTTCTTTCCCGTGTTGCAAGGTGTGAAGTTGAGTAAGACTCAAAACCCGACCAAGGCAGAAAATAGAAAGAGAATGGAAGTCATTCCTATGCCTCAGTCATAGATTCTATAAAGTATCTTGTGCTGTGTACCAGTCCTATTGTGTACCTTGTCATAAGTTTGGCAAGGGGGTACAATAGTGATCTAAGAGTAGATCAATGGACATCGGTCAAAATTATCCTTAGTAAGGACTAAGGAAATATTTCTCGATTATGGAAGTGATTAAAGAGCTTGTCGTAAAGAGTTACGTCGATGCAAGCTTTTACACCGATCCAGATGAATCTAAATATCAATCTGGATACATATTGAAAGTGGGAGCAATTAGCTAGAGTAGCTCCATGCAGAGCATTGTAGACATAAAATATTTGCAAAATACATACGACTCTGAATTTGACAGACCCGTTGACTAAACATCTCTCACGAGCAAAACATGATCACACCTTAGTAATCTTTGGGTGTTAATCACATAGCGATGTGAACTAGATTATTGACTCTAGTAAACCCTTTGGGTGTTGGTCACATGACGATGTGAGCTATGGGTGTTAATCACATACAGATGTGAATATTTGTGTTAAATCACATGGTGATGTGAACTAGATTATTGACTCTAGTGCAAGTGGGAGACTGAAGGAAATATGCCCTAGAGGCAATAATAAAGTTATTATTTATTTCCTTATTTTATGATAAATGTTTATTATTCATGCTAGAATTATATTAACCGGAAACTTAGTACATGTGTGAATACATAGACAAATAGAGTGTCACTAGTATGCTTCTACTTGACTAGCTCGTCGAATCAAAGATGGTTAAGTTTCCTAGCCATAGACATGAGTTATCATTTGATTAACGAGATGACTTGACCCATTCCGTTAGCTTAGCACTTGATCATTTAGTATGTTGTTATTGCTTTCTTCATGACTTATACATGTTCCTATGACTATGAGATTATGCAACTCCCGTTTACCGGAGGAACACTTTGTGTGCTACCAAACGTCACAACGTAAGTGGGTGATTATAAAGGTGCTCTACAGGTGTCTCCAAAGGTACTTGTTGGGTTGGTGTATTTTGAGATTAGGATTTGTCACTCCGATTGTCGGAGAGGTATCTCTGGGACCACTCGGTAATGCACATCAATATAAGCCTTGCAAGTATTGCAACTAATGAGTTAGTTGCGGGATGATGTATTATGAAACGAGAAAAGAGACTTTCCGATAACGAGATTGAACTAGGTATTGAGATACCAACGATCGAATCTCGGGCAAGTAACATACTGATGACAAAGGGAACAACATATGTTGTTATGCGGATTGAACAATAAAGATCTTCGTAGAATATGTGGGAGCCAATATGAGCATCCAGGTTCCGCTATTGGTTATTGATCGGAGACGTGTCTCGGTCATGTCAACATAGTTCTCGAACCCGTAGGGTCCGCACGCTTAAAGTTTGATGACGGTTATATTATGAGTTTATGTGTTTTGATGTACCAAAGGTAGTTCGGAGTCCCGGACGTGATCACGGACATGACAAGAAGTCTCGAAATGGTCGAGACATAACGATCGATATATTGGACGACTATATTTGGACACCGGAATGGTTCCAGGTGAGATCGGGACATTACCGGAGCACCGGGAGGTTATCGGAACCCCCCGGGAGGTATATGGGCCTAAATGGACTTTAGTGGAAAGGAGGGGAAAGGAGCTAGGGAGGGGGGCGCCCTCCCCCCCAAGCCCAATCCGAATTGGGAGGCGGGCCGGGCCCCCTTTCCTTCCTCCCTCCTTCCTCTTCCTTCCCTCTCCCTCTCCAAGTAGGAAAAGGAGGAGTCCTACTCCCGGTGGGAGTAGGACTCCCCCGCTTGGCGCGCCTCCTCCTCCTGGCCGACCCTCTCCTCCCCTCCTTTATATACGTAGGAGGGGGGCACCAATAGACACAACAATTGATCCCTTGGATCTCTTAGCCATGTGCGGTGCCCCCCTCCACCATAATCCATGTTGATAATATCGTAGCGGTGCTTAGGCGAAGCCCTGCGTCGGTAGAACATCATCATCGTCACCACGCTGTCGTGCTGACGGAACTCTCCCTCAAATCTCGGCTGGATCGGAGTTCGAGGGACATCATCGAGTTGAACGTGTGCTGAACTCGGAGGTGCCGTGCATTCGATACTTGATCAGTCGGATCATGAAGACGTATGACTACATCAACTGCGTTATGCTAACGCTTCCGCTTTCGGTCTACGAGGGTACATGGACACACTCCCCCCTCTCGTTGTTATGCATCACCATGATCCTGTGTGTGCGTAGGAAAATTTTGAAATTACTACGTTGCCCAACAGATCGATGGTGCGCCGCAAAGCAAGCTAGGCACGTCCGCGCTGATAGGCTGCGGCTCGCCACACGACGAGAGCGTTGGAGCGCCGCAGAGCGAGAGGTGCGGCACGCCACACAGCAAGAGCGGATCCATCGGCGCTTGTCTGCTGTCGACAGGGCGTCGTAGCTGGGTACACGTCCCGTCAGTACCCCCATTCCTTACCAGGAGTGGGCACAGGACCTCTGCGCCATACTTCCACTAGAGGCCGGCTGCGCCGTACTTGCAGCGGACGCCTGCCGCGTCGTTTGCATGAGTCATGCCATTCGCCTTATCCGCGGCCCGCTCAATGCCAATGCGCTGGTCGGTAGGCTCGACTGCTTCCTTGGCCCAGGTGTCCACCTAGGCGCAGTAGAGGAACATGGACGTCGCATCCTCGAGGTGGTGCTCTCCGATGAAATATCCAACTTGGAGCTCGAGATCGTGCTCCAGAAGTACCGCGAGTGTGTTGACTGCTTGGACGAACGTCTGCACGAGTTCAGGCAGAGCCAAGAGCTACCGTAGGCAAGGGTGCTGGTCATGGTCTCATGGACGCGTTTTATTTTGTTGAGTCGTTTCGATGTGGATAGCTATGTATTCACAACAATCATACTATTGCTCTGTTTATTGCTCTATTTCAATGTGTGTACTCTGTTTTCCGTTCTTATACGTTCTGTTACAATGTGTGTTTATACGCTTTCCATTATATGTTCTTATATGTTCAAATCTATCTGTTTTTGTATAATTAATATTAAATTCAAATCTATCCGTTCTTATATGTTCTGTTACAATGTGTGTTTATATAGATAGATTTGAATTAGTATACAAAAACAGATAGAAAATGGAATTCATAATGTATTTAATATTAATTGTTCATTAGTTCATCACAGAATATATATAATATCATCACATATATGTGATGATACTTAACTACTAGGTACAATGCATAAAATTGAAATCGAACAATACTAAAACTAATAATCCCTCCTGGGGCCAATATTCTGGCAGCCCCTCACCAGCATCTCCCTGGTGCACGACGTCTTCCCTGAGCGGAGGCAGTACTCCGCCTCCTCCACCTCGCAGCGCTGGACGTGCGGATCTCCTCTTGCAGGTGGACACGTGCGAACGATCTTGCCATTTTGTTGGGCGCCTACCGGAGCTCCTCGTTGGTGGCACGCTGGAGCTTATTGGCCAGCTCCACGCAGCGATGAGGCGCCTAGCGCCTCTGGCCTTCCTCACGAAGTACCCGTCTTCGTACACCTCCTCCGCACGACGACGCGCGCGCCCCCAAAGCTCCGCCGCCTCCTTTTTCCAGGGGGCATCATGGGCTTCACAGGCCACCTGGTACCTGGCATCCTCCTCTGACATCTCCTTCTTGGAAGCCACTTGCCCCGCTTTCTCAGCTGGCGGCAGCGACTTCCAAAGACAAAGATCGTACTAGCCCCGAAACCAATCCAAAGTTGGGGGATCCGGCACAACCTCGTTCGGTGGTGCGTAGGTGTCCTCGTCGGTGCTCTTTGAGTGAGCCTCGTCGGGGGGTGACAACTCCTCGTCGGCACGTGGGCAGACTAGCGGCGCCATGGCAGAGATTTGAGAGAGAGAGAGGGAGAGAGAGAGAGATAGATAGACAGATAGATAGAGAGCTAGCAAGGAGAGGATCTAGATGAGAATGCAGGCGGGACGACGTGAGCAAGGTAGTATTTATTGGCGACCGGAATCTAGATCGTTGGGAACAGTACACGCGCTGGTCGCTGGAATTTACGAGTACTGTAGTGTGAATTACACACAATTCCCACAGCAAAATCTGTGTGTGAACATAATAGCTAACGGTTCCCAACGCGGAACCGTGTTTGATTAATAAAGCCCGCCACCCACCTTCCAAAACTCGAGGCGCGAAATAGATTGCTAATCATGTGGGACCAGTTGTCTTGCCAGATTTTAGATTTCCTTTTTTGAAAACCAGATATTTACATCGTCTGATGATTTTTGAACTCGCACATAAGTACACAAATATGATTTTTCAAACCTTTATGGTTAGCCTTTGCATGTAGATGTAGTTCAAATTTTAATTACGGTCGTTAAATGGATAGGATATCACTTAAATATCTTCAAAAGGTCAAATGACCCCTGAAATTTTCCAAATATTCACATGACAGTTAGTATCAGTGCACATTATGAGTAGAAATTTTTTAAAGGCCGTAAGAGGAAGCTATCTGCCGTTTGTCATTAAACATGCATTGTACCCTCTCGGAACCACGGGCCTTCTAGTGAGTTGCTCCGGTTTGTGAGGGGTGTGTGTCCAAACTTTCGTTAAGCAAGCCAATTTTTTAACCACATCATCTTGGTGGCATGACATTACATCAAGCAAGGTTTCATGTTTTTCTGATCATTTTCTTATTTTTTTGGAATAAAAATGCCATGGCACTCCATGCATGTACATGTGTCCATGCCATGAGACCAATATGTTTGAAAATTCCTTCTACTTTACTGCACATGGAATTAACTCACACACAAGTACACAAATATGATTTTTCAAACCGTTATGGTTAGCCATTACATGTACATCTACTTCAAATTTGAATTTCGGTCATTAAATGGCAAGGAAATCACTTAGATGTCTTAAAAAGGTCAAATGCCCCTGAAATTCTAAATTCTCACATGACAGTTAGTATCAGTGCACATTACACGTAGAAAAAAATTTGAATACCGTAAGAGGAAGCTATCTGCCGTTCGTCATCAAACATGCATTATTCCCTCTCGGAACCATGAGCCTTCTAGTGAGTTGCTCCGGTTTGTGAGGGGTGTGTGTCCAAACTTTCGTCAAGCAAGCCAATTTTTGTACCACATCATCTTGGTGGCATGACATTACATCAAGCAAGGTTTCATGTTTTTCTGATCATTTTTTAATTCCTGGAATAACAATGCCATGGCACTCCATGCTTGTACATGCATGTGTCCATGCTGTGAGACCAATATGTTTGAAAATTCCTTCTAATTTACTGCACATGGAATTAACTCACACACAAGTACACAAATATAATTTTTCAAACCGTTATGATTAGCCATTGCATGTACATCTAGTTCAAATTTAAATTACGTACGGTCATTAAATGGCTAGGAAATCACTTATATCTCTTTAAAAGGTCAAATGACCCCTGAAATTTTCCCAATTTTCACATGACAGTTAGTATCAATGCACATTACACGTAGAAAATTTTTGAAGGCCGTAAGAGGAAGCTATCCGCCGTTTGTCAGCAAACATGCATTGTTCCCTCTCGGAACCACGAGCCTTCTAGTGAGTTGCTCCATTTTGTGAGGGGTGTGCGTCCAAACTTTCGTCAAGCAAGCCAATTTTCTACCACGTCATCTTGGTGGCATGACATTACATCAAACAAGGTTTCATGTTTTTCTAGTCATTTTTTAATTTTTTGGAATAACAATGCCATGGCACTCCATGCATGTACATGCATGTGTCCATGCCGTGAGACCAATATGTTTGAAAATTCCTTCTAATTTACTACGCATGGAATTAACTCGCACGCAAGTACACACATATGATTCTTCAAACCATTATGGTTAGTCGTTGCATGTACATCTAGTTCAAATTTGAATTACGGTCATTAAATGGCTAGGATATCACTTAAATCTCTTTAAAAGGTCAAATGACCCCTGCAATTTTCCAAATTTTCACATGATAGTTAGTATCAGTGCACATTACACATAGAAAATTTTTGAAGGCCGTAAGAGGAAGCTATCTGCCGTTGATCAGCAAAGATGCAGTGTTCCGTCTCGAAACCACAAGCCTTCAAATGAGTTGCTCCGGTTTGTGAGGGGTGTCACTACAAAAAAAATACACTTCTGTGATGATACGTGTTTGTCATAGTAGGTCGCGTTTTCTGTCATGCATGTACATCCATGACGATTTTATGACAGAATCAAGATAGTCATACATGTGCTATCGTAGAAGTGGTCCATGACATTACCAAAATTATCATCACAGAAGTGTCCACTTCCATGACGATAAATCGGGTGTCACATAAGTGCTTTCGTCAAGGGTGACCGACATATGGCATCCACCGTAACGGAACACGTTAAGCTATCGGGTCCGGTTTTGGATCCGATAACCCGTTAACAGCCCAGACCAATGGGGATTTTCCACTTGTAAAATCATCATTGGATGGAGGAAACATGTGCCAGCTCCGCGTTGGCACAAGTGTCACTCATCCAATGGGCGAGATGCGCCTATGATACGTTGACACATGTACCGGCACAAAAGTGGCCCATAAAGTTTAAATGGGCCGGCCCAACTAAAGGCCCACAAGATTTTGCGGACCATAATGGGCTGGCCCGGCTAAAGGCCCACAAGATTTAGTGGTCCATAATTGGTTGGTCCAGGTAAAGGCCCACGAGATTTTGCGGACCATAATGGGCTGGCCCAGCTAAAGGCCCACAAGATTTAGCGAGCCATAATGGGCCGGCCCAGGTAAAGGCCCACGAGATTTTGTGGACCATAATGGTCGGGCCCAGCTAAAGGCCCACTAGATTTAGCGGACCATAACAGATCGGCCTAGGTAAAGGTCCACAAGATTTTTGCGGGCCATAATGTACCGGCCCAGGTAAAGGCCCAAAAGATGTTTGCGGACCATAATGGGCCGACCCATCTAAAGGCCCATGAGTTTTCGCCGACATTAATGGGCTGGCCCACCTATAGGCCCACAAGACTTTGAGGATCCTTGTAGGCCGGCCCATTAACTTGCTGCCATGTTTTGGGCCAAATGTTGGCCCATATTTGATCTGGTCCATTAATGGCCTCCCACGTTCCGGGCCTAATAATGGCCCATATAAGATCCGACCCGTTAAAAGCCTACCACGTTCTGGGCCAAATTATGGCCCAGATCAGGTCCGGCCCTTTAAGAGGCCTTGGGTTAAATTATGGCCCATATGAGATTCGTCCTGTCAACTGGATGCTATGCTTTTGGGCCCACTTGCTAAAGGCCCATTTAGTAATTCGGCCTGATATTAGTTTCAGCCTGTTAAGGGCCCATTTATCATTTCGGCCCTATATTTATTTCGGCCTGTTAAAAGCCCGTCATATCGGTTTGCACCCGGCCTGCTCGCAGCCGATAATCTGATTGGGCCAAACAAGGACCGAGACAATTTTGGCATGTTAAAAGCCCGTGATTTAATTGGCACAATCATGGACCGGGGTACATTTCGGGCTATTGCCAGCCCGCGAGCTGTTCGGCACGTTTCAGGCCCAACCTACTTCTCAGCCTCATAAAGCCCCATTGAGTTTTCTTGCGAAAAGAGGGCCGGCGGTTTACTCAGCCTATTAAAGGCCCGAATCTACTAGTGGGCCCGTTTACATTTAGGCCTTTTAACGGACCAAGATGACGGGGCCCATGATGCGGATCATACATCCTGATTGCATGACGACCCGATTATGTTCCGTAATTTTACGGGCTGGCCGGTTTACTACGAAGACATGATATATATACAGTCAAATAACTGCAGCATCATGAATAAGAAAAAACCTAGACTATACAATAAAGAAATTACGGCATATTACATCCACTGGGCATCAAAGTTCGCCACTATGATAATAAAGCACAAGCAGACAGCAGATTACATACACTGGGCATCAAAGATCGCCACCAGTGCAAATAAACGCGCCGACAAAATAATATACAAAACCGACAGCACTTCAATAGAGTTCAAGAAAGGTTAGCCCTGCTGGGGAGCTGCAGCGCAAGCAGCTGAGCAAGCTGATGAGACTGCGCTTGTTTAACACTTATATCCTCCTCACTCTGAAAGATAAACAAGCAGATAGATGGTAGGTTTTGCACATAAAAGTATCAGTGCTGACAATTCATCACATTTCTTACTGACGAATAAAGTGACATGGTTTAAAATTGCATTAACACAATATCGTATTGTTCAGGTCAAGACATGGGAGGAAATGACATTGTGAAGGAGTTGGCAGCTTCACGACACCACTGGATTACAGATCAAGGACTCATAAGTATCAAATGGTTAGTGTGATGTCAATTTATCCCATTTCAGATTGACAAATAAAGAGACGGTTTAAATAATAGTAGAATGATATGACATTGTTCATAGTTAAGACATTGCAGAATATGACATTTGCTGTAGTGGGTAGGTTCACCACACCACTGGATTACAGATCAAGAACATAAGCATACATGCAGTGCAAAAGAAGATCATGTGCTCTGTATAGTTTAATTTACATGGTATGACGAAGGAACTTGGTTGTACAACTGAAAACTGATACGTCCATTTTGCATCATGCTTTTATACCGATATTTATTGCATTATGGACTGTTATTACACATTATGTGACAATACTTATGGCTATTCTCTCTTATTTTACAAGGTTTACATGAAGAGGGAGAATGCTGACATCTGGGATTCTGGGCTGGAAAAGGAGCAAATATTACACACCTATTCTGCACATCTCCAAAAGTCCTGAAACTCCACGAAAGTAATTTTTGGAATTAATAAAACATACTAGCGAAGGAATCAGCGTCAGGGGGCCCACACCCTGTCCATGAGGGTGGGGGGCTCGCCCGCCCCCTAGGGCGCGCCCCTCTGCCTCGTGGGCCCCTGATAGGCCTCCGGTGCCCATCTTCTACTATATGAACTTTTTTACCCTAGAAAAAATCATAAGCAAGCTTACGGGACGAAACTCCGCCGCCACGAGGCGGAACCTTGGCGGAACCAATCTAGGGCTCCGGCGGAGCTGTTATGCCAGGGAAACTTCCCTCCGGGAGGGGGAAATCATCACCGTCGTCATCACCAATGATCCTCTCATCAGGAGTGGGTCAATATCCATCAACATCTTCACCAGCACCATTTCCTCTCAAACCCTAGTTCATATATTGTATACAATCTTTGTACCAAAACCTCAGATTGGTACCCGTGGGTTGCTAGTAGTGTTGATTACTCCTTGTAGTTGATGCTAGTTGGTTTATTTGGTGGAAGATCATATGTTCAGATCCTTAATGCATATCAATACCCCTCTAATTATGAACATGAATATGATTTGTGAGTAGTACGTTTGTTCCTGAGGACATGGGAGAAGTCTTGCAAAAAGTAGTCATGTGAATTTGGTATTCGTTCGATATTTTGATGAGATGTATGTTGTCTCTACTCTGGTGTTATGTGAACGTCGACTACATGACACTTCACCATTGTTTGGGCCTAGAGGAAGGCATTGGGAAGTAATAAGTAGATGATGGGTTGCTAGAGTGACAGAAGCTTAAACCCTAGTTTATGCATTGCTTCGTAAGGGGCTGATTTGGATCCATATGTTTCATGCTATGGTTAGGTTTACCTTAATACTTCTTTTGTAGTTGCAGATGCTTGCAATAGGGGTTAATCATATGTGGGATGCTTGTCCAACAAAGGGTAGTACCCAAGCACCGGTCCACCCACATATCAAATTATCAAAGTAACGAACGCGAATCATATGAGCGTAATGAAAACTAGCTTGACGATAATTCCCATGTGTCCACGGGAGCGCTTTTCTCATATAAGAACTTGTCCAGGCTTGTCCTTTGATACAAAAAGGATTGGGCTACCTTGCTGCACCTTATTTACTTTCATTGCTTGTTACCCGTTACAAATTATCTTATCACAAAACTATCTGTTACCTGCAATTTCAGTTCTTGTAGAGAATACCTTACTGAAAACCGCTTGTCATTTCCTTCTGCTCCTCGTTGGGTTCGACACTCTTACTTATCAAAAGGACTACGATAGATCCCCTTTACTTGTGGGTCACCAAGACTCCTTTCTGGCACCATTGCCGGGGAGTGAAGCGCCTTTGGTAAGTGGAACTTGGTAAGGAAAAATTTGTATAGTGTGCTGAAATTTACTCCCACTTGTTACTATGGAAACTAATCCTTTGAGGGGCTTGTTCGGGGTATCTTCACCCCGACCAGTAGAGCAAATAGTTGATCCTCAACCTACTAAACCTACTAAAAATGTTTACATCGAAATTCCTTTGGGTATGGTAGAGAAACTGCTAGCTAATCCTTTTACAGGAGCTGGAACATTACATCCCGACTTGCACCTAATCTATGTAGATGAAGTTTGTGGATTATTTAAGCTTGTAGGTATGCCTGAGGATGTTATCAAGAAGAAGGTTTTCCCTTTATCTTTCAAGGGAAACGCATTGACATGGTATAGGCTATGTGATGATATGAGATCCTGGGACTATAGACGATTGAAATTGGAATTTCCCCAGAAGTTTTATCCTATGCATCTTGTTCATCATGATCGTAATTACATATATAATTTTTGGCCTCGCGAAGGAGAAACAATCGCTCAAGCTTGGGGGAGGCTTAAGTCAATGTTATATATATGCCCCAATCATGAGCTCTCAAGAGAAATGATTATTCAAAAAATTTATGCTCGGCTTTCTCTCAACAATCGCACCATGCTTGATACTTCTTGTGCTGGGTCTTTTATGATGAAGGCTATTGAATTCAAGTTGGATTTATTGGAAAGAATTAAACGCAACACTGAAGATTGGGATTCCGACGATGGTAAGGAGTCAGGTATGATACCTAAGTTTGATTGTGTTAAATCTTTTATGGATACTGATGTTTTTCGTGGAATTTAGCACTAAATATGGACTTGACTCTCAGATAGTAGCTTCTTTCTGTGAATCATTTGCTACTCATGTTGATCTCCCTAAGGAGAAATGGTTTAAATATAATCCTCCCACTGAAGTAAAAGTAGTTGCACCTATTAAAGTTGAAGAAAATACTATCACTTATAATGATCCTATTATCCCTACTACTTGTATTGAGAAACCTCCTTTCCCTGTTAGGATGAAAGATCATGCTAAAGCTCCAACTGTGGTTCGTAAGAGTAATACTAAAACACCTACACCACCTGAGTAAATTAAATTTGAACCTAATATTGCTGTGGTTAAAGATCTCCTGGCTGATAATGTTGATGGGCATGTTATTTATTTCTGTGATGAAGCTGCTAGAATTGCTAGACCCGATGCTAAGAAACATAGACCTGTAGTAGGCATGCCTGTTATTTCTGTTAAAATAGGAGATCATTGTTATCATGGCTTATGTGATATGGGTGCTAGTGCCAGAGCAATACCTTATTCCTAATATCAAGAAATTATGCATGATATTGCACCTGCTGAGGTAGAAGAGATTGATGTTACAATTAAGCTTGCCTTGCACCAATTGGTATTGTTAGAGATGTTGAAGTCTTGTGTGGGAAAGCTAAATACCCTGCTGATTTTCTTGTTCTTGGTTCCCCACAAGATAGCTTTTGTCCTATTATATTTGGTAGACCCTTCTTGAATATTGTTAATGCTAGAATTGATTGCGAAAAAGATGTTGTTCCGATTGGTTTGGATGATATGACTCATGAGTTTAATTTTGCTAAATTTCGTAGACAACCCCATGATAAAGAATTGCCAAGTAAGGATGAAATTATTGGTCTTGCTTCTATTGATGTGCCTCCTAATGATCCTTTAGAACAATACTTGCTAGACCATGAAAATGATATGTTCATGAATGAAAGAAGGGAAATAGATGAAGTATTCTTTAAACAGGGTCCTATTCTGAAACACAACTTACCTGTTGAAATCTTAGGGGATCCTCCACCACCCAAGGGTGATCCCGTGTTTGAGCTTAAATCTTTACCTAATACTCTTAAATATGCTTATCTCGATAAAAAGGAGATACATCCTGTTATTATTAGTGCTAACCTTTCAGAGCAGGAAGAGGAAAGATTATTAAAAACTCTGAAGAAGCACCGTGCTGCTATTGGATATACTCTTGATGATCTTAAGGGCATTAGTCCCACTTTATGCCAACACAAAATTAAGTTGGAAGAAGATGCCAAACCAGTTATTGATCACCAATGAAGGTTAAATCCTAAGATGAAGGAAGTGGTAAGAAAGGAAATACTAAAGATCCAAGAGGCAGGTATAATTTATCCCGTTGCTGATAGTAAGTGGGTAAGTCCTATCCATTGTGTCCCTAAGAAGGGAGGTATTAATGTTGTTCCTAATGATAAAGATGAATTGATCCCGCAAAAAATTATTACAGGTTATAGGATGGTAATTGATTTCCGCAAATTAAATAAAGCTACTAAAAAGGATCATTACCCTTTACCTTTTATTGATCAGATGCTAGAAAGACTATCCAAACATACACATTTTTGCTTTCTAGATGGTTACTCTGGTTTCTCTCAAATACCTGTGTCAGCGGAGGATCAAGAAAAGACCACCTTTACTTGCCCTTTCGGTACTTTTGCTTATAGACGTATGCCTTTGGTTTATGTAATGCACCTGCTACTTTTGAAAGATGCATGATGGCTATATTCTCTGACTTTTGTGACAAGATTTGTGAGGTATTCATGGATGATTTCTCCGTTTATGGATCCTCTTTTGATGATTGCTTGAGCAACCTTGAACTAGTCTTGTTTTGAACTAGGAGAAGTGCCACTTTATGGTTAATGAAGGCATTGTCTTGGGCCATAAAATTTCTGAAAAAGGTACTGAAGTTGATAAAGCTAAAGTTGATGCAATTGAAAAGATGCCGTGTCCAAAGGACATCAAAGGTATACGAAGTTTCCTTGGTCATGCCGGTTTTTATAGGAGGTTCATTAAGGACTTTTCTAAAATTTCTAGGCCTCTGACTAATCTATTACAAAAATATATTCCTTTTGTCTTCGATGATGATTGTGTAGAAGCATTTGAAATACTTAAGAAAGCTTTGATTTCTGCACCTATTGTTCAGCCACCTGATTGGAATTTACCCTTTGAAATTATGTGTGATGCTAGTGATTATGCTGTAGGTGCCGTCTAGGACAAATAGTTGATAAGAAACTAAATGTTATTCAATATTCTAGTAAAACTCTACACAGTGCCCAGAGAAATTATGCTACTACTGAAAAAGAATTTTTAGCAGTTGTATTTGCTTGTGATAAGTTCAGACCTTATATTGTTGATTCTAAAGTAACTATTCACACTGATCATGTTGCTATTAAATATCTTATGGAAAAGAAAGATGCTAAACCTAGACTTATCAGGTGGGTCCTCTTGCTACAAGAATTTGATTTACATATTATTGATAGAAAGGGAGTCGAGAACCCCGTTGCAGACAACTTATCTAGGTTAGAGAATATTCTTGATAACCCACTACCTATTGATGATAGCTTTACTGATGAACAATTAGCTGTCATAAAATGCTTCTCGTACTGCTCCATGGTATGCTGATTATGCTAATTACATTGTTGCTAAATTCATACCACCTAGTTTTACATACCAGCAAAAGAAAAAGTTTTTCTATGATTTAAGACATTACTTCTGGGATGACCCACACCTTTATAAAGAAGGAGTAGATGGTGTTATTAGACGTTGTGTACCTGAGCATGAATAGGAACAGATCCTACGCAAGTGTCACTCCGAGGCATATGGAGGACACGACGCTGGAGATAGAACTGCACGTAAGGTATTGCAATCTGCTTTTTATTGGCCTGCTCTCTTCACAGATACCCGTAAGTTTGTCTTGTCTTGTGATGAATGTCAAAGAATTGGTAATATTAGTAGACGTCAAGAAATGCATATGAACTATTCTCTTATTATTGAACCATTGGATGTTTGGGGCTTTGATTATATGGGACCTTTTCCTGCCTCTAATGGGTATACACATATTTTAGTTGCTGTTGATTACTTTACTAAGTTGGTAGAAGCTACTCCAACTAGTAGTGCTGATCATAACACCTCTATTAAGATGCTTAAAGAAGTTATTTTTCCGAGGTTTGGAGTCCCTAGATACTTAATGACTGATGGTGGTTCACATTTTATTCATGGTGCTTTTCGTAAAATGCTTGCTAAGTATGATGTTAATCATAACAGTCTAGTGGCCAAGTAGAGCTGAGTAACAGAGAGCTTAAATTAATTTTGCAAAAGACTGTTAATATATCTAGAAAGAATTGGTCCAAGAAACTAGATGATGCATTATGGGCTTATAGAACTGCATATAAGAATCCTATGGGTATGTCTCCATATCAAATGGTTTATGGAAAAGCTTGTCACTTACCTCTCGAACAAGAACATAAGGCATATTGGCTATTAAAGAGCTCAATTATGATTTCAAACTTGCCGGTGAGAAAAGGTTATTTGGCATTATCTCACTTGATGAATGGAGAACCCAAGCTTATGAAAATGCCAAACTATTTAAGGAAAAAGTTAAAAGATGGCATGACAAAAGGATACAAAAGCGTGAGTTTAATGTAGGTGAGTATGTGTTGCTTTTCAACTCTTGTTTAAGATTTTTTGTAGGAAAACTTCTCTCTAAATGGGATGGCCCTTATGTTATCGAGGAAGTTTATCGTTCCAGTGCCATAAAAATCAATAACTTCAAAGGCACAAATCCGAAGGTGGTGAACGGTCAAAGAATCAAACATTATATCTCAGGTAACCCAATCAATGTTGAAACTAATGTTATTGAAACCGTAACCTCGGAGGAATACATAAGAGACACCTTCCAGAATGTTCCAGACTCCAAAAAGGAATAGGTATGTGGTACGGTAAGTAAACCGACTCCAAATAAATTCTAACAACAGTATTTCTCCGTTTTGGAATATTTAAGAAAATAGGAAAATAAGTAGTCCGTGGAGGACACGAGGCATCCACGAGGGTGGAAGGCGTGCCCTACCCCCTGGGCGCGCTCCTTGCCTCGTGGGCACCTCGTGTGCTCTTCGAACTTTGTTTTCTTGCACGATACCTCTTTTGGTCGTTAAAAATTCATTATATAATCTCCCAGAGGTTTTGACCTTCGTATCACGCAAATATCCTCTGTCTTTGTTTTGAGCTATTTTTCTGACAGATCTAGATCACCATGACGTCTTCAAGCGCCCCCAAGGACAAGTTTTTCGAGAAGGTCATCAGTCCCTACCTCGTAGAGGTGTTGCAACACCCTCAAACCATTGATATGCGTGAGGGGGTGTTGCACATCCGCGATGTTGAGGGACCAAGGAGGACCAGAAGAGCGGAGACAAGGCTTGAAGCAATGGAACAACAAGTTTTCAAGTGCCAAGGGATGGTGGAACGCTGACTCAATGCCAATCATATGATGATCGTCGAGTTCACCAACAAACACAAGTTGGATGCCAAGGACATTGGGGAGACCATCTTCAAGCTTTAGGAGAAAATCGAGCACCTCCAAGCCCAGATCTATGACCTGCAAAACCAAAACTGTGAGTATGAATATAGATTCAAGAGGATGAGTTTGGCTGCAGATTTGAGGATCCCGGAGACTCGATCATCTTTCTATGATGGGGATCCTATGCCATGGAAGATGGAGGACAAGCCTAAATCATCAACAACAACACCTTCTTCACCAGCAAAGGAGACATAATCACATGGGTATGGGCACTCCCGTTGGCAACTGCCAAGCTTGGGGGAGGTTCCCCGGTATTGTATCACCATCACACTCATATCTTCATAGTTTTTCTTAGTTCGATCCTTTTAGTAATATCTTGATCTAGTAGAATAAAGTTTCGGTATGAATTAGTTTTGAGTTTTTCTTTGTGATCCCTCTATGTAATCGAGTCCGTGAGCTCTATATAATAAAGATTAGTGTTGAGTCGAGGGCTTTGCTATCTTGCTATGATCTTGAGAAAACAGAAAGAATAAAAAGAAATAAAAGAGACCATGTTGATCTTATGGATAGTGATGACTTCACACATAAAGAGTATGAGGCATAAAAGTTGTTGAGAGTTGGCAAACCTAGTTTTGGTCATCGTTGCAATTAATAGGAAGTAATAAAGAAAGAGAGGTTCTCACATATAAATATACTATCTTGGACATCTTTTATGATTGTGAGCACTCATTAAAGTGTGACATTCTAAAAAGTTGATGTTGGACAAGGAAGACAATGTAGTGGGTTATGTTTTCTCACATCTTAGTTAAAGTATATTGTCATGGATCGTCCAACATGTTGAGCTTGCCTCTCCCCCTCATTCTAGCCAAATTCCTTGCACTAAGTAGAAATTACTTGTGCTTCTGAAATACCCTTAAACTAGTTTTGCCATGAGAGTCCACCATATTTACCTATGGATTGAATAAGATCCTTCAAGTAAGTTGTCATGTTGCATGCAATAAAATTGCTATCTAAATATGTATGACTTATTAATGTGGAGAAAATAAGCTTTATACGATCTCGTGATATGGAAGTAATAAAAGCGACGGACTGCATAATAAAGGTTCATATCATAAGTGGCAATATCAAGTGACGTTCTTTTGCATTTCGAACCATAAAAGCACATGACAACCTCTGCTTCCCTCGTCAAAGGGCCTATCTTTTACTTTATGTCTTATATCTTATGCAAGAGTCAAGGTGATCTTCACCTTCCCTTTTTACATTTTATCCTTTGGCAAGCACCTCGTGTTGGAAAGATCCTGATATATATATATCCAATTGGATGTAAGTTAGCATGAACTATTATTGTTGACATTACCCTTGAGGTAAAATGTTGGGAGGCAACACTATAAGCCCCTATCTTTCTCTGTGTCCAATTAAAACTCCATAACCATAAGTATTGTGTGAGTGTCAGCAATTGTGAAAGACTAAATGATAGTTGAGTATGTGGACTTGCTGAAAAGCTCTTATGTTGAGTCTTTCCTATGTTATGATAAATTGCAATTGCTTCAATGACTGAGATTATAGTTTGTCAGTTCTCAATGAAGTTTCTGAATCATACTTGACATTGTGAATAGATTGTTACTTGAGCATAAGAAATCATATGACAAAATATATATATGTTGCTGTTATAAGAATGATCATGATGCCCTCATGTCCGTATTTTATTTTTATCGACACCTCTATCTCTAAACTTGTGGACATATTTTTTGATATTGGCTTCCGCTTGAGGACAAGCGAGGTCTAAGCTTGGGGGAGTTGATACGTCCATTTTGCATCATGCTTTTATCCCGATGTTTATTGCATTATGGACTGTTATTACACGTTATGTCACAATACTTATGGCTATTCTCTCTTATTTTACAAGGTTTACATGAAGAGGGAGAATGCCAGCAGCTGGGATTCTGGGCTGGAAAAGGAGCAAATATTAGAGACCTATTCTGCACAGCTCCAAAAGTCCTGAAACTCCACGAAAGTATTTTTTGGAATTAATAAGAATTATTGAGCAAAGAAAGTACCAGAGGGGGCCCACACCATATCCACAAGGGTGGGGGCGCACTCACCCCCCTAGGGCACGCACCCCTACCTCATGGGCCCCCGGACAGGCCTCTGGTGCCCATCTTCTGCTATGTGTACCCTGGAAAAAATCATAAGAAAGCTTACGGGACGAAACTCCGCCGCCACGAGGCGGAACCTTGGCGGAACCAATCTAGGGCTCCGACGGAGCTGCTCTGCCGAGGAAGCTTCCCTCCGGGAGGGGGAAATCATCACCATCGTCATCACCAACGATCCTCTCATCGGGAGTGGGTCAATCTCCATCAACATCTTCACCAGCACAATCTCCTCTCAAACCCTAGTCCATCTCTTGTATCCAATCTTTGTACCAAAACCTCAGATTGGTACCTGTGGGTTGCTAATAGTGTTGATTACTCCTTGTAGTTGATGCTAGTTGGTTTATTTGGTGGAAGATCATATATTCAGATCCTTAATGCATATCAACACCCCTCTAATTATGAACATGAATATGATTTGAGAGTAGTACGTTTGTTCCTGAGGACATGGGGGAAGTCTTGCTATAAGTAGTCATGTGAATTTGGTATCTGTTCGATATTTTGATGAGATGTATGTTGTCTCTCCTCTAGTGGTGTTATGTGAACGTCGACTACATGACACTTCACCATTGTTTGGGCCTAGAGGAAGGCATTGGTAAGTAATAAGTAGATGATGGGTTGCTAGAGTGACAAAAGCTTAAACCCTAGTTTATGCGTTGCTTCGTAAGGGGTTGATTTGGATCCATATGTTTCATGCTATGGTTAGGTTTACCTTAATACTTCTTTTGTAGTTGCGGATGCTTGCAATAGGGGTTAATCATAAGTGGGATGCTTGTCCAACAAAGAGCAGTACCGAAGCACCGGTCCACCCACATATCAAATTATCAAAGTAACGAACGTGAATCGTATGAGCGTGATGAAAACTAGCTTGACGATAATTCCCATGTGTCCTCGGGAGCGCTTTTATCATATAAGAACTTGTCCAAGCTTGTCCTTTGCTACAAAAAGGTTTGGGCCACCTTGTTGCACCTTATTTACTTTCATTGCTTGTTACCCGTTACAAATTATCTTATCACAAAACTATCTGTTACCTACAATTTCAGTGCTTGTAGAGAATACCTTACAGAAAACCGCTTGTCATTTCCTTCTGCTCCTCGTTGGGTTTGACACTCTTACTTATCGAAAGGACTATGATAGATCCCCTACACTTGTGGATCATCAAAGCACCCCTGCCGGGCAAGTTTACTATGCACCACCACCACCTTTTCCCAATCAATCCATCAAAGCAGGAGTAGGGTTTTACGCCTCGCGGCGGCCCGAACCTGGGTAAAATTGCATGTGTGATCCCTGGCGCGCTACCTTTCATTGGCCTGCTCTTTGTGCAATGCAACTCCCCCCTACCGAACCAGCAATGGGCCATCCTGGTCCCATAGGTGGTCGTGGTTTCCTGTGTCACAGTAGAATCTCCGGCATACTGCATCAGCAATCTCTGGGACGGCATATTTGGGGAGATCATCTCCCTTCTCCCCACCAAGGATGGTTGTCGCACACAAGTCCTTGCACAGTGGCGCACTCTATGGCGTGTCATGCCTCTTAATCTCGAGTGTCGTCAGCTATCTTTCATGATGATTCTGAACTCCCCGGAGCCGTCATCTCCTCCCACCAAGGCTTCGTTAAATGCATCTGCATCCTGGTGTGCTACCTGCTGGACATATAGTGCATGGTGGCCGCCTGGCTGACATCCCATAAATTCGATAAACTCCAGCAGCTTGAGTTCTACCATGACTACCGCGATAGGTTACCACCAAGCTCTGCATCTGTGCCCTCACCACCGATGCCCATCTCATGGTTTTCCTCGTCTCTCCACACCGCCACCTTGACCCGGTGCCATCTAGCAGACAATCTAGTACAAATGCTTCGACTCCCACTTCTGAAAAAACTTGCGCTTGTGTTGGTTGATTTATCGGTGGCCTCACTTTACAGCATCATCCACTCCAGCTGCCCTGCACTGGAGCATTTGGTGCTTCTTTTTCGACTAGGAATCCATATCCCTTGTCTCCTAATAAAGTTGCCTCACCTTGTAAGAATTCTAATTTTTGAAGGATAGGATCTCATCATCGAAGATGCCCCTTCACTTCAAAGGTTGCTCCTTGATTGTTGTTATAAACCTTCGCAAATAATTGTGGTCTCTGCGCCTAAAATGGAGACCTTGGGTGTATTTCTTGATCCGTTTGAAGGTGCCAAGTTGGTCGTTGGCTCCACACTTGTTCAGGTAATGTATGTTATCCATGTACACTTTAGTAATCTGCATTTTTCATTTGTGCGGATAAGTTACATATCATCTTGGAGTACACTTTTGGTGCTAATATTATGTTCTATGTTGAATGAAGAGCTTGTCCGTAGATGGTGTATCAGGGGTGTTGGATTCTATCAAGACCTTATATATTTATATAGGGTGTCTTGATCTGAACACCACTATTGGCTTGCTGCGATGCTTTCCATGTCTAGAGAATTTGTATATAAAGGAGATGATTTCACACACATTGAAAGCCCATATATAATGTACTAGAATTAATCGTTCAGTTGTTGCTCCTTCGACATACTCTATTTTAGAAATTAACTGTTTTCAATCTTCATGTCTATTTAGGTACTAGGACTTCATGAAAAAGGTACAACCAATCGATGGAAGAGGAAGCACAAGGATTTTCCCAGATCTCATGACATTCATTTGAAGACAATAACGGTAGAAGGATATGCATCCAACCAGCTAAACAATGGCTTTGTCAAAATTCTTCATGAGGAATGCGAGGGCACTATTGTCCCTGAGGATTAAGTTTTTCAACAAGAAATTTCTCACGGAATTGTATGTTGAACAACATAAAAAGAAGTTTTAGGTGGACCTAAGGGCTTCTGATCGTGCTCGTGTTATATTTACAACAACTTGTCATCATCATGGACCAGTAGATCTTTTGTACCTGGATCTTGATTTTATAGATCAGACCGATCCATTTGATTGTGACTGCCAAAAACATTGGTTGAGTTTGATGTTATTGGCTGTTCAGTTCTGGTTATGTGTAAACTTGACGAACAATTAATCCTCGTGCTTTTGTACCTTTTGTAAGATGGAGTTAGACATTGTTGCCCTTTTCAACTAGGGTTTGGCCCATATTTTCTTTCATACTGGGCTTTGATCTTTGTTCATTACAAAACCCACAAGTTCTTAGTGCCCGCCCGCAACCACCAACCTTATTTTCAGCTAGCACACCAAATGGGATGTAATTCTTAATAGTAGAAGCTGCATGGTAGTAGCAAATTTGGATTCTGACATTTGGGACCCACGAGGAAAAAGCTTATCCAGGGCGGTGCCGACTCGACAGTAAACATTGAGAAACCTGGTTTTAAAACTATTGTAAAGCCAATACTCGCCTCAAAAACTGGTGTTATGACATGGCACCAACATGTTGTGGTAAAAAATAGTCCAATTTTGGACAAGTTTTGGTATAAACTTCTTACAAACCGGAGCTTCTCTCAAGAAGCCTCATGGTTCTGAGAGGGAACTTGTCACCTATATGTGTACAAAATGACACACGCTGTTTCTTCCCCCCTTGATTTATTTTCAGAGGCAACATGCAACTATAGGAGTGTCGTCCTAAAAAATATGAAATTATTCAGTTCGTTTGCTTTTTTATGCATTGTTTGAGTTTTCTAGGCATTTTTTAACATACTTTGGTGTGTGCAAAGGTCATGTGTCTACTAGCCACCTATGTAATTGGATGTTCAATTTGGTTATGGAATCAAGTCCTTATAAGTACATATATTGTTGTTTTGTATGCAATGACAACGCACATGGACCATACTAGGAAACCAGTCAGTGATGAATTCATCAATCCCTGACAATCGTATACCAGCAAATGTTTTCCCACAACACACGCGACTTATTAGCAGAAATTTTCTATGTTATTATGTCTCTTTGCACACATTTCTAATTACGAACCTGTTTGTTGTATATCGCACACACCTTGATTTGGCTGACCATTTCTGTTGTGTTGCTTAATCACAAACAGTTCATATGAGTGAATTGTATGTCATATATCGCAGACACCTTCATCTGGTTTCCCATATATGTTGTTCCACCTCATCACAAACAGTTAATCCGACTGAACTATATGTCGTATATCACACACGTCTGCATCTGGTTGCCCGTTTCTGTTCTTCTGCCACATCGCAAACAGTTCACTAAACTGAACCGTATGCCCAGCATCACACACGCAACTAAAATCTGAACCGTGTGTGATGGCTCCGCCATCGCAAACATTTTGCATCTTTTTTGACGATTTTTTTACATCACCATTTGTGATTAATGCATCGCACACAGTTTCGTCAAAGGGTGTCTGATCTAGTGTCGCATTAGCAGCATCCTACAGTAGTGATGGGAGAATTTTCAGTGGAGAGGGAGTTACTTTTGGTCCTTGGCATTGTAAATTTGTACATGACTTAACTTTGTTATCTCATAGGGTTAAGGATCATATTAGACCTTGCCTTTTAAAATGGTTGGAGGGGCTCCACTAAGCCATGTAATAGGCAGGTAGGTTCAGGTAACTTTAGCTCTCTTAGTTTTCTCTTTTTAATAGCCTTAGTTTTTTGTACAGTACTTAATATTCTAGACTTGGCTTGCTTTATTTTAAAAGGACTGTGAGACTGTGCCCTATAGTAGTTATTCAAAAAAACCATGCTAAAATTTCAGCCCAATCAGAGTTACGGATCTTCGGATATTTAAGAAACGGTGAAAGGCCAGAAAAAGGAACGTGAAACAGAAGAGAAACATAGAGAGAGATCCAATCTAGGAGGGGCTCTCGCCCCTTGGCTGCCATGGAGGCCATGGACCAGAGGGGAGACCCTCCTCCCATGTAGGGGGCGAGGTCAAGGAAGAAGAAGGAAGAGGGGGCTCTCTTCCCCTCTCTCCTGGTGGCGCCGGAACACCGTAGGGGCAATCATCATGCAAGGGCGATCTACACCAACACCTCCGTCATCTTCACCAACATCTTCATCACCTCCGTCATCTTCACCAACATCTTCATCACCTCCATCATCTTCACCAACATCTTCATCACCTTCCCTCATCTATATTCAGTGGTCCACTCTCCCGCAACCCGATGTACCCTCTACTTGAACATGGTGCTTTATGCTTCATATTATTATCCAACGATGTGTTGCCATCCTATGATGCTTGAGTAGATTTTTCTTGTGCTATCGGTGATTGGTGAATTGCTATGATTGGTTTAATTTGCTTGTTGTTATGTTGTTGTCCTTTGGTGCCCATTATTTGAGCGCGCATGTGGATCACACCATAGGGCTAGTTGTATCTTGATAGGACTATGCATTGGAGGGCAAGAGTGACGGAGACTTCTTCCTAACATAAAAATTGATGCATACGGGATCGAAGGGGTACCAATATGTGACGCCCTCGATTCAATCGTACACTAATCATACACGCAAATGTGTACGATCAAGATCAAGGACTCACGGGAAGATATGACAACACAACTCTAGACACAAATTAAAATAATACAAGCTTTATATTACAAGCCAGGGGCCTCGAGGGCTCGAATACATAAGCTCAAATACAGAAGAGTCAGCGGAAGCAACAATATCTGAGTACAGACATAAGTTAGACAAGTTTGCCTTAAGAAGGCCAGCACAAAAGCATCTACGATCGAAAAGGCAAGGCCTCCTAACTGGGAGCCTCCTAACTACTCCTGGTCATCGGCGGTCTCCATGTAGTAGTAAGCATCGGCGGTGGCATCTGGCTCCTGGGCTCCGTCATCTGGTTGCATCAACCGGAAAGAAGAAGAAAGGGGGAAAAAGGGGAGCAAAGCAACCGTGAGTACTCATCCAAAGTACTCGCAAGCAAGGATCTACACTACATATGCATCGGTATCAATGAAATGGGTTGTATATGTGGACTCGGCTGCAGAAATGCCAGAATAGAGAGAAGGCCTAGTCCTATCGAAGACTAGCATCTTCTGGAAAACCACCATCTTGAAGCAATCAGGAGGGAGTAGAGTAGCATAGAGTAAAGTAGTAGTAGTGTTATCAACCTCGGCCGGAGATCCTTTCTCGACACCCTGCGAGAAAGCAATCCCAGAGCCATACTATCCAGTTATCATCACAATCCAATTCTCATCACCATCCAGTTCTCATCATAAGTATCCAGTTCTAGTTGTATCGATCGGGATACAACTCCGAGTGTCCGTTACCGTAGGACAGGCTATCGATAGATGTTTTCTTCCCTGTAGGGGTGCACCAACTTACCCACCACGCTCGCTTAACTCCGGCCAGACACAGTTTCCAGGGTCATGCCCGGCCTCGGCCAAACAATACGCCGCAACCCGACCTAGACTTAACAGAGAGGTCAGCACGCCGGACTAAACCTATGCCCCCAGGGGTCATGGGCCATCTCCCAGGAAACTCCTGCACGTTGCGTACGCGGCCGGTGAGCAGACCTAGCTACCTCCTTCAATAAGGCAGGCGCTTGCGCAGTCCAACCCGGCGCGCGCCACTCAGTCGCTAACGTCTATTAAGCTTTGGCTGATGTATACGACGCAGAACGCCCATACTATGCCCACGTGATGGTTAGTGCTATCAGGCCAGAGGCCCCTCGGATCAAATATCCAAATCATAGTGGATTAGGAACGCGCGGTAACAAGCAGAGACTCACGAAAGATGCGACCCCATTGCCTCGTCTCGAGGACTTGCGGAAAGGGCTAGGAATGCCCGGCCACGCCTCGTAATTATCTCGCGGGCACCCTCCAGGTCAACCCGACTCCACATCACTCGCAATTAAGCTCGCGCGGGCACCCCTCAGGGTCGACCCGTCTTTAGTAACATGGTTCAGTGCAAAGTCATAGTAATCATAGTAACTGTGTGTTTAAACATCAAGGGGAAAACCCGAGGAATCACCCCCGGTGAATTCCACTCAATGTAATCATCAAGGTGAACATAAGAGGAATCACCCCCGAGGTTCACACTTGAGGGGTTGCACGACAGAGTCATATTGGAAGTGGTTAAGGTGGAATCACCCTCGATGACCACGACTGAATAGCTGCACTACAGGGTTAACATCAGAAGTGCTGTAGAGGTCTCACCCTCGGCACTCGATAGTAACCCAGCAGTGTCGAACAACTAAGGGGAAAGTGATGTGCGGTGCCGGGGCCTGGTCTTCAATCCCGTTGATTGGGTCTTCAATGATGAAGCAGGGGCAACAAGGACAAGGTGGGGGTCACTGATGGATCACTAACCAACCTATACTAAGCAGTTTAGGATAAGCAGGTAAGGTACAACATTAGATACAAAAGCAGGCTATCCACCAGAATAGGAGCAAACAATAATAGTAGCAAAATCTAATGCAAGCATGAGAGAATGGAATGGGCGATATCGGGATGATCAAAGGGGGGGCTTGCCTGGTTGATCTGGCAAGGAGGGGTCGTTGTCGACGACGTAGTCGATCACCGGGGCATCAGCGGCCTCGGGGTCTACCGGAGAGAAGAGGGGGAAGACACAGTAAATACATAGCAAACAGAGGTAACACTAAGCATGGCATGACGATACGTAACGCTAAGCGTGCTCTAACGCGGTACTACACGTTGCAGACGAAGGGGGGAAACATCCGAGGGTGAATTCCCGACGTTAGGTGGATTCCGGACAAAGGAAAAGAGGGGGAAAGTTCCATGTTCAGCATGCTAGGGGCATGTGATAGATGAACGGACCACGTATTCGGATTCGTTGGATTTTTCTGAGCAACTTACATATAGAAAACATTTTCATCCGAGTTACGGTTTATTTTCTATGAATTTTTAAAGTTTTATTAAGATTCGAAATTATTTAAATTAACAGAAAAAGGAATTACTGTGTCAGCATGAGGTCAACAGGTCAACCGCAGCTGTTCAGGTCAAACCTGGCAGCTGGGTCCTACCTGTCATAGACAGTGGGGCTAACAACAGTTTAATTTAGCTAAACAGAGTTAATTAGTGCTTGGGCCCCACATGTCAATGACTAACTAGGTTAAACTAATTAACTTAATCAAATTAATTAATTAGCAGGTGGTGCGGGCCCCTTATGTCAGCGACTGGGGCTACCCAGTCAGCTGCGTTGACTCGGTCAACTGGTCAGCCCGGGCCCTTGGGGCCACCAGGCAGTGACCCTAGGGGTGGGGCTAGGTCGGCCACGTCGGCGCCACGCCGGAGGGAGCTCCGGCGAGCCAACTCCGCGGCGGCGCGCACGGGAGGGGATCGGGAAAAGGGCTCGGGGGTGTCAAAAAGGGCGTGGCCGGTAGCGTTCGAACGCTGACGTCATCGCGCGTCCAACCACGGAAACGGCAGTGGCTGGGACAGCCAGAAACGGCGCCGGCGTCGAGGTCCGCGGTCGCCGGAGTTGGGCGAGGACGGAGTCGGCGACAGGGGCATGAATGGAGTCGAGGGTGGGCCTTTTATCGCTGGGTCGACGCCGCGTCGAGTGGTGGGAATAGGCGACGCTAGGGAGGCCGGAGCTGGCCGGACCAGCGACGGGGAGCGGCGCTGGCGCTCGGGCCCCGTTCGAATCGCGGGGGAAGCGGCCTAGGGGGGTGCGGTTGGGGCTATGGCTCGGTGCTGCGTGCGCCCTGGAGCGCGCCAGTGGCTCGCGCTGGGGCTCGGGAGCGCGTACGGCGCGCGGGCGGCGGCCATGGCGGGCGACGGAGCTCACCTCCGCGGGGACGGCGACGGAGCGCGCTAGAGCGTGAAAGAGAGGGAAGGGAGCGACGTGGAGGCTCACCTAGCAGGCACACGGTGGCCCCGTGAACGCTTAGGAGCAGCAGAAGCGATGAAGCGGGGCGACGGCGTTCGTCGGAGCCGAGGGCGAAGGCGAGGTCGTGGCGGTGAGGCGGGACCGTCCCGGTCCGTGCGGCTCGGCGGGGCGGATGTGGAGGTCGAGGCAGCGCCTGGGGGCACGTCGGAGAGGGCCGGGGAGAGCGGTGGCCGAGGGAGCAACCGACGCACGACGACAGTGGCGCTCGGGAGGAGTGAGCGCGTGAGGGAGAGGGGAAAGGTGGATCTGGGGGAGGAGAGGCGCAAGTGGGAGTGGGGAGCTGACGAGGCCAGGAGGCTCAGCCTTATCCCCTCGGCGCGAGCAGCGGGGTGGCGAGGCGGTCGGGCGGCGACCGCGCGGGCGCGCGCCTCGGTCGGGTGAACAGGGGAAGGGGACGACCGCGGGGAGGAGTGGGCTGGGCTGTGCACTATAGCAATGGGCTACAAGTGCGCAGTAGTAGCTAGGCCCTTTTCTATTTCCTTTTTTTTAAAATTTACAGAGAGAGAAAGGGAATTATTTGGCCAACTATTTCACTTAGCAAAAATTTGGGAGGTGTCCCATTAAATCCCTGGTGATCATAGACAGTGCCACAATTATTTTGGAGACTAGAAGAATTCATTTGGAGTTTTTCAAAAATAGGATAGCATTTAAAATTGCTGAATTGCTGCTGTTATAATTGCTAATGTTCATCTTTGCACCAAAGTGATGTTGTGTTCCTTAACAAATATTTGTTATGGAATTTTTGACAGATGATGAACATTTTTCCGGCAACTTTTGATCAACTTCAGACTTCACTTGAATTTGAATTGACTGGAATTTCAAATGGGATATTGGACAAAGGTGATTAAGCACTATTCGGGTAATTAATTAGCTTAATCACAGAGGTTACTGTAGCATGATACTGGGGGTGTTACAAATCTCCTCCACTACAAGAAATCTCGTCCCGAGATTTAAGTGGGGAAGTAAAGAGTAACTTCGGGAGAACTGACCCTTATAGGGTTAAATATCTGGTGAACAAATCAGGGAATGAGGCGGAAGTATCCCTCGAGTTGAACTTAAATAAAACGTCGAGAGCAAAGTATGAGGGTACCATGAGAAGTTTTAATGGGCAGGCAATCATTCGATGCCTAATCAAAAGGTGAAAAGGGGTCCAGAGCAACAACAACAACAACAACAAAAATTATTGCGTCTGATACTAGAATAGATCACTAGGAAGGTGTCTTATGGATTACTCACGGAGTCAAGAGCGAGGAATATCTTTGGCAACATGGTGTAAGGAGAGTCAGGTTACGATCCTGTGGAATTGTGGGTTATGGGCCCACCATGCGGGTTAAAGGTAGGAAGAGTGGTGACATCTTGCACGGTCATGATAGCAAGGCAGGTCAGAGGATAGCATGTCTGTTATGTTGGTAACAAAGTTTGGTACCAAGGGCGAGGGACGAAGAGAACCATTTTCCTGCTCGTTAAGACGAGGCGGACCAATAGGCAAAGTTCTCATCCATCGGTGGCTACGGAATGTCACCAACAATAGTAACATGGTCTCACTGACAAGGTTGTACATCGGGGTGTTTTATAAGCAGGAAATTATTCCTGCTTATATCATATAGCTCACAAGAAGGTTAAACAAAACAATCGAAAGGAAATAAGTGTTTATTAGGATAATCAGACCAATGGAAAGGAAAGGTGTTTATACCCAAGTATTAGGGTATAACTTTCCCAAGGAAAGGCAGAGCATGATAGGGCTCCAAGTATTAAAGCATTTAGACAAAGGGGCAAGGAATTTATGAGGCTTATCCATACAACGGTGTTTGGATAATTGATCAAGAAACATTTAGCATTGCGCTTCCAATGTTCTTAATGATGTTCGGGGTAACACAGTCATACTTTTGGATAGCATTGACATTGTCATCAGATAAAGGCCGGACTTTGGGAACACAAAGGATCCATCGGGAATTACTTGAACACCTCATGCAATTTTATCAGGGAAGATGAGGAGGTGGCCGATGGTTTTAGCAAAAATCCATCGACATGCCAAAAAGGATGTATTCCCAAAATTTATATTAACAAATTCGTGTTGCGGAGGCAAGAATGTTGTCGATGATAACACAAATCATCAAGGGGCAAGGATGGTATTTCTCATCATGAATTCGATTGATATCCTGGAAGAGCTCGGAATGTTGATGATGATCACGACACATTTGTCGAGAGATTTCATGAAGATGTAATTGATCGGCGATGACATCCAGTTAAAGGAATGATGAAGCGAAAGGTTATTGGAACCACGGGTGCGACACAAGCTCGAATTCAAGCTTGTTGTTTGAGGTGAAAAGATAAGATGAGGAAGATCGACGTAAGCTTAGCTCGTCGTCGGAAGTTGCTCCGAGAAGAAGGACCGGGTAGCATAGTTAAAAATTTGCTTGATAAAGATATAGCCGATCAGGATAGGAATGATGTGATGGGAGTATCATTCCAATGAGAATTCATAAGAGGTAGTGCAAAGACACAATATCCTCGAGATAACAGGGGGCAATACTCAAGGTAGATCAAAACAGAGGTTGGACAGATGAAATGATCTGCAGAAGACAAATATTTTAACTTGTCCGAGAAAAGGATTCAAAGAATATCAATATGGCCAGAACCACGATTACAGAAAACCAAACCTCAAAAATAAGATGAACTTATACCAAGGGGGTAATTATTTTCACAAGAAGCTTCCATGATAAGATCTACATCGTGTCTATGGGCATGAACACAAAGTTCAAGGTCGACTCCCACTTCTTCAATGCATAACCTTTCATTCACTCCTCGTTTTCAAAGAAATGGTAGGGCAGAAGATTTATCTGGCGAAGTACCAGAAGAGTAAGACTCGTGGGAACTCTCGGGTTCATACGAATTATGGAAGGCATAAGTTCAACCCATCAGGGCATTTTTACGAATCTATACAACCATCAACCAAGCAAGAGATACGATTTCGAAAGCAGAGTACCGAAACCAAAGCAGGTGATACAATTTACCGAAGGTATTATGTATGAGGGAAAAACTCACAAGATTTTAGATGTGAAGAGCACTGTCGGATAACAACCCAACAATGGATCTGGTGGTTCACGACAGAGTTGAGGTTAGTATCGGTAATCAATCAGATGAAGAAGGGGATGCAAAGGCATCAGCTTATAGAAACTTATGAATAATTCGATGCTTGAGTACAAAGGAGTTATGGTTCCAAGATGAAGGATCAGAAGCAGAGGCTCTGATCAAAAGATGAGTAAGTTGAATAGACTTAGAGGTGCACCCGATCAAATCTTGATTGGGTAAGAACCAGCTCATATTCGAAACAATGCCTGAGCCGGAAAGAAAATTTCCAAGGATTAATTGATGATCGTGTGCATTCTCACAGATGCTGAATCAACAGGATCAGAATGTTAATCCCAAAGGATTCTAACGTATATCGCTAGACAAATGGAATTAACCAGAATGCAAGAATGCAAGAATTCCAAGAGCAACAGGTTGTAGAGGATTTTCGAAAGATCAAATAGTATTTCGAAGAGTTTTGTGAATCACACGAACAACTGAGGATGAACTGATCCTCGGTGAGTGCGAGGAATTATTCGAAGGGGGGGGGGTATTCATGGGGCAAAGAACTGCAAGGCAGTAAGCTCAAAGGATTCTCGAAAAATAGAGAATTTCGGGGCATCTTGTAATATCAGAAGCAACTAGGGAGGAAGGTACAAGCGGCAAGGATGTTATTCAAGGGGATTATCGGTGGTCAGGACTGCAAGGCAGTTGGTACAGGGTCTCGAGAAACATCGAGGAGTATCCGCAGAATCTTCTGGCGAAGCAAGCGATCATCGATAATGTCGAGGCTCTCAGGGAGGAAGTGGGTACGAAAACCTAATGTCAGAGTTTAGTAAAATGGTTAACCCGAATAGAAGAGAGATCAGAGTCCCAGAGTATAGACGAGGAATAAAAGATACTAATACCACCCAATGGCGACATGGGCCCGTAAGCCACACAGCCAAGTTAGTAAAACAATTTTGGACGACTAGACTCAATTTCGGCCACGGAGTTGGAAAGGGGGCTACCTACAGGCAGTCGGCTCTGATACCAACTTGTGACGCCCTCGATTCAATCGTACACTAATCATACACGCAAATGTGTACGATCAAGATCAAGGACTCACGGGAAGATATCACAACACAACTCTAGACACAAATTAAAATAATACAAGCTTTATATTACAAGCCAGGGGCCTCGAGGGCTCGAATACATAAGCTTAAATACAGAAGAGTCAGCGGAAGCAACAATATCTGAGTACAGACATAAGTTAGACAAGTTTGCCTTAAGAAGGCCAGCACAAAAGCATCTACGATCGAAAAGGCAAGGCCTCCTGCCTGGGAGCCTCCTAACTACTCCTGGTCATCGGCGGTCTCCATGTAGTAGTAAGCATCGGCGGTGGCATCTGGCTCCTAGGCTCCGTCATCTGGTTGCATCAACCGGAAAGAAGAAGAAAGGGGGAAAAAGGGGAGCAAAGCAACCGTGAGTACTCATCCAAAGTACTCGCAAGCAAGGATCTACACTACATATGCATCGCTATCAATGAAATGGGTTGTATATGTGGACTCGGCTGCAGAAATGCCAGAATAGAGAGAAGGCCTAGTCCTATCGAAGACTAGCATCTTCTGGAAAACCACCATCTTGCAGCAATCAGGAGGGAGTAGAGTAGCATAGAGTAAAGTAGTAGTAGTGTTATCAACCTCGGCCGGAGATCCTTTCTCGACACCCTGCGAGAAAGCAATCCCAGAGCCATACTATCTAGTTATCATCACAATCCAATTCTCATCACCATCTAGTTCTCATCATAAGTATCCAGTTCTAGTTGTATCGATCGGGATACAACTACGAGTGTCCATTACCGTAGGACAGGCTATCGATAGATGTTTTCTTCCCTGCAGGGGTGCACCAACTTACCCACCACGCTCGCTTAACTCCGGCCGGACACACTTTCCAAGGTCATGCCCGGCCTCGGCCAAACAATACGCCGCAACCCGACCTAGACTTAACAGAGAGGTCAGCACGCCGGACTAAACCTATGCCCCCAGGGGTCATGGGCCATCTCCCCAGAAACTCCTGCACATTGCGTACGCGGCCGGTGAGCAGACCTAGCTACCTCCTTCAACAAGGCAGGCGCTTGCGCAGTCCAACCCGGCGCGCGCCACTTAGTCGCTGACGTCTATTAAGCTTCGGCTGATGTATACGATGCAGAACGCCCATACTATGCCCACGTGATGGTTAGTGCTATCAGGCCAGAGGCCCCTCGGATCAAATATCCAAATCGTAGTGGATTAGGAACGTGCGGTAACAATCAGAGACTCACGAAAGATGCGACCCCGTTGCCCCGTCTCGAGGACTTGTGGCAAGGGCTAGGAATGCCCGGCCACGCCTCGTAATTATCTCGCGGGCACCCTCCAGGTCAACCCGACTCCACATCACTCGCAATTAAGCTCGCGCGGGCACCCCTCAGGGTCGACCCGTCTTTAGTAACATGGTTCAGTGTAAAGTCATAGTAATCATAGTAACTGTGTGTTTAAACATCAAGGGGAAAACCCGAGGAATCACCCCCGGTGAATTCCACTCAATGTAATCATCAAGGTGAACGTAAGAGGAATCGCCCCCGAGGTTCACACTTGAGGGGTTGCACGACAGAGTCATATTGGAAGTGGTTAAGGTGGAATCACCCTCGATGACCACGACCGAATAGCTACACTACAGGGTTAACATCAGAAGTGCTGTAGAGGTCTCACCCTCGGCACTCGATAGTAACCCAGCAGTGTCGAACAACTAAGGGGAAAGTGATGTGCGGTGCCGGGGCCTGGTCTTCAATCCCGTTGATCGGGTCTTCAATGATGAAGCAGGGGCAACAAGGACAAGGTGGGGGTCACTGATGGATCACTAACCAACCTATACTAAGCAGTTTAGGATAAGCAGGTAAGGTACAACAGTAGATACAAAAGCAGGCTATGCATCAGAATAGGAGCAAACAATAACAGTAGCAAAATCTAATGCAAGCATGAGAGAATGGAATGGGCGATATCGGGATGATCAAAGGGGGGGCTTGCCTGGTTGATCTAGCAAGGAGGGGTCGTTGTCGACGACGTAGTCGATCACCGGGGCATCAGCGGCCTCGGGGTCTACCGGAGAGAAGAGGGGGAAGAAACAGTAAATACATAGCAAACGGAGGTAACACTAAGCATGACATGACGATACGTAGCGCTAAGCGTGCTCTAACTCGGTACTACACGTTGCAGACGAAGGGGGGAAACATCTGAGGGTGAATTCCCGACGTTAGGTGGATTCCGGACAAAGGAAAAGAGGGGGAAAGTTCCATGTTCAGCATGCTAGGGGCATGTGACAGATGAACGGACCACGTATTCGGATTCGTTGGATTTTTCTGAGCAACTTACATATAGAAAACATTTTCATCCGAGTTACGGTTTATTTTCTATGAATTTTTAAAGTTTTATTAAGATTCGGAAATTATTTAAATTAACTGAAAAAGGAATTATTGTGTCAGCATGAGGTCAACAGGTCAACCGCAGCTGTTCAGGTCAAACCTGGCAGCTGGGTCCTACCTGTCATAGACAGTGGGGCTAACAACAGTTTAATTTAGCTAAACAGAGTTAATTAGTGCTTGGGCCCCACATGTCAATGACTAACTAGGTTAAACTAATTAGCTTAATCAAATTAATTAATTAGCAGGTGGTGCGGGCCCCTTACGTCAGCGACTGGGGCTACCCAGTCAGCTGCGTTGACTCGGTCAACTGGTCAGCCCGGGCCCTTGGGGCCACCAGGCAGTGACCCTAGGGGTGGGGCTAGGTCGGCCACGTCGGCGCCACGCCGGAGGGAGCTCCGGCGAGCCAACTCTGCGGCGGCGCGCACGGGAGGGGATCGGGAAAAGGTCTAGGGGGTGTCAAAAAGGGCGTGGCCGGTAGCGTTCGAACGCTGACGTCATCGCGCGTTCAACCACGGAAACGGCAGTGGCTGGGACAGCCAGAAACGGCGCCGGCGTCGAGGTCCGCGGTCGCCGGAGTTGGGCGAGGACGGAGTCGGCGACAGGGGCATGAATGGAGTCGAGGGTGGGCCTTTTATTGCTGGGTCGATGCCGCGTCGAGTGGTGGGAATAGGCGACGCTAGGGAGGCCGGAGCTGGCCGGACCAGCCACGGGGAGCGGTGGTGGCGCTTGGGCCCCGTTCGAATAGCGGGGGAAGTGGCCTAGGGGGGTGCGGTTGGGGCTATGGCTCGGTGCTGCTTGCGCCCTGGAGCGCGCCAGTGGCTCGCGCTGGGGCTCGGGAGCGCGTACGGCGCGTGGGCGGCGGCCATGGTGGACGGCGGAGCTCACCTCCGCGTGGACGGCGACGGAGCGTGCTAGAGCGTGAAAGAGAGGGAAGGGAGCGACGCGGAGGCTCTCCTAGCGGGCACACGGTGGCCCCGTGAACGCTTAGGAGTAGCAGAAGCGATGAAGCGGGGCGACGGCGTTCGTCAGAGCCGAGGGCGAAGGCGAGGTCGTGGCGGTACGGCGGGACCGTCCCGGTCCGTGCGGCTCGGCGGGGCGGATGTGGAGGTTGAGGCAGCGCCTGGGGGCACGTCGGAGAGTGCCGGGGACAGCGGTGGCCGCGGGATCAACCGACGCACGATGACGGTGGCGCTCGGGAGGAGTGAGCGCGTGAGGGAGAGGGGAAAGGTGGATCTGGGGGAGGAGAGGCGCAAGTGGGAGTGGGGAGCTGACGAGGCCAGGAGGCTCGGCCTTATCCCCTCGGCGCGAGCAGCGGGGTGGCGAGGCGGTCGGGCGGCGACCACGCGGGCGCGCGCCTCGGTCGGGTGAACAGGGGAAGGGGACGACCGCGGGGAGGAATGGGCTGGGCTGTGCACTATAGCAATGGGCTACAAGTGCGCAGTAGTAGCTAGGCCCTTTTCTATTTCGTTTTTTTTAATTTACAGAGAGAGAAAGGGAATTATTTGGCCAACTATTTCACTTAGCAAAAATTTGGGAGGTGTCCCATTAAATGCCTGGTGATCATAGACAGTGCCACAATTATTTTGGAGACCAGAAGAATTCATTTGGAGTTTTTCAAAAATAGGATAGCATTTAAAATTGCTGAATTGCTGCTGTTATAATTGCTAATGTTCATCTTTGCACCAAAGTGATGTTGTGTTCCTTAACAAATATTTGTTATGGAATTTTTGACAGATGATGAACATTTTTTCGGCAACTTTTGATCAACTTCAGACTTCACTTGAATTTGAATTGACTGGAATTTCAAATGTGATATTGGACAAAGGTGATTAAGCACTGTTTGGGTAATTAATTAGCTTAATCACAGAGGATACTGTAGCATGATACTGGGGGTGTTACACAATATATCTTAATGATATGGTTGGGTTTACCTTAAATGGTAGTAGTTGTGGATGCTTGCTAATTGTTCCAATCATAAGTGCATAGAATTCCAAGTAAGGGATGACATGCTAGCGGTGGCCTCTCCCACATAAAAACTTGATATCGGTCTAGTAACGTAGTCAATTGCTTAGGGACAATTCCACAAATCCTACTACCATTTTTCCACACTCTCTATGCTAACTTAATTGTACTTTTATTAGAAAATCACTAAAATTCTATTTTCATGTTTTTATTATCTTAAAAATCTATCCTACTACACCTACAAAGTACTACTAGTTTCATACTTGCTCTAGGTAAAGCAAATGTTAAGTGTGCGTAAAGTTGTATCGGTGGTCGATAGAACTTGAGGGAATATTTGTTCTACCTTTAGATCCTCATTGGGTTCGACACTCTTACTAATCGAGAAAGGCTACAAACTATCCCCTATAGTTGTGGGTTATCAGTAGCCAAGCAGGAGAATCAAGACCTTGAGATCCAAGAAATACGTGAGGAACTGAAGGAGAATAGGACCATGGCTCATGCCAAGGATGTTGAGATCCAGAAGCTCAAGACCCAACTCCAGGATATATAGGGACATCATAAGAAACTCCGCGTCAACAGAGAAGAACTTGAGAAGACCAAGTCCCCTCGGAAGAAGCCCAGTGGAGACAAGAATCAAGACCTGGATAAGCTGGCTTAGCATTATCCCCACCATGAGAGAAGAAAGATGAATGTTTTGCGATTGAAGTATCTGACAATACCAACTTATGCGGGTGGCAATACTATAGGATTTATTGAACAAATGAATGTTTGAATGATTAATCTTTTGTGTTTGGATAGATTACTCCCTAAGATAAGACAATCGTAGGTTTGAATTTAATCAACCCTGACATATGTAAGTTACGGAAGAGTACAGAAGACCTTCATATGGGAGAAGCATCAGGAATTGCAAACTCCCGAGCATTGAAGACCTGAAGAAATGACGACTTTGTAAGGAAAACATAGTGAACCAGCCCATTAAAAGTGGAAGAAACCTTGATTTAGGAATTGTTTGTTGGTTGTGGGTGGATATTTATCTCTCTCCATCTCACCTAGACCAAAACCTTGAACCCATGGACAAGCTAACCACAAAACCTCTTCTAGACAAACAACATTTCACCCAAGGAGATACATACTTTATTTTGAGTACTCCTTTTATCTTACAAGGGTAGATGACGACCCTTTACGAGTCTTTTCTCAAGGGCCCGGAAACGATCATGACCCCGACTAGTGACCATGATTACCCAAAGATCCTGAAAGATATGGTGAACATATACACCTTGAAGGAGACGAAGTCTACAAGGGCTATCCTTTCATGGAAAATGGAGTGGAAATTTGGTACCTGGAGGTACACCTTCACCGTTTAAAAGGAGTTTGCCCAAAGACTATGTGTCAATACTTTTTCATCTCTCGAGTACCACAAGCAACCTTCTCTGTTCGTGAAGCTTCCATGGAAGCCATATGTCGGATTGGAGAAATACTTGAAGCAAGACTTATTCACACTCAGGAATACCTGAGAGAGGTGCATGTAGAGATGATGGAGAGGAATCTCATGGCCACCCTGATGAAACAATTGACTGATGATTTCAAGGAGCACATCACGCAATTCCGGTGGGACTAAAGCATCTTCAAGAAGGACAAATGAATAAAATTGGAAGAGTGCTTGACCATACCAAACTATGTGGATGACATCATTTGTAATATAGTACTTTTGAATTTGAAGTTGCAATAAAGGATTTGATGTGAAATAATTATGAACTATGGATGTACTGGTGCATTTTAACTTAATGGTGTTAGTACCTTGTGAGAACACTTGACCAATGGAAAGGAAAATGTTATTCCATGAAGTGGAGTTTGGAAAAAATGAGTTGGAGTTTTATTTTTGATATGATGGTTACCTCAAGGGTAAGAAGGAATGAAGTATAATCGGATAAAAACAATTGCTAAGGAAGTCTCATGTTGGAATATGGAAAAGTCGTAACTCCAAGGATGAGTTAAATCTATACAAGTGTTGAAGTGGGCCCATAACCCACAGGCCCCAGAAGTTAGTAAAGAGCAAGCACTACCTTATTGAAGGAAGAAAATTTGGAAGAAACTATGATTTCATCAGCAGACGCTACATAGAAGAATATGATTGTGATTGTGATTGATTGTGTGAAATTGAGTGGAATTTGAAAGTTCTTGAAAGTTAAATGAGAGGGAATAAAAGGGCTTTCTAAAACTTTCACTCTTGCATATGATCTCCAAGAATTCAAATTCATTTCAAATACAAAACCCTCGAGTGAAGATGACATGACTTCTTTAATTACATAAATGAAAAGGGGTTTTTTAAAAGATTTGAATTCCATTTGAAAATATTTCTAAATTCGGAAAATTTTATGCAACTCAATGAGTTTCATGAGAGAATATAAAATTACTTCTTATATTATAAAAAAGAGAGTTGGAAGTTAATAGAAAATCATTCTCAAAGCCCTTTTGAAGTTATTGCAAATATATGCTTTTTTTTTACTTTCTCTTTTGCCTCTAAAAAATAGGTCATGTTTTAGGAATTTTTATTATGAAAATATTGATATATATATGCAGCCGGTCTATTCTGCTAATATTAGCAGAATAACTATTCTGATAACACTTTCGCACTGCACGCTCAATGCAAGTGCACGTCATTCTTTGAACCAAGTGTGTTGCAGTACTCACACGAGTGAACTTCTCGTCGGAAAAAACTGCACGCGTTGTTTTTTCGGTACTGTTTTTGCTCTAGTTTTTGAACCATTTATCAGAATGAGGCATGTAATATACCATTGAAAATCTATGGATTAGGCGCAACTTCTACATGTTGAACACTTTTCGAGATTCCACACGGTTTAAGATCAGTTTTGAAAATGGTGCGGGCCATGATGAGTGGCAGCGAGCGTTTTTTCGCGATTTCTTCCAAACCGCTTGTCAGAACGAAGCAAATGATATATCATTGGAAAAATATCGTCGAGGCGCATCTTTTTCATATCAATCATTTTCTTTAATTCATTACGGTATAAGAGTAGTTTCGACTTTACTAAATTGCGGAATTCTGTTTTTCAAAAAAAAATAAATTTTTTGTACTGTTTTCGCTCCAGTTTTTGAACCAGTTGTCGAAACGAGGCATGTGATATGCCGTTCAAAAGCTACGGACGAGGCGCAACTTTCATATGTTCAAATGTTTTTGAGATTCCTTACAGTTTTTAGTTAATTTTTAAAATGGTGTGGCTGACAATGAGTGGCAGCGGTCGTTTTCACGATTTTTTTACAAACCTCTGGTCGAAATGATTCAAATTATACGCCCTTGGAAAAATATCGACGAGACGCAACTTTTTCATGTAGAACACACTTTCTAATTCCTTACGATTTAAGAGCAGTTTCAATTTACCAAAATGCGGAAACTCTGTTTTTTGCGACACCCAAATCGACTTGTGTACTGCATCAGACAGAAGAATGCACTGCTTCAGACAGGAAGCCGCACCCCATCAGATGGGAAAGCGAACTGCTTGATTTTTTATTTACACGTAAATTTTCTCATGCGAGGAAGTCGATGGGACTCCACATCGGGCGTAAGTAAACCCCAAATGCATGGAGAAGTTAACCGCATTACTTTATTTGTCGTTTCAGTAACATTTTTTCTTTGCATTTACAAGATGAACAACATCAGACATCCGACCGCACTGCTTCAGTTAGCATACCGCACTGCATCAAATGTTCACTTACAAGATGAACAACATCAGACACCCGACCGCACTGCTTCAGTTAGAAAACCGCACTGCATCAAATGGTCAAGTGAACGGCACTACATTTTGTCATTTCTCTACCATTTTTCATTTAACACATTTTTGCACTGCATCAAATGGTCAAGTGAACGGCATTACCTTTTTTGTCGTTTCTCTACCATTTTTTATTTAACACATCTTTGCACTTCATTTCCTTCTTTCTTTTTCTATTTGGAGTTTTGGGTTTCCACATTGGTGAGCTATACACGTGCGAAGAAGTGAACCACATGGTCGAGGGAAATGAGCTGCAACACAATTCGAAATGAACTTATTTGGTAAACAATTTTCAAACGATTCTAGATAACTTTTATACATAAAATCATCAAACAAGGAAAACACCATTTTTGCACTGCATGTCCACATGGTCGAAACTGCATGCTCATGTCTGAACATCACCATGTTTCGCTGCAATCAAATGAGTCCCTATAATCTTTATAAAAAAATCCACAAACACAAAAGCAGCATCTGCACTGCATGTGCACATACTCCAAACTGCAATTTCTGAATACATTCAAATAAAGTCCCTGTATTTTTTATGCATAAACTCCTAAAAAACAAAATGCACCATTTTTGTACTGCATGTTCACATGCTCCAAATTGCATGGTACATGCTCAAAAACAAAAGCCTTCTTTCTAGATACAAGCACATTAACTAAACTATACGGGGCGACCAACTACCAAAATGCACACGCAGTGGCACCAGCTGCAAAACAACATATGATGTCGAACCGCTGCCGAACTACACCATGCGAAATGCCGCATCGCGTGCCTGCAGAAACTGAGCTGCATGGGACAAGCTGAGGAACAGCTGACGAAACTGCATGCCGACGGACTCCAAGAACCTTCTGTGCATTGTCGAGTAAAACGCACGACGCGCGCATCCATACAGGAGTGATGCACGGCCGAAACCAAACTACATGCCCGTCGTCCTCTCACGTGTCTGCATACTGCACCGGCGACCCAACCAAGCTGTAATGAGAAGCAACCTACACCGCTCGACATCAGGTGGGGAACAACAGTGAGCTACAAATAGATCGACAGAGAAAGAAGTAGATCGAAGCAGGGTTGTGGGCAAATTAAAATTACAAAATAGGTATAGCGAGCTGCACATCTGGCTTGTACCGAACTGAATCCTTCCTCGTACCGAGCTGCACATCCCACTCGTAACAAAATACGGAAGCAGAGGTATGTCACCTCGCCAGCGCCTGGATTTGAATGGTGGAAAGGAGAGGGGGGCATCGCGTGATGCTGGAGGTATTGGACCGGGGGTGGCCCTTCGCCGTGGTGTATTGGTGGTGGCCCTTCGCCGCGCAGGCCCTCCACAGCATGAACTGACGGAGGTTGCCGTTGCTACTGTCTAGGAGCCGCTGCCCTCCGGTGGACTGGACATCCAGCTGCACCGCACTGACGCCCCAAGAGAACTGCAGTGCTGGCCCAACTGAAATCAGAAAAGGCAAAAAAATTGAAGGGGGTGGAGAGGACGCTCAAGGCCGGTGGTTGCGGCGGGCAGACGGCCCTCGGCGGACGAGCGGCCATGGTTAAAGGAGGTGGGGCGGGGTGGATCCGGTGGTGGTTAGGTTGTGGCCGAAGTTGTTGCGGTGTGGAGGGCGCGGTGACGCACGGCAGTAGCCAGGGATGGGAGGGAGGAGGTGGAGGAACGAGGAGGGGAGAGTCGTCGGCAGGAGGGCGGGGACGGAGAGGATGCCCCCGGGACTGCGACGCGCGGATCCGACGCTTGGCAGGGCCGTTCTAGCGCAGAAGAGGAGGAGGCTAGGCATAGAAGGTGGTGTGGGGGTGGGGGGCGAGGTGCAGGGGCCGCAGGAGGAGGCAGTGCGGGTCTGGTAGGTTGCCGGTGACCGAGGGCCGCGCCATAGGTGGTGGAGTTGGTTGGGATGGTTGGGAGGAAGAAGGAGGTGGATCGGGGAAGATGGGGCACGGGAGGGGAAGTGGTGGGTGGGGTGGCTTTTTTTGTTTGTTTTTGCGGTTCGGATCGGTTTTGGGTGGGGTTTGCACTACCGTGTGTCGCAACCCCAAACTGTTAGCAGAATAAGCCTCTGCTGTTGGCAGAATAAGGATCTTAAAGGTGTTATCATAATAGACCCACCCTATATATATATATTGCATCTTTAAATTCTTATTTTGTTTTTCTTATTTTCCCCTTTTTTTCTTCTAAGTTTATTGTAAATAGAAATGGGCTATTGTTTTTCTTTTCTTAAAAAAAGGGCCGGAACCTCCTTGATGTCTGCTAGAATTACGTCGGTGTTTCCCCAAAGAGGAACGGTAGGTATTTCCCTCAGTGATGAGACCAAGGTTATTGAACCAGTAGAAGAACCACGCAACACAACATAAACAACTCCTACACACAAATAACAAATACCCGCAACCCGAAGTGTTAAAGGGGTTGTCAATCCCTTTTGGGTAACGGCGCCAGAAATTGGCCAGTGAACGGGAGAAAGTTGTAATAGATTGGATAAATAGATCACAAATAAAATAAAGTGCAGCAAAGTTTTTTTGTATTTTTGGTTCAATAGATCTGAAAATAAAAGCAAATGAAAATAGATCGTGAAGGCAAATATAATAACGAAGAGACCCGGGGGCCATCGGTTTCACTAGTGGCTTCTCTCGAGAAAAATAGCAAATGGTGGATAAATAATTACTGTTGGGCAATTGATAGAACTTCAAATACTCATGACTATATTCAGGCAATGATCATTATATAGGCAACGTCCAAGATTAGTAGACCGACTCCTACCCGCATCTACTACTATTACTGCACACATCGAGCGCTATCCAGCATGCATCTAGTGTATTAAGTTCATGAAAAAACGTAGAAATGCAATAAGAACGATGACATGGTGTAGACCATATCTATTTATGTAGAAATACACCCCATCTTTCTATCCTTAATAGCAACGGTATATATGTGTCGGTTCCCCTTATGTCACTGGGATCAAGCACCGTAAGATCAAACCCATCACAAAGCACCTCTTCCCATTGCAAGATAAATAGATCAAGTTGGCCAAACAAAACCCAAATATCAGAAAAGAAATACAAAGCTATAAGCAATCATGCATATAAGAGATCAAAGAAGACTCAAATAACTTTCATGGATAAAAACATAGATCTGATCATAAACTCAAAGTTCATCGAATCCCAACAAACACACCGCAAAAAGAGTTATATCGTATGGATCTCCAAGAGACCATTGTATTGAGAATCAAACGAGAGAGGGAAAGCCATTTAGCTACTAACTACGGACCCGTAGGTCTACAATGAACTACTCACCCATCATCGGAGAGGCAACAATGAGGATGATGAACCCCTCTGTGATGGTGTCTAGATTGGATCTGGTGTTTCTAGAACTTGCGGCGGCTTGAATTGATTTTCGTCGACTCCCCTAGGGTTTCTGGAATATTGGGGTATTTATATAGAGGCGGTGCAGGAGGCCACCAAGGTGGGCACAACCCACCTGGGCGCGCCTGGTCCCTCGGGCATGCCCTGGTGGGTTGTGCTCCCCTAGGAGCACCCCTCAGTTGTAGCCTCTTTCGATAAGTAAGAGTGTCGAAGCCAACGAGGAGCTAAAGGTAGAACAAATATTCCCTCAAGTTTTATCAACCACTGATACAACTCTACGCACACTTAACGTTTGCTTTACCTAGAACAAGTATGAAACTAGAAGTACAATTTAAGTGTTGTTGGATAGGATTGCAAGATAATAAAGAGCACATAAATAAAAAATAAGGGCTGCTTAGGTAAAGAAAAACTAAGTTAGTATTAGTACAGAGCTTTTTGTCACGAGAAAGTTATTTGTCCCTAGGCAATCGATAACTAAACCAGTAATCACTATTGCAATTTTATATGAGGGAGAGGCATAGCCTAACATACTTTCTCTTCTTGGATCATATGCACATATGATTGGAACTCTATCAAGCATCCGCAACTACTAAAGATCATTCAGGTAAAACCGAACCATACCATTAAAGTATCAAGTCCTCTTTATTCCCATATGCCATGGCCCACTTATCCGTGTTTGTGTTTCAGTCACTCACGCAACACAGACAACAAGCAAACCATGAACATATTGCAAACTCTACAACGGGGATCCCTCATGCTTGTGCGGCACGGAGAGCACCATAGGACAACACCAATAATAAAACATGCAACTCAAACCAATCACGATCATCAATCAACCCATAGGACAAAATGGATCTACTCAAACATCATAGGATATCCATACATCATTGGGAAATAATATATAGCATCGAGTACCACGTTTAAGTAGAGATTACAGCAGGGAGAATAGGTGCTACATCGCTGCATAGAGGGGGAGAGAGTTGGTGATGATGGCGGTGAAGTTGTTTGTTAGGACCCCGACTCAATGCCACATCGATCTAGCATGTAACACCTCATATCACTTTGCGGCCTCACGCACGGTATTCCCACGGGTGTCGCCTTACCTTTGCCTGGGACCGTTTGCGCCTTTTGGCACACGTATATGACAGTGTCGCTAGCATCCATATGATAAGGAGCCCAGGCTGACATGGCTAGTCGTAAACCCAAAGTGGCACAGACTTACAGGGACAGGCATCCATGACCCAACATCGAACATGTCGGTCATCAGCGAGTGAATCCAGGCTGTAGCACTAGGCTAGCAGGACTCCGGTGAACCGGGCTGTAGCGGGCTAACAGGACTCCGGTATTCAACGCGTGACATTTCCCCGAAGGGACAGACACAGGAACGAAGAAGGACACATGCCGGCCAGCCTAAGTGTTCCGGAGCAGTAGCAAGCTACCATGGCTCGGTGGAAACACTAGGAGACATTTCCCGGTAAGAGAGGCTACTAAAGATAAACAACTAGATAGTCAGATCCCACACATACCAAGCATTTCAATAACATACACACAATATGCTCGATATGTGCAAATACAACATGGCATCACAACATGACTCTACAACTCAAATATTTTATTAGGCTCCGAGGAGCGAGATATTACAAACAGGGGTCTCATGACCCAACATTCAGAGCATACAAATCAAAGCACAAGCGGAAGCTATCATGTCTGAGTACAGACATCTATAAATGAAAAAGGCTGAGAAGACTGACTATCTACCAGATCCTGCCGAGGGCACAAGATCGTAGCTGAGGTAACAAGCTAAACGTCGAAGTCCACGCGGAACTACTAGTGAGACTGAAGTCTCTCTACAAAAACATAAAATAGGCAAACGTGAGTACAAATGTACCCAGCAAGACTTACATCAGATCTAACTACATATGCATCATTATCAATAAAGGGGTGGTGGAGTTTGACTGCAGCAAGCCAGCTTTGACTCGGTGGCTATGCTGAACTACGACTGCAAGTAACTCTTTTGAGGTGGCGCACACGAGTCCACATATTCACCATATCAATACACCACTATGGAACCGCTCCCGTCTCCCTACGAGAACGCCATCCATAGCACTCACGCTTTTCTTGCGTATTTTAGAGTATCCACTTACACTTGTCTATGAACTATGCAAGGGGTCCAAGTTTCCATATCCGAGGAATCCGTCTATTCGAATAGATAATGATAACCCTGCAGGGGTGTACTTCTTCACACACGCTTTCGCCACTTATTGCCCTGTACACGTCATGTACCTCGGCAACCTTCAAGCGGAAGCCGGGCGAGGGAGTCGGCCACGACCTGACTAACCGAACAAGTCTCTAGTCCAGGTTTATCGCCTATTCGGGTTCCATCCGCAAGGAGATCCGGCCGGGGTGTCGCTCACGGCCCCAAACGATGTGAGCAGGGTTCCCAAGCCCACCATCCGGGTGCTACTTGGTACACTGGGCCACTGTGCCTAGTCTGTCCCAAGCCCACCTGTACCAGGTGCCACTTGGTAGACTACTAACACTACCTACAAACACCAGAAACTAGTTGCAACTCCTGGACAGAGATCATGTTGATTAATAAGTCGAGAGAGTCAATTAAGGATCCCAATGTGCGGTAGTAGCTGTTCATGGATCACAAACACAGAACTCAGTTCCTGAGGACGGCTGCAATGAGACAACCCACCATGTACTCCTACATGGCCTCTCACCGCTACCTTTACCAAATCGTGTTCACACACTTAGCTCTCAACAGTAGGACATGTTCACACGCCTCTGATTCATCCCCGATGAATCAGACCTGACTCAACTCTAAGCAGTAGTAGGCATGACAAACAAGCATGAATGAGTAGGCACATCAGGGCTCAAACAACTCCTACTCATGCTAGTGGGTTTCATCTATTTACTGTGGCAATGACAGGTCATGCAGAGGATAAAGGGGTTCAACTACCGCAGCATGTAACAGTTGAATCGGTGTTGTCCTAATGCAGTAAAAGAGAGCAGGAGCGAGAGGGTGGGATTTTATTGGAATGAACAAGGGGGTTTTTGCTTGCCTGGCACTTCTGAAGATAGCATTGAGTCTTCATCAGTGTCAACGATCACATCGTCGGTACAACGTCTATCGAGGGGGAACAACACAGGCAAACACAGAAGAAGCACGATCAATGCAATGCACAATATGATGCATGCTCATGACATGGCAATATGAATGTGTTTTGGGCTAATGCACCTAGCTATGATTTAATTAAAGTTGGTTTAAATACATGATTCGAACTCCAACTCCATATATGATTATTTAAATGCCCTTTATATGATTTGTGCTAAACAGCAGCTATAAGTTGTTCTAACATACATGAAAATGGTACAGATGGATAGATTGGATTTTTCTGATCATTTTTCATATATAATTTATTTAATTTGGAGTTACGGTTGAATTTCTATGAATTTTAGAGGTTTATACAATTTTCTGGAATTTCCTGACATAAAATAAATCCAGAAAATTGTTAATTGCGTCAGCATGACGTCGGGGTGACGTGAGCAGGTCAACAGGTCACTGTCCGGTCAAACCTGACAGTGGGTCCCGCGTGTCAGTGTCTGGACTAACTAACCTAATTAAAATTAACCCTAACTAACTTGGTAAGCCGGGCGGGGCCCGCATGTCAGTGGGAGAGAGGGGAGAGTCAAACCGGGCAGTGGGGTCAACCCACACCGGTCAAGGGTCAACGGTCGCCGGCGTTTAGCCGCCGGCGAGCACGACGCGGCGGCGAGAGTGGTTTTGGCCGTTTCGGCAACCAAACGAGCCGTGGAGAGTGGCTATGGGTAGCTGGGAACATGCCGCAACTTCTGGTGGAGTCGGTTGGGGTCGGGGCGGCCGGAATCGGCGCCGGCGACGACCTAGGTGGCCGCCGGAGTTCGGGCGGGGTCGGGGTTGGCGCTAGGGGGCACGGGAGGGGAAGCTGGTGTGTGTGTTAGGTTCCTGGTGAGGTGTGGAGCACGTTGCCGTGCTCGGGAGTTAGCTACGGTGGCTCTGGCCTTGTCTGCATCATCGCCGGCGGCGAGGAGCTCACGGCCCCGGTGAAAAGGGCGGCTAGAGTGCGGGAACGAGCGCGGGGAGGAGGGGAAATGGAAGAGGAGCTCACAGCGGATCCGGTAGAGGCAACGGCGAGGCCGGGGAGGGGCTGGAGCTCGTGAATCCTCGAAAGTTCGCCGGCGGCAGAAGGTTGGGGACGAGCTCCGGGAAGACGCTACAGGGCTCCCGCGGTCGAATGGGTTGGTGTAGAAGACGCAGAAGGCGATGGCGGTTCCTCTGGACTCATCGGAGAGGCACGGGGTGGACGGTGGCCGCGGTGGTGCTCGTCGGCGGCGGCGGGTGTGTTCGGTGGCTGCGTTCGGGCGAGTGAGAGAGAGGAAGCAGAGGAGAGAAACGAGGGAGAGGGAGAGGGAGAGGGGGTCCAGGGGGTCGCGCTGGCGTCGTCTAGGCGCGACGAGGGGAAGCCAGGCAGGCTAGGAGGGAGGAGGTGGCCGGGGCGCGTGGACGCGCGCGCCGGGCGCGTGCCCGTCCTCCTGGCAGGGAGGAAGACGACACGGGGAGGTGGTGGTGGTGGGCTGGGCCGGTTCTGCTGGGCCACCAGGTGAGTGGGCCTCAGGTAAGCGTCAGGTAAGTCCTTCTCTCTCTCTCTCTCTTATTTCTCTGTTCTGTTTTATTTTATTTAATCTTTTGCCACTGTTTTGAATTTAAAATAATCCAAACAATGCCAAAAGCTCCTCTGAATATTTTTATTTTGCTAGATGGACTTTTCCAAAAGCTCATAAAATATTTCAGGGGTATTTGAAATTATATTCTAGTTATATGAATATAATTCAAATTCAAATAGCTAATGATTTAAATTCAAAGTCCCAAGATTAAGTCCTTAAAAATCTTCAATATTTTGGTTGGGACCAGAACCCTTTGCCAAAATTATCAAACATTTAAGAAGAGCATTTTGGAACAATGAATGAGATTTTAGGGTTTTTGCCCTTCTTTTATTTAGGGTTTTGAGGCTTCTAAATTCCTCAGTTCAAGTTTCAAAAATTTAAACATGATGCACAGATGGAAGCAAGCATAGGTCAGGCCAGAACTAGGGATGTGACATTGTTGGTGTAGATCGTCGGCACGATGATGGCCCCGGCAGCGTTCCGGCGCCACAGGGAGGGAGGGGGAGAGAGCCCCCCTTCTTCTTCTTATTCCTTGACCTTCCCCCTAGTTGGGAGAAGGGTTTACCCTCTGTTCCATGTCCTTCATGGTGGCGGAGGGGTGAGAGCCCCTCCGAGATTGGATCTCTCTCTATTTCTTTCTATTTCTGCGTTCCCTGATTTTGGCCTTTCACTATTTCTTAAATTCCCGGAGATCCATAACTCTGATTGGCCTGAAATTTTAACACGATTTTTATCCGGATAGTAGCTTTCTTGTGGTGAAAGAAGGGCCCCAGCCGCCTTACGGAGTGGCCATGAGGGTCAACAACGCGCCCTAACCCCTGGGGCACGCCCCCTGCCTCGTGGACTCCTCGGGCATCATCTCACGTTGATTGTTTTTCCCAAAAATCAAATATATTCCAAAAAATATCCATAAGTTTTTATCGCGGTTGGAATCTGTTTGATATGGATTTTCTGCGAAACAAAAAATATGCAGCTAATAGGAACTGGCACTGGGCACTGAATCAATATGTTAGTCCGAAAAATAGTATTAAAAGTTGCCCAAAGTTTGTAAAAGTTGTAGAATATTGGTATGGAACAATCAAAAATTATAGATACGACGGAGACATATCAGCATCCCCAAGCTTAATTCATGCTCGTCCTCGAATAGGTAAATGATAAAAAGATAATTTTTGATATGGAATGCTACCTAGCATAATCTTAATCATGTAATCTAATCATGGCATGAATATTAAGACACGGGTGATTCAAAGCAATAGTCTATCATTTGACATTAAGACAATAACACTTCAAGCATACTAATAAAGCAATCATGTATTTTCAAAATAACATGGCCAAAGAAAGTTATCCCTACAAAATCGTATAGTCTGGCTATGCTCCATCTTCACCACACAAAATATTCAAACCATGCACAACCCCGATGACAAGCCAAGAAATTGTCTCATACTTTTGATGTTCTCAAGCCTTTTCAAATTTCCCACAATACATGAGCGTGAGCCATGGATATAGCACTATATGTGGAATAGAATATGATGATGGAGGTTGTGTGGAGAAGACAAAAAAGGGAGAAAGTCTCACACCAACTAGGCAAATTAATGGGCTATGGAGATTCCCATTGATCGATATCGATGCAAGTGAGTAGGGATTGACATGCAACGGCAGCACTAGAGCTATAAGTGTATGCAAGCTTGAAAGGATCGAGAAGAGGGGTCTAGAGGGGGGTGAATAGGCACTCAACACACAAAGTTGGTAGTTTTTAATTTCTTTAAGTTGGAGTGGAGTTTTGGCACAAGTTTAACCATTCACAATATAAATCAAGCAAGTATGCAAAGAGTATATGAGCAGCGGAAAGTAAAGCATGCAACTTGCAAGAAAGTAAGGGAATGGGATTGGACTGTGCAAACGCAATTTGGAGACACGTAGATTTTTTATCCGTGGTTCCGATAGGTGGTGCTATCGTACATCCACATTGACGGAGACTTCAACCCACGAAGGGTAATGGTTGCACGAGTCCACGGAGGGCTCCACCCACAAAGGGTCCACGAAGAAGCAACCTTGTCTATCCCACCATGGTCGTCGCCCACGAAGGACTTGCCTCACTCGGGTAGATATTCACGAAGTAGGCGACCTCCTTGCCCTTACAAACTCCTTAGTTCAACTCCACAATCTTGACGGAGGCTCCCAAGTGACACCTAACCAATCTAGGAGACACCACTCTCCAAAAGGTAATAGATGGTGTGTTGATGATGAAGTCCTTGCTCTTGTGCTTCAAATGATAGTCTCCCCAACACTCAACTCTCTCTCACAGGATTTGTATTTGGTGGAAAGAATATTTGAGTGGAAAGCAACTTGGGGAAGGCTAGAGATCAAGATTTATGTGGTAGAAATGGAAGATCTTGATCTCAACACAAGTGTAGGTGGTTCTCTCTCAGAAAATGTATGCTGGAAGTGTAGGCACATTCTGATGGCTTTCTAAATGAATGAAGAGTGGGTGGAGGGGTATATATAGCCTCCACACAAAATCTAACCGTTACACACAACTTACCAAACTCGGTGGGACCGAATTGTTAAACTCGGTCAGACCGATTTAGTTTACAATGTGACCGTTAGGCATTTTGGTGGGACCGACATGTCAACTCGGTGGGACCGATATCATTAGGGTTAGGGCATAACATAATCTCGGTGAGACCGATTACACAAACTCGGTGAGACTGATTTTGGTAATAAGCTAACTAGAGAGTTGGTCAGGCAAACTCGGTTGGACCGATTCGCTCATCTCAGTGAGACCGAAATGTTTTGAAAGGGAAACAGAGAGTTTGCATTGCAATCTCGGTGTGACCGATCTGTTCATCTCGGTTAGACCGAAACGGTTAGAAAAGGAAACAAAGATATTACAACCCCATCTTGGTGAGAGCGAAAAGACTAGGGTTTCTTGCAATGGCTATGTCAACTGAACTCGGTGGCGCTGGATAGAAAGTTTCGGTAGGGCCGAGTTTGACTTTTGGTTTGGGACATATGTGGATATGAGAAAGTGGTTGAGGGCTTTGGAGCATATCTCTAAGCATTTTGAGCAAGCAAGCTATTAAGCAACATCTCACCCCCTCTTAATAGTATTGGCTTTCCTATTGACTCAATGTGATCTTGGATCACTAAAAGTAAAATGGAGTCTTGTGCTTTGAGCTTGAGCCAATCCTTTTGTCCTTAGCATTTTGAAGGGGTTCCACATCCTCTAGTCCATGCCACTCCATTGTTGAACTTATCTTAAACATACTAGGTAAAAGTATTAGTCCAACAAGAGATATGTTGACATTAATTACCAAAATCACCCAGGGAGCACTTGTGCTTTCAATCTCCCCCTTTTTGGTAATTGATGACAACATACATCAAAGCTTTAGATAAAGATATAGAGAATAAAAAGTAAAGCTTTGGAAGGACATATAACATGCATAGGCTCCCCCTAGATGCATGCACTCATGTGAATATGGAACATAGGAGCATGTGAATGTATAAGCATGACAGAGTAAGCAATGTGTTACATGTATCTTGGCTATATGCATCAGAAAAAATGATGTGAATATAGGAAATGTACCTCCATGTTCATGAGTCCTTCTTGCAAACAGTATGTGCATTAGCAAGAGATCCTCATACACATGACTGTGATGCATATACTTACCTTGTGGTCTTGAGTTGGCTTAGGAGGGAATGAACCTGCGCAAAGAAGGTTAGATAACACAGATACATCTACTAGCCAGAGCAAACAAAAGAAACCACAAGAGTACCAAGACTGGGATCACATGTAGAGAGTGAGTACTGAGTGCCCCATTTGATATAGACATGTCCCCAAAGTTAAAGATGTGCAATGAATTCAAGAATTTCCTTCCCTTAGATGTCTTGCTCCCCCTGAATCTAGCATGGGATACTAGGAGTAGATAGGGAACAGAAAATCAGAGCAATCAGAGCAAAGACGAAACAAAGCAATGTAAGCAATCAAACATGAACATGTCTTTCCCCTCTTAAAGACATGTAACTTCTCTCCTCTTGAACACCCAGCATCTGGGGTAACTCTTTCCACCTGAGTATTTTCTCCCCCTATAGAAATGATTAAGCTTTGATGTGATCTCTCTCTCCCCCTTTGACATCAATTTCCAAGAAGGTTTCTTCTGGTTTTTTGTTGCGAGTGGGTTTAGTCCTTGAGTCACAGAACAATGCAGCAATTTGAATGTGATGTTGGCAGAGGACAAGAATCATTGAGTGGAGCTGGATTCAAAAAGAATGCAGAAACAAGTGGCAAGTTGTCTCTCCTGTAGTGAAATCGGAGGCACCGAGTTGTGTGCTTCGGTTGCACCGAGAGAATTCGGTTGGACCGAGAACAACAGACCAGTGGCACCGAGTTCATCACATAGAAAACACTTGTCACCTCATCTCACTAGACAAGTAAGATCTCACAAGGATTTACATGGAATTAGATGCAGGAAATGCAGAACAAACAGAAAAGAAATCTAGATGAAGTTTTTTTTCTAAAGGGGAAACAAATATGCATGAGACAAATGCAAGAGCACAGAAAAGAACACAAGAAAACTCCATTTAGAAATGGTCGGCGACAAAGTCACCTATGTTAGAGTATATTGACTTAGGAGTCAAGTGAGATCACTTGAACATAGGTCATACTCATTGTTTAAGCTCAAAATGGGGTTACCATTTTTCGTTTAAGCATTTTGATGTATTCACATCTTGTTGAGTTGCTTTGACTCATGACTTGGAGCAAAGCTTCTCTAAGATGGAATAACATGCCTTGGGTGGTGGTGTTGGACTTGATCATGTAGTTGAACTTTTGTGGGTTGCTCAAGGTTGACGTAGCTCATCAAGAGTTGGGAGCACCACTTGGTACTTGATTTCATCTACCTACATGGGTTAGTCTTGCAAGGAATAGCACTTGTGTATCCAAATGACAATCATAAGACTCGATATAGATTTTGTCAAGGATATGTTTTGAAGGGTTTCGTGCTTCCTTGTCTTCAACCACCGGATTGTAGAGACTTGGTGATGTAGAGGTTGCTCAAGATGTGAGTGAGTTGCAATCTCATAGAGTTAGGTTCATCCAAGTACCTACAAGGATTAGACGACATGCAAGGGTGCAAATATATCCAAGATATATGATCATCATCATAAGAGAAATGTCAAGGATTTGTCAAAAGGCTCATTCCTTGCATGTATCCAAACGGAGTTCCTACTCCAAGTTTGAAGCATCAATGATGTTCAATTCACCTCTTAATCTGCAAAACACTTTCTCATCAAGTGGTTTAGTGAAAATATCACCCATTTGTTTTTCCGTACGAACATGCTTAAGGTTAATTTCACCCTTAGCAACATGATCTCGAATGAAATGATGCCGAACTTCAATATGCTTAGTTCGAGAGTGTTGCACGGGATTATGAGCAATCTTAATAGCACTTTCATTGTCACATAGCAATGGAACATGTTTCACATATATCCCATAATCTCTAAGAGTTTGAGTCATCCAAAGTAATTGAGCACAACATGAACCAGCGACAATGTATTCCACTTCGGCGGTGGATAAGGATACCGAGTTTTGTTTCTTGGAGGACCAAGATACAAGAGATCTACCAAGAAATTGACAGGTACCTGAAGTGGACTTTCTATCAACCTTGTCTCCGGCATAGTCCGAGTCGGAGTAGCCAACAAGATTAAAAGAGGCCCTCTTAGGATACCAAATGCCAAAGTTCGGTGTATGAATTAAGTATCTCACTATCCTTTTCACAGCCTTAATATGACACTCTTTAGGGGCCACTTGATATCGTGCACACATGCACACACTTAGCATAATATCAGGACGAGAGGCACATAGATATAATAATGAACCAATCATAGAGCGATAAACTTTTTGATCAACGGGTTTACCGTCCTTAGTCAAGTCAAGATGTCCACTAGTAGGCATGGGTGTACTCATACCTTTGCATTCTTGCATATTGAACTTCTTGAACAAGTCCTTTGTGTACTTCATTTGAGAGACAAACCTTCCTTCCTTAGTTTGCTTAATTTGCAAACCAAGAAAGAATTTGAGTTCACTCATCATAGACATCTGAAACTTCTCCGACATAAGCTTCCCAAACTTCTCACTAAAATGAGGGTTAGTTGATCCAAATATAATATCATCGACATAAATTTGGCACACAAATAATTCTTCATCAACCCTTTTAGTGAAAAGAGTAGAATCAATGTTTACAATCTCAAAGCCTTTTTCAATAAGGAACTTGGTCAAGCATTTATACCATGCTCTAGGAGCTTGCTTGAGACCATAAAGAGATTTGTGAAGTTTGTAAACATGATTAGGTTTCTTAGGATTGACAAAGCCGGGAGGTTGTTTAACATAAACTTCCTCCTCAATTTCACCATTTAAAAAAGCACTTTTAATGTCCATTTGGTACAAGGTGATATCATGGTGATTAGCATAGGAAAGTAAGATGCGAATGGACTCAAGTCTAGCAACGGGGGCATATGTCTCACCATAGTCCATACCTTCGACTTGAGTGTAGCCTTGGGCGACAAGACATGCTTTGTTGCGAACTACTTGTCCATCTTCATCTTGCTTGTTGCGGAACACCCATTTGGTACCAATGAAGTTGTGGTTGTTGTCGGGATTCTCAACCAATGTCCACACTTGGTTTCTCTCAAAGTTGTGTAGTTCTTCGTGCATGGCATTTATCCAATCCGGATTTTCCAAAGGTTCTTCAACCTTCATAGGTTCAATGCTAGAGATGAATGAATAGTGTTCACAAAAGTTAGCCAAACGAGATTTTGAGCGAGTGATTTTCCCGGTTTGGATATCATTGTAGATTTTCTCGATGGGATTATCTCTAGCAACTCTTGCTCGAACTCGTGAGAGCTATTGCTTTGATCGTGGTGGAACATCTTCTTCATCATCTTGTCCTTCTTCTTGGCCTTCATCGTTGTTGAGGTTGTCATTCTCTCGTCGTGGTGGAGAAGGAGGTTGATGTGGTTCATCTTGGTGTACTTCCTCGTTATCTTCATCTTGGTGTGTCCCGCTTGTGGATGCTTCCATATCAACTCTTGGTTCACCTTGTCGTGAGGTAGAAGCTTCCACTTGGACGGACGAGGTACTCTCCTTCACCTCCGTTGGACGAACCTTGCCAATAGACAAGTCTTGGATTGCCTCCGAAGGATCTTTATCTCCTACATCAATTGGCAATTGCTCTACTTGTGAGCCATTAGATTCATCAAACTTCACATCTACCGTATCTTCAACCTTTCGGGTGAAATTGTTGTAGACACGGTAAGTGTGAGAGTTTGAGCCATAACCAAGTAGGCATCCCTCATGAGATTTAGGAGCAAATTTAGAGCGACGATGCTTATCAAGAATGTAGCACTTTGAGCTGAATACTCGAAAGTATCCAACTTGGGGTTTGTTACCGGTGAGAAGCTCGTATGCCATCTTGTCGAGTAGCTTGTGAAGATACAAGCGATTTGTTGCATGACAAGCTGTCTCAACCGCTTCCGCCCAAAAGTGCTTTGGCGTCTTGTACTCATCAAGCATTGTTCTCGCCATTTCGATGAGCATCCGGTTCTTCCTCTCAACAACTCCATTTTGTTGAGGTGTGTACGTAGCCGAGAACTCATGTGAAATCCCTTCTTCGCCAAGAAAGGTGTCCACATTTGCGTTCTTGAAATCCGCTCCGTTGTCGCTGCAAACCTTCTTGATCTTCACTTCAAATTCATTTTGGGCCTTCCTAGCGAAGTTTTTGAAGATCTTTTGGACCTGCGATCTATCATCAAGAAAGAACGCCCACGTAAATATTGAAAAATCATCAACTATAACAAGACCAAAAGAGTTTCCACCGAGACTTTTGTAAGCGTTGGGACCAAAGAGATCCATGTGAAGTAGCTCGAGCAGTCTCCGTGTGGTCATGATGTCCTTCACGGGATGGCTTCCTCCAACCTGTTTATCTGCTTGACAAGCACTGCAAAGTCTATCCTTATCAAATATGACATATTTAACTCCAAGGATATGATCACCTTTAATAAGCTTGTCAAGGTTTCGCATGCCCACATGACCTAACCGTCTATGCCACAACCAACCTTTCGAAGATTTAGCAATTAAGCAAGTTTTAGGTTGAGCCTTTTTAGTGAAATCAACAATGTAAAGATCACCTCTACGTATACCGGTAAAGACCATTTTATGATTATCTCTTTGAAACACTTGGCAATCTACTTCAGTAAATAGGACATTTAAACCGAAATCAGCAAGTCTAGAGACTGAAAGTAAATTGTAGCCAAGAGATTCCATGAGCATGACATTTTGTATGGAGCTATCATGTGAGATGGCCACCTTACCGAGGCCAACCACCTTACCTTTTGAGTTATCACCAAAAGTGACATACTTTCGAGGGCCGTTGTTTTATGCAAGCTCACCAAACATATCTTTATCTCCGGTCATATGATCGGTACATCCACTATCAAGGACCCATTCCTTTCCCCCTGACATATATCCCCGAAGATTTGGCATAAGACCAAAATGTCTCATTGCATCATCAAGATCAAAGTCATCATCATCATCCTCATCATAGTATCCATGTACAACATCGTCATGTGGTGGATAAATTCCTAGAGAGGGTGATTCATTAGACAAATGATTTTGACAATAGTCATCTTTATGAATTCTAATGGCTTCGGAGATAATATCACTAATAATTCCAACCTCTCCTTTGGCACGCATAAGATTTGTAAGCTCAAATAGGCCATCACCAAACTTAGGATCATTGGGATTCATCTTACTCAAGGCAATAGACTTATGGAGAATTCATCTAGATTTTGCAAGGAATAATTTGGAAATCGTTCCTCAAGAAATTTCCATATGGTGTAGGCACATTCAAGAGTAGGCAAGCAACCAATCAAGTTTCTAGGCAAACCTCTAGTGATAAGATTAACAGTTCTAAGATTGTGAATCATGTCAATGGACTCATCAATGGTAGGATGCATAGGATCAATATGAGGTGCACAAGGGCTAGTAATGTACTTGTTCAAATGATATTTATTGAAAATCACAAGCATCTCATTTTTTCACTCATGAAAATACTCTCCATCAAGTATAGGCATTCTATGTCTAAGACTCCCCAAAGTAGACTCATCCATCTTCCTCCAATGGTGATTAAACTAAAGCAATGGAGACCAATGCTCTGATACCAATTGAAAGGATCGAGAAGAGGGGTCTATCGGGGGGTGAATAGACACTCAACACACAAAGTTGGAAGTTTTTAATTTCTTTAAGTTGGAGTGGAGTTTTGGCACAAGTTTAACCATTCGCAATATAAATCAAGCAAGTATGCAAAGAGTATATGAGCAGCGGAAAGTAAAGCATGCAACTTGCAAGAAAGTAAGGGAATGGGATTGGAGTGTGCAAATGCAATTTGAGAGACGGATTCGAACCCTCGATAGTTCCTAGAACTATACCGGTTTTCAAGACCGGAGCTATCAACCACTTAGCCATCTCTCCACAGCCTAATCCTTATTTTACTCCTACAAATAGAACATAGCCATATAAAAAATAAAAAGATTTATTAGCCTGTAGAAAGATATTAGATACAAGTTCCTTTTCGATATATCTTTGTATACTGTACACACGAATACAGGATCCGCTATACCCGATTGTGAAATAAAGAGTAAATAATCTATTCTCACCCCCATATCCAAATAAAAAAGCGGTTTAAGTAATAAATTTGAATTAAAGAGAAGGTTCCGATAGGTGGTGCTATCGTACATCCACGTTGATGGAGACTTTAACCCACGAAGGGTAACAGTTGTGCGAGTCCACGGAGGGCTCCACCCATGAAGGGTCCATGAAGAAGCAACCTTGTCTATCCCACAATGGCCGTCGCCCAAGAACTTGCCTCACTCGGGTAGATCTTCACGAAGTAGCCGATCTCCTTGCCCTTACAAACTCCTTGGTTCAACTCCACAATCTTGACAGAGGATCCCAAGTGACACCTAACCAATATAGGAGACACCACTCTCCAAAAGGTAATAGATGGTGTGTTGATGATGAACTCCTTGCTCTTGTGCTTCAAACGATAGTCTCCCCAACACTCAACTCTCTCTCACAGGATTTGTATTTGGTGGAAAGAAGATTTGAGTGGAAAGCAACTTGGGGAAGGCTAGAGATCAAGATTTATGTGGTAGGAATGGAAGATCTTGATCTCAACACAAGTGTAGGTGGTTCTCTCTCAGAAAATGTATGCTGGAAGTGTAGGCACGTTCTGATGGCTTTCTCCATGAATGAAGAGTGGGTGCAGGGGTATATATAGCCTCCACACAAAATCTAACCGTTACACACAACTTACCAAACTCGGTGGGACCAAATTGTTAAACTTGGTGAGACTGATTTAGTTCATAATGTGACTGTTAGGCATTTCGGTGGGACCGACATGTCAACTCCGCGGGACCGATATCATTAGGTTTAGGGCATAACATAATCTCGGTGAGACCGATTACGCAAACTCGACGAGACTGATTTTGGTAATAAGCTAACCAGAGAGTTGGTCAGGCAAACTCGGTTGGACCGAAATGTTACGAAAGGGAAACGGAGAGTTTGCATTGCAATCTTGGTGTGACCAATCTGTTCATCTCAATTAGACCGAAATGGTTAGAAAAGGAAACAGAGAGATTACAATCCCATCTCGGTGAGACCGAGATCCCTATTGCTGAGACCGAAAAGACTAGGGTTTCTAGCAGTGGCTATGTCAACTGAACTCGGTGGCGCCGGATAGAAAGTTTTGGTAGGTCCGAGTTTGACTTTTGGTTTGGGACATGTGTGGATATGAGAAAGTGGTTGAGGGCTTTGGAGCATATCACTAAGCATTTTGAGCAAGCAATCCATTAAGCAACACCTCACCCCCTCTTAATAGTATTGGATTTCCTATTGACTCAATGTGATCTTGGATCACTAAAAGTAAAATGGAGTCTTGTGCTTTGAGCTTGAGCCAATCCTTTTGTCCTTAGCATTTTGAAGGGGTTCCACATCCTCTAGTCCATGCCACTCCATTGTTGAACTTATCTGAAACATACTAGGTAAAAGTATTAGTCCAACAAGAGATATGTTGACATTAATGACCAAAATCATCCAGGGAGCACTTGTGATTTCAAAGCTCATAAGTGAAACTAAGTGGGTGTGCATCCAACTAGCGTGCTCCTGAAGACCTCAGGCATTTGAGGAAGCCCATCATCAGAATATACAAGCCAAGTTCTATAATGAAAAAATCCCAATAGTATATGAAAGTGACAACATAGGAGACTCTCTCTATGAAGAACATGGTGCTACTTTGAAGCACAAGTGCAGTAAAAGGATAGTAGCATTACCCATTCTCTCTTTTTCTCTCATTTTAATGTTTTTTTGGTTTTTGGTGGGCTTCTTTGCCCTCCCTTTTTTTATTTGAGCTTCTTTGGCCTCTTTTATTTTTATTTCCTCACATGGGGCAATGCTCTAATAATGATCATCATCACACTTTTGTTTACTTACAACTCAAAAAATTACAACTTGATATCTAGAACAATATGACTCTATATGAATGCCTTTGGCAGTGTACCAGGATGTGCAATGATCTAGCATAGCAAAGATATCAAAACCGGACAAGCCATGAAAATATCATGCTACCTATCTTACGATCATGCAAAGCAATATGGAAATGAATGCTCAAGTCATGTATATGATGATGATGGAAGTTGCATGGCGATATATCTCGGAATGGCTATGGAAATGCCATAATAGCTAGGTATGGTGGCTATTTTGAGGAAGGTATATGGTGGGTGTTGAAGGAAATATGCTCTAGAGGCAATAATAAAGTTGTTATTTTATATTTCCTTATTCATGACAAATGTTTATTATTCATGCTAGAATTGTATTAACCGAAAACTTGATACATGTGTGAATACATAGACAAAACAACGTGTCCCTAGTATGCCTCTACTAGACTAGCTCGTTGATCAAAGATGGTTAAGTTTCCTAGCCATGGACATGAGTTGTCATTTGATAACGGGATCACATCCTTAGTGGAATGATGTGATGGACAAGACCCATCCGTTAGCTTATCATAATGATCGTTCAGTTTTATTGCTACTACTTTCTTCGTGTCAAATATATATTCCTTCGACTATGAGATTATGCAACTCCCGGACACCGGAGGAATGCCTTGTGTTCTATCAAACGTCACAACGTAACTGGGTGATTATAAAGATGCTCTACATGTATCTCCAAAGGTGTTTGTTGGGTTGGCATAGAACGATATTAGGATTTGTCACTCCGAGTATCGGAGAGGTATCTCTGGGCCCTCTCGGTAATGTGCATCATATGAAGCCTTGCAAGCAGTGTGACTAATGAGTTAGTTGAGGGATGATGAACTACGAAATGAGTAAACAGACTTGCCGGTAACGAGATTGAACTAGGTATGAAGATATCGACGATCGAATCTCGGGCAAGTAACATACCGATGACAAAGGGAATAACTATATTGACACTGCGGTTCAACCAATAAAGATCTTCATAGAATATGTGGGAACCAGTATGAGCATCCAGGTTCCGCTATTGGTTATTGACCAGAGAGGTGTCTCGGTCATGTCTACATAGTTCTCGAACCCGTAGGGTCCGCACGCTTAACATTTGATGGTGATTGGTATTATATGAGTTATGTGTTTTAGTGATTGAAGGTTGTTCGGAGTCCCGGGTGAGATCACGGACATGAAAAGGAGTCTCGAAATGGTCGATAGGTAAACATTGATATATTGGAAGGTTATATACGGACACCGGAATAGTTCCAAAGAGGTTCGGGGATTTTTCGGAGTACCGGGAGGTTACCGGAACCCCTCGGGAAAGTTAATGGGCCTCATGGGCCATAGTCGAGAGGAGACGGCAGGACACATGAGGTGGCACGTAGCCCCCCTTACAAATCCAAATTGGACAAGGGGTGGGGCATTCCCCCCCCCCCCCGTTCCTTCTCCTTCTCCACCTCTTTCCTCTATCCCTCTCTCCGTAAAAAGGAAAAAGAGGGGGGTTGAATCCTACTAGGAGTGGAGTCCTAGTACGACTCCCCCTCTATGGTGCGCCCTTGATGGCAGCCTCCTCCCCCTCCTCCTTTATATACGGGGGCAGGGTGGGGCACCCGAAAGACACAACAATTTTCTTAGCTGTGTGCGGTGTCCCCCTCCACTGTTTACTCCTCCGATAGTATCATCATAGTGCTTAGGCGAAGCCCTGCACGGATCCCATCACCAACACCATCATCATGCCATCGTGCTGATGGAACTCATCAACTCCGTCGACACTCTACTGGATCAAGAGTTTGACGGACATCATCAAGTTGAACATGTGCGGAACTCGGAGGTGTCATACGTTTGATACTTGATCGGTTGGTTCAAGAAGATGTTCGACTACATCAACCACATTAAGTTAACGCTTCCGCTTTTGGTCTATGAGGGTACATGGACACACTCTCCCCTCTTATTGATATGCATCTCCTAGATAGATCTTGCGTGAGCGTAGGAATTTTTTTGAAATTGCATGCTACATTTCCCAACAATGGCATCCAAGCCAGGTCTATGCGTAGATGATATCCACAAGTAGAACACAAAGAGTTGTGGGCAGTGATCATCATACTGCTTACAACCAATGTCTTATTTTGATTCGGCGGTATTGTTGGATGAAGTGGCCCGGACCAACCTTACATGACCACGTTCATGAGACCGGTTCCACCGACAGACATGCAACTAGTTTTGCATAAAGGTGGCTGGTGGGTGTCTGTTTCTCCAACTTTAGTTGAATCGAATTTGACTGCAGCCGGTCCTTGTGAAGGTTAAAACAACAAACTTGATAAATCACCATTGTGGTTTTTGTGTCGTAGGTATGTACGGTTCATGCTAGCAGCCTGTAGCAGCCACGTAAAACTCAACAAACAAAGTAGAGGACGTCTAACTTGTTTTTGCTGGACATGTTGTGATGTGATATGGTCAAGACATGATGTGATATAAAATTGTTGTATGAGATGATCATGTTTTATAAAAGTTATCATCAACTGGCAGGAGCCATATGGTTGTCGCTTTATTGTATGAAATACAAGTGCTATGAATTGCTTTACTTTATCACTAAGCGGTAGCATAGTCATGGAAGCAATAGTTGGCGAGACGATCACGATGCTACGATGGAGATCAAGGTGTCAAGCCGGTGATGATGGAGATCATGGCGTTGCTTCGGTGATGGAGATCATGAGCACAAGATGATGATGGCCATATCATGTCACATATTTTGATTGCATGTGATGTTTATCTTTTATGCATCTTATTTTGCTTTGTACGGCGGTAGCATTATAAGATGATCCCTCACTAAAATTTCAATGTATAAGTGTTCTCCCCGAGTATGCACCGTTACGAAAGTTCTTCGTGCAGAGACACCACGTGATGATCGGGTGTGATAGGCTCTACGTTCAAATACAACGGGTGCAAGCCAGATTTGCACACGCTGAATACTCGGGTTAAACTTGACGAGCCTAGCATACACAGATATGGCCTCGGAACACTGGAGACCGAAAGGTCGAACGTGAATCATATAGTAGATATGATCAACATAGTGATGTTCCCCATTGAAGACTACTCCATCTCACGTGATGATCAGCCATGGTTTAGTTGATTTGGATCACCTATCATTTAGCTGACTAGAGGGATGTCTATCTAAGTGGGAGTTCTAAGTAATATGATTAATTGACTTAGTCCTGATAGTGTTTGCATATCTATGTTGTAGCGGGCTACCGTTCCTTTGGATTTTAATGTGTTCCTAGAGAAAGCTAAGTTAAAAGATGATGGCAGCAACTACACGGACTGGGTCCATAACTTGAGGATTATCCTCATTGCTGCACAGAAAAATTATGGCATTGATGCACCGCTCGGTGCAAGGCCTGCTACAGGAGTAGAAGTTGACGTTGTGAACACCTGGCAAGCTTGATCTGATGACTACTTGTTAGTTCAGTGTGTCATGCTTTACGACTTTGAATCAGGAATTCAAAGATGTTTTGAACGTCATGGACCATATGAGATGTTCCAGGAGTTGAAGTTAATACTTCAAGCTAATGCCCGAGTTGAAAGATATGAAGTCTCCAACAAGTTCTATAGCTGCAAGATGGAGGAGAACAATTCTGTCAGTGAGCACATACTCAAAATATCTGGGTACCATAATCACTTGACTCAGCTGGGAGTTAATCTTCTAGATGACTGTGTCATTGACAGAGTTCTTCAATCACTGCCACCAAGCTACAAAGGCTTCGTGATGAATTACAATATGCAAGGGATGGAAAAGACTATTCCCAAGCTCTTCGCGATGCTAAAGGCCACGAAGGTAGAAATCAATAAGGAGCATCAAGTGTTGATGGTTAACAAGACCACTAGTTTCAAGAAAAAGGGCAAGGGTAAAAAGAAAGGGAACTTCAAAAAGGCTAAAAAGCAAGTTGTCACTCCCGGGAAGAAACCCAAGTTTGGACCTAGGCCTGAAACTGAGTGTTCTACTTCAAAGGGACTGGTCACTGGAAGCGGAACTGTCCCAAGTATTTGGCGGATAAGAAGGATGGCAAGGTAAACAAAGGTATATTTGATATACATGTTATTGATGTGTACCTTACTAATTCTCGTAGTAGTGCCTGGGTATTTGAGACCGGTTCAGTTGCTCATATTTGTAACTCGAAGCAGGGACTATGGATTAAATTAATATTGGCTAAGGACGAGGTGACGATGCGCGTTGAAAATGGTTCCAAGGTTGATGTGATCGCCATCGGCACGCTACCTCTACATCTACCTTCGGGATTAGTTTTAGACCTGAATAATTGTTATTTGGTGCCAGCGTTGAGCATGAACATTATATCTGGATCTTGTTTAGTGTGAGACGGTTATTCATTTAAATTAGAGAATAATGGTTGTTCTATTTATATGAGTAATATCTTTTATGGTCATGCACCCTTGAAGAGTGGTCTATTTCTGTTGAATCTTGATCGTGATGATACACATATTCATAATATTGATGCCAAAAGATGCAAAGTTGATAATGATAGTGCAACTTATTTGTGGCACTGTCATTTGGGTCATATCGGTGTAAAGTGCATGAAGAAACTCCATAAAGATGGACTTTTGGAATCACTTGATTATTAATCATTTGATACTTGCGAACCATGACTTATGGGCAAGATGACTAAAACTTCGTTCTCCAGAAAAATGGAACGAGCTAGTGACTTATTGGAAATAATACATACCGATGTATGCGGTCCAATGAGTGTTGATGCTCGTGGTGGGTATCATTATTTTCTGACCTTCATAGATGATTTGAGCAGATATGGGTATATCTACTTAATGAAACACAAGTTTGAAACATTTGAAAAGTTCAAAGAATTTCATAGTGAAGTGGAGAATCATCGTAACAAGAAAATAAATTTTCTATGATCTGATCGTGGAGGAGAATATTTGAGTTATGAGTTTGGCCTTCATTTAAAACAATGTGGAATAGTTTCATAGCTCACGCCACCTAGAACACCACAACGTAATGGTGTGTCTGAACGTTGTAACCGCACTTTATTGGATATGGTGCGATCTATGATGTCTCTTACCAATTTACCACTATAGTTTTGGTGTTATGCATTACAGACAATTGCATTCACTTTAAACAAGGCACTGTCAAAATCAGTTGAGATGACACCGTATGAACTGTGGTTTGGTAGCAAACCTAAGCTGCCATTTCTTAAAGTTTGGGGATGCGATGCTTATGTTAAAAGGCTTCAGCCCGATAAGCTCGAACCCAAATCGGAGAAATGTGTCCTCATAGGATACCCTAGGGAAACAATTGGGTACACCTTCTACCAGAAGTCCAAAGGCAAGATTTTTGTTGCTAACAACAGAACCTTTCTAGAAAAGGAGTTTCTCTCAAAAGAAGTGAGTGGGAGGAAAGTAGAATTTGATGAGGTAATTGTACCTGCTCTCAATTTGGAAGGTAGCTCATCCAAGAAATCAGTTCCTGTGATGCCTACACCAATTAGAGACGAAGCTAATGATAAAGATTATGAAACTACAGATCAAGTTGCTACAGAACCTCATAGGTCTGGCAGAGCACGATCCGCACCAGAGGTAATCCTGTTCTGAAAGTCATGTTACCTGACCATGATGAACCTACAAACTATGAAGAAGCTATGATGAGCCCAGACTCCAATAAATGGCTTGAGGCCATGAAATCTGAGATAGGATCCATGTATGAGAACAAAGTGTGGAGTTTGGTGGATCTTCCCGTTGATCGGCGACCCATAGAGAATAAATGGATCTTCAAGAAGAAGACTGACGCTGATGGTAATGTTACTATTTATAAAGCTTGACTTGTTGCAAAGGGTTTTCAGCAAGTTCAAGGGGTTGACTATGATGAGACATTCTCACCCGTAGTTATGCTTAAGTATGTCCGAATCATGTTAGCAATTGCCGCATTTTATGATTATGAAATCTGGCAAATGGATGTCAAAACTGCATTCCTTAATGGATTTCTTAAATAAGAGTTGTATATGATGCAACCAGGAGGTTTTGTTGATCCTAAAGGTTCTAACAAAGTGTGCAAGCTACAACGATCCATTTATGGACTGGTGCAAGCATCTCGGAGTTGGAATATATGCTTTGATGAGGTGATCAAAGCATATGGTTTCATACAGACTTTTGGAGAAGCCTGTATTTAAATAGCATTTCTAATATTATATGTGGATGACATATTGTTGATTGGAAATGACATATAATTTCTGAATAGCATAAAAGGATAATTGAACAAGAGTTTTTCAATGAAAAACCTCGGTGAAACTACTTACATATTGGGCATCAAGATCTATAGAGATAGATCAAGACGCTTGATGGGACTTTCACAAAGCACATACCTTGATAAAGTTTTGAAGAAGTTCAAAATGGATCAGTCAAAGAAAGGGTTCTTTCCTGTGTTACAAGGTGCGAAGTTGAGTCAGACTCAATGCCTGACCACTTCAGAAGATAGAGAGAAAATGAAAGTCATTCACTATGCTTCAGCCATAGGTTCTATCATGTATGCTATGTTGTGTACCAGACCTTATGTGTGCCTTGCTATAAGTATAGCAGGGAGCTACCAAAGTAATCCAGGAGTGGATCACTGGACAGCGGTCAAGAACATCCTAAAGTACCTAAAAAGGACTAGGGATATGTTTCTTGTTTATGGAGATGACAAAGAGCTTGTCGTAAATGGTTATGTTGACGCCAGCTTTGACACTGATCCGGATGACTCTAAGTCACAATCCGGATACATATTTTTATTGAATGGTGGAGCTATCAGTTGGTGTAGTTCCAAGCAGAGCGTCATGGCGGGATCTATGTGTGAAGCGGAGTACATAGCTGCTTCGGAAGAAACAAATGAAGTAGTCTGGATTAAGGACTTCATATTTGATCTAGGTGTAATACCTAGTGCATCGGGTCTAATGAAAATCTTTTGTGACAATACTGGAGCAGTTGCCTTGGCGAAGGAATTCAGATTTCATAAAAAGACCAAACACATTAAGAGACGCTTCAACTCCATTCGAGATTTGGTCAAGGAGGGAGACGTAGAGATTTGCTAAATACATATTATATTTGTCAAAATCATCATGTAGGAGCAGCAAGCACATGCATATTATATTTATCAAAATCATCATGTGCAATAGTAGAACACAACCTATCAATATAATCCTTAATAAGAACAAACTTCTCAGATATAGTGTAGTTTGGAGAATTCAAAAAGATAATAGGACTATCATGTGTGGGTGCAATAGCAACAATTTCATTCTTAACATAAGGAACTATAGCAAGTTCATCTCCATAAGCATAATTCATATTGGCATCTTGTCCACAAGCATAGCAATTATCAAGTTTATCAAAAAGGGATATTTCAAATGAATCAACGGGATCATAGCAATTATCATAGCATTCATCCTTTGGTAAGAACGAAGGGATAGTAACAATGTATGAGTTGGAGGGTTAATCTCATTAGAAGGTGGGCACGGGTAGCTAATCCCCTCTTCCTCCTTTTGTTCTTCTCTCTCCTCATCATCTCTTTCATCCAATGAGCTCACAGTTTCATCAATTTCTTCTTCCATAGACTTCTGCAAAATGTTAGTCTCTTCTTGGACAGTGGAGGAGTCCTCCATATATGGCTTAACATAAGAATTAGAAGCATAGTTTTCATAGCAATATTTAAGTGTGACAAATTTTTCAGATTTGTAAAGAGTGGCATCATACTTTTCAATCAAAGAAGAAATTTCATAAGCACCCTTAAAAGTAACAAATTCTTCAATTTGTTGAACATCATAGTAATTATAAACACCCTTAGCATACGAAGATACGATCCCATTTTCACTAAACTCACATTGGTAGGGAAGGTGTTTCTTAGGGTCTTCAGAACAACAAGTAAAATCATATATTTCACATAAGTTCCAAGCATAGCATTGCAAACGATGAATTTGATCCAGTAAAAGTTTCCCTTTTTGAGATAAGGAGTGTCGCACATAACAAGCATGCTCATCTAAAGATTTGCCCTCAACTAAGCTAGTTGGGGTTTCAACACGAGCACATAGGGATTGAGGATGATCCAAGTAAAAAGCTTCAGCACTATGATAGATTTTGGGTGGTTCTTCAACCATTGGTTTAGTAGGTACAGCTATATTTTTTTTGGTATTTTGCGTTTCCTACCCACAACTAAAGACAGAAAACAACTTAGAACAGAAAATAAAAACTACTTAGTGATAAAGCAAACAAGCACACACACGAGAATATTCACCCAACACTATTGCTCCCCGGCAACGGCGCCAGAAAAATGTCTTGATAACCAACAAGTATAGGGGATCAGTTATAGCCTCTTTTTATAAGTAAGAGTGTCGAACCCAACGAGGAGCTAAAGGTAGAACAAATATTCCCTCAAGTTATATTGACCACAGATACAACTCTACACACGCTTAACGTTCGCTTTACCTAGAACAAGTATGAAACTAGAAGTACTTTGTAGGTCTTGTTGGATAGGTTTGCAAGATAACAAAAAGCACATAAATAAAAAATAGAGGCTGTTTAGATAAAGACACAACTAAGTTAGTTTTAGTAGAGAGCTTTTTGTCACAAGAAAGTTATTTGTCCCTAGGCAATCGATAACTAGACGGTAATCACTATTGCAATTTTATATGAGGGAGAGGCATAAGCTAACATACTTCCTCTTATTGGATCATATGCACTTATGATTGGAACTCTAGCAAGCATCCGCAACTACTAAAGATCATTAAGGTAAAACCCAACCATAGCATTAGAGTATCAAGTCCTCTTTATTCCCATACGCCATGACCCACTTATCCGTGTTTGTGTTTCAGTCACTCACGCAACATAAACAATAAGCAAACCATGAACATATTGACCCTACAGCGGGGATCCCTCACGCTTGCATGACATGGAGAGCATCATAGGACAGCAATAATAAAACATGCAACTCAAATCAATCATGATCATCAATCAACCCATAGGACAAGACGGATCTACTCAAACATCATAGGATAGCCATACATCATTGGGAAATAATATATAGCATTGAGCACCATGCTCAAGTAGATATTACAACAGGGAGAAGAGGTGTTACACCGCTGCATAGAGGGGGAGAGAGTTGGTGATGATGGTGGTGAAGTTGTTGGTGTAGATCGTAGGCACGATGATGGCCCCGGCGTCGTTCCGGTGCCATAGGGAGAGGGGGAAGAGAGCCCCCCTTCTTCTTCTTCCTTGACCTTCCCCCTAGATGGGAGAAGGATTTCCCCTCTGGTCCATGCCCTCCATGGCGGCAGAGGGGTGAGATCCCCTCCGAGATTGGATCTCTCTCTGTTTCTTTCTGTTTCTGCGTTCCCTTATTCTGGCCTTTCACCGTTTCTTAAATTCCCGGAGATCTGTAACCCCGATTGGGCTGAAATTTAACATTATTTTTATCCAGATATTAGCTTTATTGCGGAAAAATAAGGGCCCCAACCGCCTTACGGAGTGGCCACGAGGGTCAGGGGAACGCCCTACCCCTTGGGGCGCGCCCCCTGCCTCATGGACTCCTCGGGCATCGTCTCGCGTTGATTCTTTTTCCCAAAAATCACATATATTCCAAAAAAGTCTCCGTAAGTTTTTTTCGCGTTTGGACTCTGTTTGATATGGATTTTCTGCGAAACAAAAAACATACAACAAACAGGAACTGGCACTGGCACTGGATCAATATGTTAGTCCCAAAAATAGTATAAAAAGTTGCCAAAAGTATGTAAAAGTGGTAGAATATTGGCATGGAACAATCAAAAATTATAGATACGATGGAGACGTATCATACTTCTCTGTCCCAACAGGTGTCTTCTGGTCCAGAAAAAAATCCAAAAAAAGTTTCGCTGCGTTTGGACTCCATTTGGTATTGATTTCTCGCGATGTAAAAAACAAGCAGAAAACAGCAACTGGCACTAGGCACTATGTCAATAGGTTAGTACCAAACAAGGATATAAAATGATTATAAACTGAGTATAAAACATCCAAGAATGATAATATAATAGCATGGAACAATAAAAAATTTATAGATATGTTGGAGACGTATCAGCATCCCCAAGATTAATTCATGCTCGTCCTCGAGTTGGTAAATGATACAAACAGAATTTTTGATGTGGAATGCTGCCTAACACGTTCATCACATATTCTTTTCTTTGTAGCATCGACATTTGGACTTTTATATGGTCCAAAGCAATAGTCTAGTTTTGACATGAAGACTTTAATACTCAAGTATATCAACAAGCAACCATGTCTTTCAAAATATCAACGCTAAACCAAGTTATCATTAGCCCATTATGCTCAATCATTGATCCATTCATCAAACACACTTGAATACTAACTATAACCAATGCTCAAGTACGATCATAGTGCCCCTTAGTTAGTGCTTTATAAGAGAAGATGGAGACTCAGGTAAATAATAAAAATTGCATAAAGTAAAAGAAAGTCCCTTCACGGAGGGAAGTAGGGATTTTTAGAGGTGCCAGAGCTCAAAGCAAAAATGGAGAGATAAAAACATTTTGGGAGGCATACTTTTCCCACCAACGAAAACGATTTAGAGTTCCCAACACTTTCCATGCTAGATATATCATAGGCGGTTCCCAAATAGAAAATAAATTTTATTCCTTTTTCCACCATACTTTCACTTTCCATGGCTAACTGTATCCACGGGTGCCCTCCATACCAACACTTTCCAAGGAATTTATTATTTGACAACATAAAGTAAATTCATTTTTCATTTTGGGACTGGACATCCCTAATACCTTTGTCGTACTATCGTGCAATGACAAGTGAATAAACACTCATCGTGAGAATAACACATCTAGAATGGAAAATATCAGTCACCCCTCTAGCGTGCTCATACACATCTTTCAAAATAATATAGTGAGAATAACACATCTAGCATGCAAACCACTACTATAAGCATCGTGGCAAACCCATTCATATTTTATTTTTTCATTATATATGTTGTATTCCAACTTTTCTATTGCAAAAACTCTTCAAAGAAAACCATAGAATCATCAAAACAAGCACACAACACAAAGAACAGAATTTGTCAAAAACAGAACAGCCTGTAGAAATCTGGATATTTAGAATACTTCTGTAACTCCAAAAATTCCAAAAAATTAGGAAAACGTGATAAATTTGTTTATTAATCTTCTGCAAAAAAATCAACTCAAAATCACTCTTCTGATAAAAACGAAAAATGATTTTGTGAGCACAAAAGTTTTTGATTTGCAGCAAGATCAAATCAACTCTCACCCAAATCATCCCAAAGGCCTTGCTTGGCACAAACACTAATTTAAACCACAAAAACACATCTAGTCAGAGGCATAATTGGGTATTTTATTGAAAACAACAAGAAAACCAAAAAGCAAAAAGATACAAGTTGGGTTGCCTCCCAACGAACGCTATCATTTTACGCCCCTAGCTATGCGTGATGCGAAGGATCTAAGTGTTGTCATCTTTAGTTCTAGATCCATACGATGCCCTCATGATTGATTCATATGGTGGCCTAATTATTGTTCTAGGGAAGTGTTCCATACCCTTCCTTAGTGGAAATTGAAATTTAATATTGCCTTCTTTCATATCAATCACGACACCAATAGTACGTAAAAATGGTCTACCAAGTACAATTGGACAAGACGGATTGCAACCAATATCAAGAACAATAAAATATATGGGCACGTAATTCCTATTTGCAAGAATAAGAACATCATTAATTCTTCCCATAGGCTTTTTAATAGTAGAATCCGCCAAGTGCAAATTTAAAGAGCATTCTTCAATATTGGTAAGACCAAGCACATCACATAAAGATTTCGGAATTGTAGAAACACTAGCACCCAAGTCATATAAAGAAAAACACTCATAATTTTTTATCTTGACTTTGATGGTAGGTTCCTATTCATCATGTAATTTTCTAGGAATTGAAACTTCTAATTCCAACTTTTCTTCAAAAGCTTTCATCATAGCATCAAAAATATGTTTAGTAAAAGCTTTATTTTGTTCATAAGCATGGGGTGAATTTATCATGGATTGAAACAAAGAAATACAATAAACCAAAGGGCAACTATCATAATTAAAGTCTTTGTAATCCAAAAGAGTGGGCACATCACTAGTTAAAGTTTTGACCTCTTCAAACCCACTTTTATCAATTTTCTCAACAAGATTTTCACCCTCCAAATTATCGGGACGCCTTCTAGCTAAACTTGACTCTTCTTAAGTACCTTTTTCATCAACCTTAATTTTACTAAACAAAGAATCAATAGAAGAAACACCAATCATTTTAAGATCTTCATCACTTTTATGAAAGCAATCACTAGAAAACACTTTTTCTAAAAATTCTCTTCTAGCTCTAAGCATAGCGGTTCTTTTCTTACTTTCATCCATAGAAACATAAAGAGATTTAATCGATTCTTCAACCTTAGGCACAAAAAATTTCATCTTGAGAGTTTCTACATCATGAGAAATTCTATCAATACTTATAGACATATCATCAACTTTATTCAGCTTTTCTTCTATTGTAGCATTGAAAACTTTTTTGAGTATTGATAAATTATTTAATATTATTCTCAAGATCATAGGTGTTCCTATTATTATTATAAGAAGGATTACCATAGGAATTACCATAATTATTAGAGGAATTACTAGGAAAAGCCCTAGGATTAAAATTACCTCTATAAGCATTGTTATTGAAATTGTTTCGCGAGATAAAATTCACATCTGTTGCATCACTTTTTTCTCAATCAAAGTAGACAAAGGCACATCATTAAAATCATAGGAGAATTTTTATTAGCAACCAACTTCATAAGAGCATCAACTTTTCCACTCAAAGAATTTATTTCTTCTACTGAATTGACCTTTTTACTAGTAGGAGCTCTTTCGGTATGCCATTGTGAATAATTTGCCATAACACAATCAAGCAATTTAGTAGCTTCACCCAAAGTAACTTCCATAAAAGTACCCCCACGGCGGAATCTAAAAGATTACGAGAAACAAAATTCAACCCCGCATAAATTTTTTGTATGATCATCCAAAGTTGGGCAATTCCTTAGCATCAATTTCATCCTTTCCCAAGATTGTGCAACATGCTCATGTTCAAGTTGCTTGAAATTCATGATATGGGTTCTAAGGGAAATGATTTTTGCAGGCGGAAAATACTTAGTAATAAAAGCATCCTTACACTTATTACAAGAATTGATACTATTGTGAGGCAAAGAAGAAAACCAATTTTTTGCACGATCTCGCAAACAAAACAGAAATAATTTCAAATTCACAACATCATTGTTGAGGGAGTCCTGGATTAAGGGGTCCTCGGACAGCCAGACTATGTACATGGGCCGAACTGTTGGGCTATGAAGATACAAGATGGAAGACTTAGTACCATGTCCGGATGGGACTCTCCTTTGCGTGGAAGGCAAGCTTAGCGATTCGGATATGTAGATTCCCTTCTCTGTAACCGACCTTGTGTAGCCCTAGCCCCCTCTGGAGCAGATCGACAGCTACGCCCCTGGCCATCAGGTCAGGTTTGGAAGCTTGAACTACATTTCCGACATCCGCGGAGACTTGATCTTTGACGGAATCGAGCCCATGACAGCCCCACCCTGCCACAACGATGAACATGACCTAAATCTATCATCGAACCATGCTCAGGAGATAGCGCATGTAACTAATCTAGCCCTAGATTCAGAGCAGATTACGCCATCTTAGGATGGGAGGCTCAACCCCGCCACGGAAACCGTAGACTCAGCAACGTTAGAGTCGAACACAGATTTGACCTCCAACGAGGCCTGTGTTATCAGAACCTCGAACTCGTCTCCTGCCATAGGTTCCAAACCGCGTCTATCCACGCCTATCGATCAGGCGCTGATCATTGAGTTTAGCTCCGCGGATATCTTCCGACACTCGCCTTTAGGCGATGTGCTAAACTCATTAAAGGCCCTTGCCTTATCTGGGGATTCTCGACCGAACTATATCCGGTTTGAATTGGAAGCTGAGAGTGAGGAATTTCAATCCCCACCCACCACCCACTTTATAGCCACTGTCGAAGATTTGATCGACATGCTCGATTACGACTCCGAAGACATCGACGGTATGGAAGAAGATGCCAGAGAAGAGGAGATGCAAGAGCCACCGCACACAGGACGCTGGATGGCCACCTCCTCGTATGATGTATACATGGTGGATACACTGAAAGAAAACAATGGCGATGACAAAAGGGATCTAGTTGAGGATAAGCCTCCTGAGAAGCAGCCAAAGCACCGACGTCAGCGGAGCCGCTCCGAACGACGCCATGGTAAAAACAGCGATACCGGCAGAAGAGAAGATAACACTCCAGACGATGCCGAAGACAATGAAGACCCCGTCGGGCCAACTTCCGAACAGGCCAAACGGGAGGATGGGTGAGCCAGCCCTGATGAACAGGTTGTGAACGAAGACTCGGAGGACAATAATTACATGCCTCTCTCCGAGGCCGAGGTGAGCCTCATCGACGAAGAATTTGTCGTGCCCGAGGATCCCGTCGAGCAGGAGCATTTTAAGCACCGACTTATAGCCACTGCAAAGAGCCTGAAGAAGAAGCAGCAGCAGCAGCTTCAAGCTGACCAAGATCTGCTCTCACTGATAGATGGACTAAGGTCCTGGCAGCCGAGGAATATGGACTCGAACGCCCAACCAAAAGTTACCCGAAGCGCAAATTGCTACCACAATTCGATGACGAGGCGCTGGAGCCCGCACCACCAGTATATGATGCGGCTGACCGACCACCACATGTCCAGGATAAAGCGGCAACTCAGTCTGAACACCAGCTCGCACTACCTCGCCGAACAAACAGAAACACAATAGCTTGGGGATACACACATGACCTGCGGTACGACTTGCAAAACAGAGCAGGCCAAACCAGATCGATCTACAGATACCGTAGACCAGCTCCATCCCAGCTGTGTCGCGACGTGGCCCGACATAGAGGTGCCACACACCCCCTATGCTTCACTGATGAAGTAATGGAACATGAATTCCAGAAGGGTTTAAACCAGTGAACATCGAATCATACGATGGGACAACAAGTCCCGTGTTATGGATTGAGGATTTTCTTCTCCATATTCATATGGCCCGCGGTGATGATCTCCATGCCATCAAGTACCTCCCGCTAAAACTCAAGGGACCAGCTTGGCACTGGTTGAACAGTCTGCCCAAAAACTCAATTGGCAGTTGGGAGAACCTGGAAGATGCCTTCCTTGCAACTTCCAAGGCACCTACGTCTGACCTCCGGACGCCGATGACTTAAGTCATATAATCCAACAGCCTGGAGAGTCAGCCAGGAAATTCTGGACTCGGTTCTTAACTAAAAAGAACCAGATCGTCGACTGTCCGGATGCCGAAGCCCCAGCGGCCTTTAAGCATAACATCCGTGACGAGTGGCTCACTCGACACCTCGGCCAAGAAAAGCCGAAGTCCATGGCAGCCCTTACGACGCTTATGAGCCGCTTTTGTGCGGGCGAAGATAGCTGGCTAGCTCGCAGCAACAACAATTCAAGCAAACCTGGCACTTCTGAAGCCAGAGATAGCAACGGCAAGCCCCGACGTAGCAGACACAAGCATCAAAATAATGGCGACAATGCCGAAGGCACGGCTGTCAACGCCGGATTCAGTGGCTCTAAGTCCGGTCAACGGAAGAAGCCATTTAAGAGAAACAATCCGGGCACGTCCAGTTTGGACCGCATACTCGATCGTCCATGCCAAATCCACGGCACCCCCAGTAAACCAGCCAATCATACCAACAGAGAATGTGGGGTTTTCAAACAGGCCGGCAAGTTAAATGCCAAAAACAAGGAGAAGGGGTCGCAAAGTGATGACGATGATGAGGAGCCCCGGCCACCGAAAACAGGGGGACAGAAGAAGTTTCCTCCACAAGTCAAAATGGTGAACATGACATACGCCATCCACATTACCAAGAGGGAGCGGAGGCGCGCACTCAGGGATGTCTACGCAATGGAGCCAGTCGCCCCAAAGTACAACCCATGGTCGTCCTTTCCGATCACTTTCGATCGCAGAGACCATCAGACCAGTATCCGTCACGGTGGTTTAGCCGCACTGGTCCTTGACCCAATCATTGATGGATTCCACCTTATGCGAGTCCTCATGGATGGCGGCGGCAGCCTGAACTTGCTCTATCAGGACACAATGTGCAAGATGGGTATCGATCCTTTAAGGATCAAACCCACCAAAACCACCTTCAAAGGTGTCATACCAGGTGTAGAGGCCTGTTGTACGGGCTCAATCACACTGGAAGTGGTCTTCGAATCCCCGGATAACTTCCCAAGCAAAGAGCTAATCTTCAATATTGTCCCTTTCTGCAGTGGCTATCATGCACTGCTCGGACGAACTACATTCGCTCGATTCAATGCGGTGCCACACTATGCTTATCTCAAGCTCAAAATGCCCGGTCTACGTGGTATCATAAAAGTCAATGGAAACACGGAACGCTCCCTCCATACCGAAGAGCACACCGCCGCCCTCTCAGCAGAAGCACAGAGTGGCCTCACTAGATTGAACCTCAATTCGGCGGCCAAGCTCAAGGACACTGTCAAAAGAGTCTGAACTACCCTGCAACAGGACAGCCTAGCTTGTCAAGAGCTTGACTAGCAATTCGGCCTCCGTACCAACCCCGACCAAACTTCGGCCTTCGTTCCGCGCGTACATAACTACATATTAAAGATACCATGGGGATAGACGGAGGCACATCTAGGTTGTCTTCCACAATGCGGCTCAACCGCTCTGGGACACACACACATTATTTTACATTTTCTTTTCTTTTCAGGTTACCTTTTGTCTAGGCCATTACTGGCGACCTGACGGCCGGACCTATCAAGGTACAGATATACCAAGGAGGGAAGTAGCTCGAACGCGCGAGGGAATCTCTAGATATTCTTCTCGATGATCATCCTATCTATCTTTGGATCCGCACGCAGCTCCCCCCTGGTCTCAGCAGGTTCTGAAGTCATGTTGTTTTTAGTTTTTAATTGCTTTTATTTGATTCTTTTTTACTTTAGGTTGCAAATTTTGTCTAGTTTCTGTTGTTTCAATTTTGGCCAAGTTTGAAAAGTTTAAATTTGAATTTGATGAAAATTGTTCAAATCACTAAATAACTAATAACTTTTATTTAAAAATAGGTTTTTAATTAATTCTTTTTGCTCCTATTTTTTAGTAGTTTCATTTAACTATTTAATTAATAAAAATAATTTTAGTATAATTTAGGTCTGTTTAACATAGAGTTTAAAAACAGAACCTTTTATGCTAGTTTTTAGTGATAGAAAATTGTTTTCTTTTATTTTAAAGTAGTTATTTTTTTGACTTATTTTATTTTTGTAAAACCTTCTGTAATTTAATATAAACAACTTTTAATTAATAAATAAAATTGTATTAGTTAAATTAGTGTTAAAACTTGTCTAGTTAATAACTTAGGTTTTATAATAGCCTTTAAGGTGTTTCTTTTTGTTAGTAAAAAACTTTAGTGAATTACTTTATGCTTATTTATTAATTTTAGATTTTCTTTTCTATTAACTTAGTTTTGTACTTTTATTTTAAATTTAATTAGGAGAAAAACTTTGGTTGTTCAGTTGTTAACCTTTATAGTTTTCCTTTGAAGTTTTCTTTGGATTTTTATTTGGTTTGTCTTATTGATTTCTTTGTTGATTGTTATTTTGAGTGCTAGAATGCTTGCTTATATGATTGCAAATGTTTGACTATAATACATTTCTTAGAGAGTGACGAATAGTACTATTTGGATTTGTGAGAGTGGATAGTCTTCATCAACTATTGCCACGCAAGTTCACTTTGACCATATGTTCATACCTATGTTCTTATTGCATTATTGTCATGTTTTACACATTCCTCCAGTAGTTTTATTGAATCTTGTAGCTTGAGTGGAAGCATGAGGTAGGAACCCATACCCTAGTACTGAGCTTCGAGAACATTGTTTATTTCATTGCTATGTTGTAGTAGACGGGGATTGGTATGAGTGTTCGTGAGAGGTGTGAGAAGGAGGAATCTACGTCAATGACGATAACTTCAAGATCGGCAACTTCAAGGCCTTCATCCTCAAGACTGCAATTCCTCAAGACCTCAAGACTCGAGACAAGAATTCAATACACACTATTGGGTGGAAATTGGTTGTTAGGCACCTGGAGTGCCTAGTGGATGCCTAGTAAGCTAGAGTAGGCCTATATTCATGAGGAAAGCTCCACCCAGAGTCTAAGATACAGAAGAATACTTCATGCCCGGATGCTTACCTTGTGCAGCCACAAGTCATTATGGGCTCTGGCTTGGTTGATCATCGTAGTGACTCTGACTCGTCCAGTGCTATGAGATGTAGATCTATGGTAGGATGGGACGAGCACTGGAAGTGGTTAGAGAAACTCCTTGAAAGACCATGTGTTTGATCATCCTGTTCTCAAACACCATGGAGTGTGAGAATGTAAAAGAAGGGACCAAATCATGTGGGTAAAGTGCACAAAAATCTGCAGAGTAAAACCTAATCGATTAGTCGTGTCCTCAGTTACGGACAATTTGATCCTCTCGAGTTGGATCTATCTCGGAATTCTCAACACCGGACTGATAACTAATTGTTGGGTAGCTAATAATTATGAGCTATGTGACATCGGTTGGCGAAACCATGTTATATTAGATAACTCTATAGTGAAGACTCTTCATAATCATTTATTGTAGGGAAGATAAAAACCAAATTTTATGCAAAAACTAAGACTTCGAGCTACCACAACCATATTGCATATAGAATAGACTTTTCATCTACCTTTTATTGTGATCTTGCTATACATTAAATGTACTAACCTACATGGCTGCAACTTATCATGTTGCGGATATTTCTACAACGAGTAAGAGTTATAATATAGGGTTACGGTCTACACTCAACTTGTCGTTGGCGTTGATGGAACTCCACACCCTTATGCTTTGTTTCCACTGTGATATAAGGTATACTCTGGATCTACAATATTTCTTTTACATGTGATGATGTGGTATTTCATCAAAGTACTGTGTGTGTGCCAACATACTGATCCAGGGATGGCACAGAAAGCATAGAGACTTGACCATATTGGGTCAGGTCGCTACATCGAGTCATCACCTTCTCATTCAAGCACCAGTCCTGAGAGCACTATTGTCATTCTTATGCATTGAGTCTAGTTAATGTTGCATGTGATCATGACTAAATCTCTTCTACCCTGAATTACAATGTTTAGTCATTGCTTGAACTTCAGAGGTGCTCTACATTTATGTTTTGCGGTCACAGTAAGGGCCAGCAAGATACCATGTTATATATTATATCATGATTGTTTTGACAAATTTTTGGCATCCGAGATATCTTATTATGGCTCGCCATGAGTAAATGTGAGACCTAAGTGTTATCATTCATATGGTTAGTTCATAATCTTTGGTGAAAACTTCAGCACTAGTTAAGCATATATACCGCAACGAGAACAAAAGAGTTTGTAAAAGTTTTTCTTTATCACTTTTAGTTTGTCCACTGAGTTGCTCGAGGACAAGCAATGAGTTAATCTTGGGGGAGTTGATACGTCCCAAACGTATCTACTTTTCCAAACACTTTTGCTCTTGTTTTGGACTCTTGCATGATTTGAATGGAACTAACCCGGATTGGCGGTGTTTTCAGCAGAATTGTCATGGTGCTGTTTTTGTGCAGAAATAGAAGTTCTCGGCTTGAGTTGAAAATTTACTATAGCGACCAGACCCGGATGGATCGAAGTCTCTGTGCTTAAGTGTCATCCCTTGATCGGTATGCTGACACACACAATACTCGAGGATTTATAACAGAGGTAAATCACATGTATAAAATAACGTAAGTACTATTACCTCAAAAAATATAGCGGAAGTGACAATAAGGTTGTGGAGTCCCAACAACACCAACAGCAAAGTTGAGTGTAGTCATCGCAACCCTAATGTATCACTTACTCGTCGAATAATTCCTACAACATGAGACGTTGCAACCGTGTAGGTCAGTACATTGAATGTACTGGCAAATTCACACCATAGAATAATGATGAACAATATCTATCACTACATGCATATTTGTCTAATAGAGGCTCGTATTTTAATTTTGCATAAAGCTAATTTTTCCCCACAACAAAGGAATAAATGTTTTATTCAATACCAACTTTATGCCATTATTGAGAAGGTTCCTCCAACTCAATCCCAAAAATTCCCAAATTATTAATAACCCAATACATTAATTGAATAGAGAGATGAGATCAACAAGTAATTCACTTCTAGATACTCAAATTGTCCATAACCGGGGACACGGCTAATCATGATTAGTTTGTACACTCTGCAGGTTTGCGCACTTTTCCCCACAAGACTCGACCACCTCCATGATCGGAAGATCGAGACATAGCCTTTCTGAAGTATTTCCTCTAAACCCTAGGTAGACCGGTACACCTACTTTTCCCTACATCAGCTAGTCTACCAAGGAAATAGGTCACACAACTTACTCAGCTATGCCAGAGCCAATAATGGCTTGTGGCTGCACACGGAAGTTTCTAGGCATGAAATATCTTATGATCCCTTTGAGTCTGGGTGTCGGACCTATGGTAATCAAACGGGTACTCCGGGATCCCCTTGGGCAAGCACTGGTTTCTCCAGGTGCCCCAAACAATCCACCCAGATGTGTGTTAATGTTGCCACCTTAAACTTTCCCTTAACTATTATTTTTCTCATAACTTGCATGAATCTCACATACCAATCCCCATCTACAAGCATGGCTAAGCAACATATGACACAACAAATATTACTGGGTTGTTTCAAAGATCATAGGTTCCTCCCTCATGAACTACATAGTAAGGCCACATGTTTCCAATCCTACTCATACAATCTTTGAGGGTGAAACTAATGCATAGTAAAAGCTGGGTATTGAAAAGTATGATCAAAGTGTGAACTTGCCTTGTACTCTTGATGAAGATTCTTCGCACTCATAATTCCAGATAGTTCTACTCGTCACACTCCGATCAATCTATCGTAAGTAAGCAATTTTATCCACACATAAGCAATCACTCAAAGACCCAAAAAATGCAAAGGAAGATTGCAAAACTCTAAAAGAACCAAATCAAATTATTTTGCAAGATTAGATCCTAATTTCGGTGAAAAAGTGTGGTGATGGCTCAAGATGTTAGATTATGCCTAGGGATTCAATTTGAAAAAAGGAATCAATTGAAAAAGAGTTATAGTTTAAAAGATAAAAAGTTGAAACTAATGATGCTACAGGATGTAGGAAGTCAATATGAAAATGTAGGAAAAAGAATTACTAGATTGAAAATAACAGGTCAAGTAATTCAACATACCATTAAATATGCTTAAAATGTTGTGTAACAACTCTTTGGTGGACTAGTAGAGTAACTGGCTAAGATCAAAATTATACGTTGGAAAGATGACACTAATTGTGCGAATAGAAAGATTACTTCAATACGAATCTGATGCAGTTGGGTTCATCGGAAACGGAGGTACGAATAAAAAGATATAATCAAAAGAAATTTGAGAATGAATCTGAACAAATTTCAAAATTTGAACGTTGCAAAAAGTTTATTTGATAGATTCAATGTATAGGTGGAATCAAGATGAAAATATTGGTGTTGGTTTCGTCTAATTTGGATGAACGAGTAAAAAGTTATGCTATTTGAAAAATTAGGGTCAATCTGTTTTACGAAAGAAAAAGTGCTATGGCTAAAAGAATTCTAGTCTTAAAATGTAAATACAGGGAGTAATTTATAAATCTAATTATTCTACCGTACACTACTCTAAAAAATAATAAGCTATGGACGTATAAAAAATACGAAGAAAGATACCTATATAAGATTGAGAAAAGACGATTTTGAAGAGAGGAGACAACTTCCAAAAGTCCTGCTGGAGAGAAGAAATGTATTTTTCTTTTATGAAGCAAGTCAAACCAAAATATTGATTTAACCCATAGTGGATGATTTTTGGTTATACGGTTCAATATTTATAGGTAGAAGAGAGGCTTAAGGGTCAAAGGCTAGGCAATGTGGGATTAAATATAGACAAAAAGAAAAGAAATAGAGGCAAAAAGAGAGGCGCTCTGATGGGCCTAAAAATGTTAGCCCGACAGCGCGTGTTGTAGTTTTTTTTTGAAACCAAATTCGGCCAAAGTGAAAAAAAATGGCTGGCTGGGCCTAGCCCATGTAGGAGAGAAGAAGAAAATTAATGGGGCGCTCGATGCCACTATGCTGCGCATGTGCGCGACAGTTAGTTCGAGGCACACATGCAGTTTTTATTTTTTAAATAGAAACAGAAAAAAAAACTGAATAACAAAAAGAAAACTAAAATTTTACATAGGCATATTATATATCAAAAATTTTAGAAAACGATTTCCTAAATGATGAACATATTTTCAGCGGCAAATAAATTCAACAAAATTTTAAAGAAAGCGAACCGTACTAGTGGTTCATTTAAAAACCAAATAAATTTTGCTTAAATACCAAATGATTTCAAACTCATTTTTCTCTAGTTTTCCTACTGTAGGGAATCCTTTTACTCTATTTTCCATATATTTTATTTTTGGAGAAAAATAATTTGAATAAAAACCAAATAACTCCAAATTGAAAGTGGGTTTCTAAATAACTTCAAAGGGACTTTCAATTTGATTCTTTGAAACTTCAAACTCTCTTTCTTAGCATTTGAAGAATTTATTTTATCTTCTCTCATGAAACTCAATGAGTTGCATAAAGTTTCCGAATTTGAAATATTTCCAAATGGAATTCAAATCTTTTCAAAACCCTTTTCATTTATTTAAATGGAAGAAGTCATATCATCGTCACTCTAGGGTTTTGTGATGAAATGAATATGAATTCATGGAGATCATAAATGCAAGGTGAAAGTTTGGAAAAGTTATTTCATTCCCTCTCATTCAACTTTCAAAAAGTTTCAAATTTCACTCAATTTCACACAAGCAACCACACCACAATCAAACAAACAATCAAAACTATTCATTTAATATAACATTCCAGAATTTAGAACTTTGGGATGTTACAAACCTACCACACTTAAAATGAATCTCGCCCTCGAGATTTGGAGAGGCTGGCAAGAAATAGGTTAGGTTCAGGTCTCCTAAAAAATCCATCGTTTGTCACGAAGGTCTGGGGTGCTACCACCCTTATAAGCATGGTTATGGTTCCATCAAAACTCAGGTACTCCATCCTCATTGTTGGCAGTGTCGGTCTTCTCAGATCTTCAGGATAATTCCTTCTCTGGGCTCTTCCGGTAGTGGCATAACCTTTTCCTCAATCCTTGTGTCCTTGCATCATCGTAATTAAGGTTCTTCCGAGACAATGTCTTCTCAGCTCACAGGTCTGGCGCCAATACTAAACAACTATTGATATCTCATGGTGGTCATCAAACAATTTGACTAGGTCCTTGTAGAAAATAGTTCTATGCTTCATTCTCACCGTATGGCCTATAGTTGGCAACAACTGCCTTGTACAAGGGAAAAATTGTTATACCATTCTAAGATTCAAACAAGGTTTTTGATATCGTCATCTCTCTACTATGGATAAGTCACTCAGATTTACCTTCCCATATAGCAGAGGTGAATAATAAGAGTAAGTCGGCATGGTGATCAATCCATTCTGCACCGAAATCATTACCTTGTATATGGTTTAGTGAATCTCGCATTCTAACACTCGGTCATCCTCACAAGCATTGCAGAATTTCTCTTGTCGACGAACTGAATTCGGATATATCCATTGCTTCTGCAAGCTGAAGAAAACATCTATCGTTCTTCACAACTCTCGGGTTTTCATACCCTCCTAAGAAACGTCTGCTGATCAAATCACAACTTCTTCCGAAATTTCTTCTTCCAGGGGGTACTTGATCCTTATTTATTCATTGGCATGTGGGTTATGGGCGCACTTCAACACATGTGTAGCTTTAACTCATCCTGGGGTTACAATTGTTCCATATTCCCAACATTGTACCTCCTTTATATCCAATAGTACTTCATCCCTTCATATTCTTGGGGTATCCCACATATCAAGATAAAAGCCATACTTATTTTGTCCAAAGTCCACTCCGTGGAATATCATTATCCTTTCCAGGGGTCAAGTGTCCTCACAGGGTACTACCACCCTTGAAATGCACAAATTCTTCTATAGACCATACTTCTCATATCCTCGAAAATGGTCAAAATCTTTGTTCATAGAGTAACAACTCATAAAATTCAACGTATGACATCATGACACATGAACTTTATTGATTTCATGAATTTATTACAATCTCTGAGCACCCATTACATAATTCAACTCATCGAACTTATGAAAATAAAATTACTTTCTACTACTCATATTATCCATATCGAAATCTCAACTACTCAGCTCCAGCTTTCAACTGATCTGAACATTCCCTAGCAAAATGTCCCGCTTCTTTGCAGTGAAAACAATTCACTTTCGACATGTCTTGGGGTTTCTTTGTGATTACGTAGGCTCCTTGGATTTTTTTAAGCTTCTTCTCCGAACATTTATAAGCGTGATGACCTAAATTCTTGCACCTGTAACATGTGATATGACTCAGGTCCTTCTTTGTAGAAATTGGGTTGTTCTTGGAATACATTCTGTTTCTCTTCCTAGACTTTTCCATACAAATCGGGACTTCTATTTCCTGTGGGTCATAATCTACTTCCACTGTCGGGAATTCTACTAGATACTCTTTCGGACAATACTGGGAGATGTGTCCTTCTCCACATGAATAGCATACTTGGTGTAAAGTTTAATTGGATCTTCTTCGGGTGTGTCCTCAAAATCTTCCTTCATCGCAGGTTATTCTAAAATTTCCACAAGGGCTTCTTTCATTGCTTCTTTCTTCGGCTAGATAGTTCGTTGTACCATGGGGTAAATGTGACACTGAGCAGGGCAGTGGGTAGTCCCTTCACATAAGAAACAAGTAATCTGCCTAGTTGGGCATTCTTCAGCTGGGTGACTTTCTTCACAATGAGGGCATTCATACTTGTGCTCCTCCTGGGTGTGTCCTATCTCTCCACAAATCCTGCAGGCACAAGGTTTCTTCTTTGAGTTATCACCACGCTTTCGGATGAGACGAGATTTTGACAGAGTCTTCTTGAATTCCTCCCAACTTTTTGCTCCATTACATCCTTGTATGGCTTGATGCATTTTCCACCATGTTGCATCACTTTTTGTAAGGTACTGAAGAGCGAATTGAACTTCATACTTCCTTGCAATCTAATTTTTCCTGAAGTGATCCTCAATGTTTTGTATCCATAGCTCTGCCTCCGACTGGGTCATCGGTCCAGAGAATACAAGTCCGTCTTCATTCATCCTTTATTGGTTCCAAGAGTTTTGGGGTGAGATAAGAGATATAGAGAGGGATACACACCATACAAACAATAGTTTTGAAGAGACGAGTTTTATTTTGTGGCTGTCGGAAAAACATTAAACAAATGACAACTCACAATCGTCGCATCTAACGTAAGTATATAACAGGGGTTTGGTCTTCTAAAGGTCAATAAATCTTCAAAGTCGTCAAACTCTTCAAATCTTCGGAGTATCCACTATTTTAGCTTCAACACTTCTAATGCATGGTGAAATCCTCATTATTCTAGAGTGGTCTTAGTTGTCTGAATCTTGTCCTTCTCGGATTGGGCTCATCAGTTGAATCTTCATGTGGTAAAAAGGGGGAAGAGTATAGTCTAACAGTTCTAGGTGAGAGGAAATATTTGGTAAAGAATAGAAAAGATGAGGGTTAAAGAATCCTCTTGAAAATGAAGTTTTAGAGAAATCATCTCCTAAGGGCTTGCTAGTTTCTAGGGGTCACATCCTACTGTTAACATGTGCTCTGATACCATCTTGTAGCGACCCGACCCGGATGGATCAAAGTCTCTGTGCTTAAGTGTCATCCCTGGATCGGTATGCTGACACACATAGTACTCGAGGATTTATAACCGAGGTAAATCACATGTATAAAATAGCGTAAATACTATTACTTCAAATAATATAGCGGAAGTAACAACAAGGTTGTGGAGTCCCATGATAATCCCCAAGTGCAGGGAATCATCGTAGCAATTTCCAAAGGTGGAAGTGATAAGTACGGAGTGTCGAACCCACATGGAGCTAAAGGTAAGATCAATATTCTCTCAAGCCCTATCTACCACTGATACGACTCTACGTACACCGAACGTTTGCTTTGAACTAGAAACGAGAAATAAAACTACGTTGTGGGTATGAAGAGGATACTTTGCATGATATCGGAGAGTTAAAATATAAAAGTAGGTGTTGTTATCATAAACTTAAAATATATTACTAAATATTATAAATAGCGAGTGTGGAATAATGATGGATCGGTGTGCAAAATTGTCCCAGGCAATTGTTAACAAGACCGGTAAACACTATTGCAATTTCATATGAGGGAGAGGCATAAGCTAACATACTTTATCATCTTGGATCTTATGCACTTATGATTGAAACTCTAGAAAGCATCCGCAACTACTAAAGATCATTAAGGTAAAACCCAACCATAGCATTAAAGCATCAAGTCCCCTTTATCCCATACGTCGTGACCCACTTATCTGTGTTTGTGCTTCTCTCACTCAAGCAACATAGACAATAAGTAAACCATGGACATATTACGACACCCTACAGCAGGAATCCCTGACGCTTACGCGACACGAAGGGCACCATAGGACAGCACCAAAATAAAACATACAACTCATACTGAAAGGATCGAGATGGACCTAGAGGAGGGGGTGAATAGGTACAATTACAAATTTTAATTATTACTTAGCAATTTTAGGCAATAATGCAGAATATGAAGGTGAGCCTAACAATTGCAAGTGAGTACTAAGTACTAAGCAAGTAACATGAGCATGTAAGTAAGCAAGCACAATATGATATAAGTAAGTGCTAAGAGACAAGTAACCACAAGTAGAAAGTTAGGGTTAGGAATAACTGCAACTCCGGGAGACGAGGATGTATGCCGATGTTCACTTCCTTGGAGGGAAGCTAGTCACCGTTAGAGAGGTGGATGTTACCACAAAGGCACACCAACGCCACGAAGGCTCGCCCTATTCTTCCTTTGAGACAACACCACGGAGGCGTTTCTCAACCACTAGTGGTAGACCTTGGGGTGGTCTCCAAACCCTCACACACTTTTCCGGGGGTAATCACAAAGGTTTATTCCTCTCTGAAAGACTCCTACCGCCTAGGAGTCTCCAACCTCCAAGAGTAATAAGAACGTAGGGGAAAAGCTCAAGACTTGCTCAAATCTTAAATTCCTTTGGTGCAAAGAAGGGGAAGGAGTGGATCTATCACTTGATTGGAGAACTTCTCTCAAATGTTCCTAAATCACTTGGGGATCTAGGATTTGATGTAGGGGATTGAGAGAGAGAGTGAAAAGTGTTCTTGGCAAGCTCAAAGTGAATGGTCAACCTCATCCCGTGGAAGGGAGAAGCCTATATATAGTGGGTGTGGAAAAAGTGACCGTTTGAGCCACTTAAGTGCATAGAAGGGGTCGGACATCCGGACAAGACCGGACGTCCGGTGGCACAAATATGACCGGACATCCGATAGTTATCGGTCGTCCGGCCGCTGGGAACACATAAGCCACGAATCTGTACATAGCACACGGACGTCCGAGACTTGCCAGTAGTCCGGAGCCCGGACGACCGGAGAGGCCAGGAAACCCGTAAATATGGTTCTGTGGTGGAAATACCGGACGTCCAAAACGTGTCGGCCGTCCGGAGGCCGGACGTCCGGAGTGTTTTAGAAATCCGTGAAGATGCGTAAAACCCTACAATCCTGCTTTGGTGGATGTATTTAGTGTTATTGAGCTCTTGAACTAGCTTTGGGTGCTGTCAGGTTTGAAAGAGCCGAATCCTTATCCAGTGCGCCATGGGCCTCCTATTATAGGCGAAAGGGGCTGCCACAGTGGCACACAGGAGGTGGGAAGTGCTACAGTGTTGCAAGCTTATCACTGGTATTATAGGATAAAGCGCACTCAATGCGAGGCTTAGGTGTCCCTTCACTTTATCGGGGATGAGGGCGAGGCCCGTCCCGTCCGTCGCCGCTCCTCCTTGCTTTGACACTCGCCCTGGCCAGCAATGCGTGCGGTGCCATATAGGCAGGCAGGCAGCTGAGGTGGCGTGGTGGCGGAGCCTCCACGAAGGGCTGCATGCTGCCACGCAGGTGCCTGCCCAGCTGAATGGGTCGGCAGCTGCATGCGAACGGCGGCGGAGACTTTGCTGGCATGGGCCTAGCAGTGGCCCTGCTGGCGCTCTTGGCGAGGGCCTTGCCGGGTGGCCCGACAAGGGTCTCGCCGCGGCACGCTCGCGTCCCTAGCAAGGACCTTGCCGGGGGTCTTGTGGGCTTCCTCGGCAAGAACCCTGCCGGGGATCGTTGCCTTCTAATCCTCATCTGATCTTGAATATTCTTTCTCTTCACAAAGATCTGCATGCCACCACGTAGGTGCCTCCCGAGCCCTATCCCAATGCATTTGTTTAGCGTTGGTGGGCTCGAAGGTGGCTCGCTCAGTTGGTGTGGGC